>NW_025767091.1:600000-1200000 GCF_003918875.1 Haliotis rubra
ATCACTAATCAGTACTCACCACGAGTTGCTCCTCTTGATCCCTTTTGTCGGGAAAGGTGTGGCCACCTCCTACCTCGTGCTTCACTCTCTCTTGATTTTGCGAGCCCAACACTTGAATTTACAGGGAAATCCAAAGTGTTATGTGGGGAGGATGGAGGGTTGACTTCATGAGTCAGGATAAGCATAAAATATCAATTTTACTCTAAAAAATTACATATTTTTCCTTATCCTGACTCGTGCTCTTTGTTTGTAGAACTTAATGAACGGAGGAGGAGTAACAGAATACTTTGGATTTATAATTAGTGATTTTGTATATAACTGTAATAACTGGTATGGGAACTTCATGAAGGCATAGACTTAGGATATTTCCTGTATATAACCATAGGTTTTATAATGCCATAATTGTGTATTACATTGATATATATTGAAAAAACCCCATTACATAAATTATATATACATAAGTGACTCTGATAGAATCGCTGTACAACTAAATATAATGTCCATATATACTTAGGGGTGAAAGACCTAAGCTGAATATATATACATAGCTCTAGAACTCCTCAGAGTTATAAGCTAACTAAATTATGTATATAATACATATTAACTTTGTGATTGTAATATTTTAACGCTTCTACGAGGGACTGTCAGCTGTTGAGCGAGGACCAAAGGGGTCAAAATGGTGAATGCCAGAGACATCTCTGTGGTGATATCTCTCAAGTAGTGATTCGCAAAACACCATGTTCGATTTCCAAAAGCATCCTTCCATAATAGTGTTCAATGAACAGTTACCGCAGGGGCTTAGGGTGGAAGCCAGTGCCCTAATCTCATGCGGATTTGATGCTGTTGGTGGGTCCAAGCCTGCTGCCTTGTATGCTGGTATGACAGTCCTTATCCAAATAGATATGGTAGTACGCTGTAGACTTCTGTTTGATCTGCTGGCTTATAAGGGAATGAATAATCTTTTGAGAAATCTTCGCCTTTGTTTTGGATCGTCAGAGGTAAACTTTGAGAGCTCTGACTGGACACAGTGACAAGTCTTGTGTATCTTGTGATCCGGAGAATGGAGGATAGCTGGTACATGGAATAACCTGTCTGGTTGACCTGGTAGTTGATTTTAGCCATGAAATCCCATCTTAACCGAGGTGCGCTTATGTTTTGATTGTCATCAAACTGTATCCTTTCGTAATCCAGAGCTGAATTTCAGATATTCTTGCTGCCGCGGCTAGAGATAGCAGAAATAGTGTTTTCTGTGAGAGAAATTCAAAGTTTGTCGATTCCAAGGGTTCATAAGCCTCACTTGTGAGGTGTTGTAACACTATATTCAGATCCCAAGCTGGGCGGGAACTTCCGCTTTGGTCCTCCAATCGAAAGCACGTGAGTAAGGCCAGTAACTCTGGAGATTTTGTCAGCTTGACACCTGTTCTCATAGTAATCACAGAGCTAAGCTGCAAGATATGTTGATATCGTCGAACCTCTTAAATGTTTGTTTTGCAAGAGGTAACACAAATAGTCTGCCACTTGAGGATGTGAAGCATCTCTCGCTGTAAATCCTTTATTAGCTGCATAATTTTCAAAACTGTGCCACTTGTCGCCGCATTACGAAGTTGAGTGTCGTAGCGCGTCGCGACCGCTTTTGCCGCTCTGGCAGAATATCCTCTCTTGTTTAAACACATTTGTATACAGTCCATACGTTGAAGTTGGTAAACTTCTGGTTTTCCTCGCACTTGTTTTGTGTGTGGATGTATTAACAGGTTTGAGCGCTTTGGGTAGCTCTAATACTGGTTGACCGATTTCTTGAATTAGACTGGGAAACCATATTCTGGCTGGCCAGTAGGGCTAAACCAAAGTGAGTTGTAGACTCTGTGTTTGTTTGATTTTCTGTAATACTTGAGGTATTATTGCTGGCGTATGGAAACGCCGCACGCCGCTGAGGCCTTCCCAAGATATACTTAGAGTCCGCTTCCCAAGCTTGTGGATCTGGGATTGGTGACACTTAATGTCGGTAACTGATTGTTGAATCTTGTGGCTTAATAGATCTATTAGCTGCGCCAAGCTAACGGCTTCTGATTATCTGAGCAAATATTTCCGTATTGAGCATCCACTCTGTCGGTGATGGTAGATGAGGCCGAGATAGCGCCAAGCCTGCTAGTACATTCTTTGTCCCGAATGTGAACTGCTCTGATCTGTAGATTTAGATCGTGGGTTAGGATCAATAGTTGGAAAGCTTAGGTTCAAAAGGTTCAATGATCTCGCTTGAGCCTTGCTTGTTTATGGTGAACGCCACTGTGGAATTGTCTGTATGAATCATCAGGCGATTTTGTAGAAATGTGCTCCAATGTAGAATGGCGCTGATTACAGCTTTCATCTCTAAGTTGTTTATGTGGAGTTTGCTTTCTTGTTGATTCCATATTCCCGATGTCGCTTATTGGCTTGCAGATGAGCTCCCCAACCTTGAAGTGACGCCCCACATATAGATGGGTTTTGAATTCCTGCTCTGCTAAACAAATCCCTTCGCAGACATTCGATTCCTTTGTCCACCATAGTAGATGAGGTCTGAGATGTTTCGTAGACTGAATGGCTGTAAATCGCCGAGATGTGCATTGATGAAGACCTGTAAAGGACGAATCTGTAACCTGCCTCTGACTGTCATGTCTTGGGCTGATGTGAGGAGACCTAGGAGGCTCTGCCATTGTCGGCGGTAACGGAGAGCCGAGAGCTGGTGGAATGGTCTGTTGGATCTTGATCCAACGGTCTTCTGGTACGATCGATACGGTTGAGATTTGTGATAAATCGAATGCCTAGGAACTGTAGGTCTTGTGGACGGTACTAGGTCCGACTTGAGTAAGTTTACTAACCATCCTAGCTGTGTTAGTAGCTTTATGGATGTAATTTAACTGTAGTTTGAGATGCTGTGGATCTTGATCTACTTGTATCCCGTCGCCGAGGTAAAACGCGACCGCGAGTCTCTTTGATGATGAAGATAGTGATAATCGGTTTCGCTATCCTCGTGAAAAGCCAGGGGCTGATGATATTCCGCCAATGGGAGCACTTTCCACTGGTAATGTTGCCCGCCTAAAGTAAACCGTAGGTATTTCCTGGCTTTGGCGCGTATCGATGTGCAGGTAAGCCGCCCTGTAGATCGATACTGCCCATGTAGTCCATGGGGCTTAATCAACTGCCGCAACTGAGGTAAATGTATCATGCGGAACTTCGTGGTTTGGCGAGATAGTTCTTGTTGAAAAGCTCATGTTGTAGATGAGTCTGTATTTCTCCTGGAGTTTTTCTTGGGAACTAGGAAAACTGGGGAGTAGAAACCTGGTTCTATGTTGTCCTGGTCTAGTATTTCTATGGCCTGCTTTATTAAGAGCTGATGTAACAGCCTCTCTAACTTCGGTAGTTGTTGTGTCTGCACGGCCGAACTTGTGAGGGTTGACTGTCAGCGGAGGCTTGGCCTTTAGTGGGATAATGAAAACTGCGGATCTAAGAATGTTGGAGACATAAGGGTCTTGTAATATTCCCCAGTTTTCCCAGTAAAGTTGGAGGCGCCCACCCACTTGAGATGGTTGTACTGGAACGGCTGGGGTGGAAGACTCCAGTCGCTCCAACCTGTCTTTCAGCTGCTTATAGTTGCGGGAACCTCTGGGTGTCCTGCCTCTTCCTGAACCTCCTCTATAGTTGTCGAATGGCCTAATTTAAAAGAATCTTTTCCTCTAGAGCTGGCTATCTTCCTGTCTCGCGTACTCTCTGTAGGTCCGTGAATTTAGATCTTCCTGAGTATCTTTGAGAGGTCTGTCGGATGACGCTGGCTAGTGTGTCCATCGATTTAATCATCAGGACTTCTCTGGAATCCTTAGTGACTTCCTTTGGAAACTTTGTCTATTTCTCCATTAAAGATGGATGTTGAAGACCACGGGCTGTATACAGTGGGGGCTGTAAAGTTCTCACCCCAGTTACAGGAAGCGAGGAGGCCTTGACGACGAGCTAAGGTCAGTGCTGCTGAAATAGATGTAAGATGATCTGTTAGGAACTGCTGGTCTTTCTTTGCATAAGTAAGGCAGAATAAATCATTCTATCATCCTCAGAAGTCGTATCAATAAATCTGGTGATAAGAGTCTCATTGATCGCTTCTAGATCTATTTAAACCAAAAACATACGCCTCGGCCATGGTTTCTATCTGGACTAACTTATGCATCATCAATCTTGTAATTTGTACTTCTGACATCGCTGATCAACTTATAGTTCTCATCGATGTCCTGAGCTTTGACAAAGGGGTCCATGTTATGCGCGGAAAACTTCTTGGCATGAAAGTTTGGTAGATGTGGAGTCTGAACTGCGTGGTTTTGTGGAATGCTGCATCTAGATTCTGTGGAACTGCTGCAATCGGGTCGATCGGGTGGTAGTGTGATAGCATCTGCATCGCCTTCTTTCATCAGATATGTCTGCTTCACATTGCCATTTTTAGATGGTGATGAGAGATCTAGGTTATTGACCATCCAATACCGTGATTCTCCGCGATCGGAGAAAATAACTCCTCCATCATCCTCTATACCATCATCATTGATGAGAGGTTGGTGCTGTTCTGACCGCGTGCTTCTGTCTCTACGTCCGGCGATGCTTGTGCAGCTCTGTATGGTGATCTGTAAGGTGATCTACGCGGTGATGAACGAAGAGGAGATCATCTAGGTGATCTACGTCTATGGGTTGATCTTCTCGGTGACCTGTGAGGAGAACGTTGATAGCTTCGCGGAGTAAGTCACTAACAATTGAACTATTGAGAATCAAACCAGTACAGTGCTGCTTACTGTCAGTGTACTACAGAGAATCAAACCTAAGTATTGTGCTACCTCACAAACCGCTGGGCTACCCTGTTTCCCCAGACCAGATTAATCTGATCTGATCTGACAAATCAGAGGCTTCAGAAGTGAACACTATCCACAATATCAGTCACATGGCCTTTTTAAGGTCATTTCAACAGGGCTTTTCAAAGTGGGTGCCATTCTAAGTCCTTCAAAAGCATGACAGGACAATTGAAGGCATTAAAGAACATTCCCCCAGCATCCCTAATACCTTTGTGGCGAGGGTGAGCATATTGTTGCTGAAGAAGGGTGGGTTGAGTGTACACATCTGGTACAAGATACACCCCAAGGCCCACATGTCGGCCTTCTCCCCATATGGCTGGTTCTGAACTATCTCTGGGCTGCAAGTACAAAAGATAAATCTGTCATAACTACTTTGTTATTGTTTAAAACACCACAGTTAGCCTATATAGATATGAATCATGTTAATATGTAATTATTGATAATATAATAATAGAGTGAACACAACTATCTCCACAACTGATGTCAAGCTATTCACTATGAATATAGTATCATCCCCACAACTAATATTGACCAGCTCACTAAGAATATAGTTCTGTCCCCACAACTGATAATGGCCATCTCACCCAAGAATAAGGTATTGTTCCCATAACTATTGTCGATGGACTCACCATGATTATTGCATTGTCCCCAAAACTGCTGTCGATGAACTCACCATGAATATAATATTGTCCCTACAACTGATGTCATCTTGCTGCAGTCACTTCTCTTCTGTTTGGCTAACCCAAAGTCAGCTAAGAAAATACAATAAATATGTTTGAGTCTTTGAAGGGCATTTAAAAGTGGAATGCATATGGGTTTGAAGAAGGAGCAAGCATACACTCCGAAACATCGTGCTATTCACAATAGAGAAGTTGACATCCATAAATCTTGCTTTTCTTATGAATATGTTTGAGGTAAGGAAGGTCATGTAAACTTACTCAACTGGTACCAGAGCTTAAACTAGTGAGACAGATCCCTCTCTGGATCTTCTCCTGTATGACCTATGTTCGTTTCTGCCTAATATAGCACTTTTAACATAGTCATAACACCAGTGAGCACCTGTTGATGGCTCTAAAGACATCAATTATTATTATTATTGTATTATTATTATCATTATCAACACAAATATTTCTGTACAAATGTGCATGGTTCTTCAACTTACTGAAGGTGACCTTGTCATTCTCCCCAAGCATGATATTGTTTGGGGTGAGGTCCCGATGGACGATTCCCTTCTCCTTGTGCAGATATCTCAGTGCCAGCACCATCTACATCAACAACATCAGAATCAGATACTGACAGGCAACAAGTATTGTAACCAACATCTGACCTTTCGGGGTCCATGAGGTATATATTGCAGTAGGATTTCAATTCAGTCACCCACTGGTGATGACAAGTTCCCCTTCAGACTTAAATAATGCTTTGTTTTTGTTTGTTTGTTTGTTTAATGCCACGCTCAGCAATATACCAGCTATATGGCAGCAGTCTGTAAATAATTGAGTCTGGATCAGATAATCCAGTGATCAACAGCATGAGTATTGACCTATGCTGTTCTTCACAACAGGAATGGGGTGCTGAAGATCAATTCTAACCTGGATCTTCACGAATTGACTTCAATTCGGAATGTCAAACACTTATAAGTAGGTAACTTAAAGGTGGGTGAAGTGCAATATTCTTGATTATTTACTCTGATACAGAAGCCCTCTTTGTGAAGTATACCACTTAGGTCATGTCAGGTGCACCCTGGGTGAACTTTGGTCACCAAATCTATATGAAGGTGTCCTGAGCCATTTAGGTGTCAACTGCACAAACTTATTAGGATGGGATTTTTTATCTTAGCATCATAAAACCCAAACAGGACAGAAATATAAAAAATACACAAAAAATGGTAAAAATGGTAATGCTAGGAAAGCCCAAATTGTCACAGCTCATGTACATTTAACTGTTTGGTGATATAAGCCTGGACAACCCATGCCTTTAGCCCAATGCATTGTTGTTTAATGTCATAATCAGCAATATTTCAGCTATATGAACACAATATATAAATGATCACACTTCAAACAGACAATCCAATGACTGGCATCATAAGCATCAATCTACGCATTTGATATACAATTTGCATCAATCAAGTCAGTGATCTGATCCCCATAGTCAACTTCTACAATAAGCAAGGACTGTTGAAGATCAGTTCTAACCTGTATCTTCTAACACAAGGAGAAAACCAGATTTAAAGAAACATTTGTTTATCATCTGACTCTCACACCTCACTCATCTTGTGATTCTGATGTAAAAAACTGTACTTAAATACCTGCATGAATATATTCCAAATCCTGGTCTCCTGAAACTTTTCCTTTTTCTCCTTGAGTGAGTTGAAATGTTCCCCGAGTGGAGCGCCCTCTATCAGCTCCATGACAATGTAAAGACGCTCACCTGCACATGGTACCAGATCACAATTAGATTAGACGCTCAGCTGCCGTTCTCATGAATATAGAATCACTACCCAATAATGAAAAGCGACCCCCTAAATAACCTTCAAAACTGATGCTAATTCATAAGCAATCCCTATAAGCACATAAATGATCCCTATAATTATTGGCATATTTAATGAGACAAGAATGGGGTACCTCCACTGTTAGTGAGTTTGTGGTTCAATGCTCTGCTCAGCAAAATTCCAGACAAGCCGATGATCAATATTTTGAACACAACTCTAAGTCTACTCACATTCCACGAAGGTCTTGCAGTATCTGACAATGTTGGGATGACGCAGCTCCTGTCGAATGATGTTCAACTCGTTCTGAATCTCCCCGACACTTTCTTCCTTTTCCTTTGCATTCTTCCCAAATGCTGAGTGCTGCAGATTCAGCTGCACAGGAGAAACATGTTATGATTGGCTGGACTACTTTACACATTAGACAGAAACTGAACACTATCTGGTAAGTAGAATGCAGAGGAAATCTGCCAAGTTGGGATGCAGATAAAATCTGCCAAATAGGGGGTATTTTGGTGAATCGACTGTAAAACCAAACAACATTCACCTCTGACCAATCAGTCAGCACAATATCACATCCTTTAAATCTGTGTGTAACTTTTATACTGGGCTAGCCACATACAGTGGAAGCCGTCTAAACCGGTATGCGTTGAGACCAGCAAAAAATGCCGGTTTAGAGAACTTTTCCCTTTTCAACCTGAGAATGATCTTCCGTGTGCTGTAAAATACGACTGAACAATGTGTTGATAGTCATCATATTCTTTATTCATCAATAAAGATAACATCAAAAATACACGTATCCAACACAGATGTAGGTGTTCAGTACAGCTTCCAGTACATTTACGTTATAATTCATAACTCCGAAGTTTCAAGTCCGAAACTGTTTATCCTGCCAATTTGGTACTTAAGTGCAAGATCTTTTTGAGAAGGCTGAGGAATTACATCAAAATATTTTATCAGCTGAATTTTCTGTTCAATTTTCTGAATTTTCTGACTGTCATCGACCCATGCGATATGTCATGCATCAACTAATTATCGGATCTTGTAGTGAGTGAGTTTATTTTTACGCCGCTTTTAGCAACATTACAGCAATATCAAGACAGGGGACACCAGAAATGGGCTTCAAACATTGTATCCATGTGGAGAATCAAACCCAAGTCTCCAGCGTGATGAGCATACACTTCAATCATTCAGCTACTCCACTGCCCCTCGGATCTTGTAAGTTGCCCCTTACCACATGCATAGGATGCAGTAATATCACAACAGTTTTTATTACTATGATGATATTGAAATAGTAAAACTGCCTTCAATATCACAGCACTTGAACAGTAGGATGAGCTAGTATACCCTAACCATGTTAAACTAGACACCTACCTCCTTCAAAGCCAGGAAAGTCTGTCCTGCAGACCTTTTCTTGACCTTGAAGACTGATCCAAAAGCACCACTCCCGAGCAACTCAAAGACAGCATAGTCACCGATATATTTGGATGCTGATCGCTCCTGGTTTGTATCGCAGATACTTTCCCGGATCTCTTCTATCTGATCTTTCTGCAATCGCAAACGTACCATCAATGAAAGCACCTTACCAAACATAAAAATAATACATCTTTATACTCAGGTATTAAATATCTTGAAGGTGAATATATTCAATGTTGAGGATAGATTATTAGGGTGGCATTATCAAACATGATTCATCAAACTAATATATGACTGTCTGTTTGATAACAGCTGTACATTGTCCCAAGGAAACCATCTAGATTAACAAATGTTAATGAAAACTGGACTGACATGAGCTTAAATTTGCGTACCCTTTCCCTTTATTTTATTTCTTACGCAATACATCTATTCAACTTGTGTATGAAAACAACAGAGTTTAGGATCTTGAATATTTTTGTGCTATCGGTCTTCCGTACAAAAAGACCACAAATCCCCCCCAAAACACGCGCGACGCCACGCACACACACACACACACACACACACACGTACGTAAGTGTTCCCAGCTGTTATCACCATAACTGGACTAATGAGATTCCACTGTACAAGAACTGTGCCTCTTAGCAATTATCTTTTGACATTGTAATGTTCTTAATTATTTCCCAAGCATTCATCAATTCATGGAAGTCCTACTTTCAAGAAATAAATTCATTAAAAAAACTTACTGGCAAACTGTTCATCTTATGCACAAGTTTCTTGTAGGCTGACAGATCCTTGTTGTAATGTCCAACATCAATAAACATCTCATATAGTTTTGGCGGAAACAGACACTTGAAGAGCCGACGATTCCTCTCCATACTGAACAGGAATCTCAGAGCACGGAATGCATTTCTCTGAGGAAGAAAAGTGATTAATACATTCAACAACCCTTTCAAACTTGAAATGCTGTTTTGGAAAATATAACTAACTTAACTTGACATGCATCACTGACTGACTGAGTTTGGTTTTACGCCGCTTTTAGCAATATTCCAGCAACATCACGAGGGGGGGACACCAGAAATGGGCTTCACACATTGTATGCAGGATTCAAACCGAGTCTTCGGGCGAGTGGTGAATAGCGCTTTAACCATTAGGCTACCCCACCGCCCCTGACATGCATCAAGTAAGAGGAAACTTGAAGTAAGCAGGTCACACAAGCTTTGGTGAATCCCTTTGAGCTAACAAACCAAGAATCAAACTCAGAGATTTTAATCCCTCATCACAGTAACAGCTAAGGGAGGCAACTCTTTGTGCAGACAACCCACAAAGTGAGTGAGTGAGTTTAGTTTTAAGCCGCATCTAGCAATATTCCAGCTATATGGCGGCGGTCTGTAAATAATCGAGTCTGAACCAGACAATCCATTGATCAACAGCATGAGCATCGACCTGAGCAATTGGGAACCAATGACATGTGTCAACCAAGCCAGCGAGCCTGACCACCCGAAGCCGTTGAGTCGCCTCTTACGACAAGCATGGGTTACTGAAGGTTCATTCTAACCTGGACCTTCACGGGTAGACAACCCAAAAAACACAATCACGGGAAATACAAGATTTCAATAAACAATAAGGGACAAACTGAGGGCTTCCCACTTGCATGGTGCCGGCACTGGGTAAAGATATGGTTTCTAAAAAAAATTACACAGAATACTTTTCAAATAGTTTTTACTTGTGACTAACATATCTTGTTGGTTAGGTAGTAACAAACTAGTCATTAGATTAACACCCAAGCTGCCTCCAGTCTAAGTTAACTTAGGCTCAGTATTATTTGTTACACTGCTATACTGAGTCTAACAAACCCCACTAGAAGGTCGCATCAGCTAACCTTTTTAATTTACCAATCAGAACACAGCTTACCAATCGAAAGTTAACATTTGCACATGTCGTTTAACCTCGAAAACGTTTCCGTACTCCAACAATTCCGAATGCTATTATACATCTGATCGTTTCCAAGTGATACACATGGACGGCACCATTATTCACAACAATGAGGAAACAGTCGTTGAAAATAGCATTTTTGTCCATATTCCAGGATGCCATCAATGCGGAAAAATAAGCTAATAGTAACCATGTCATTAGAAACCCCTAAGCATATATACTGTCAAATATCTGTGTTTATATGCGGGTTTTCATTTGTTGAAGGATCAGTGTCAACTACTGGGGAAGAGAAAATCCGTTTTGTAAGTCATTTTGTAGCAAATGGCTGATTGGTAAAACCGTTCGGCCATCTTGTGTTTGATTGGACAGTCATAGATCGCTCAAAGGTTAGCTGACGCAACCTTCTACTAGGGTTTGTTAGTATAGCAGTGTAACAAATAATTTTACTTACACTCAAGCTGCCTCAATACTAACCACACTAAATAATTATTCTGCCCCAAAGTCTCCATTGTTAGTGCTATTCTACATGTACAAGAGACATACACCAAGTATTTCCAACCAAACATTCGCACTTTGTTTGAATGATATCAGTCAAGATTCACCATACAGACAGTAGAACAGTAGTTTTAACAATAAAACAAAACCTACAAAACATAAGAGAGTTGCCTCTTAACTTTATTATGTCAGATTTGGATGAAACTATTATAATTTATTATTTCAATGTGGTCTCATATTGTTCCTAAACAAAGGTGGGACATACTTGTAATTTCTCGACCGTCTTGGACTCCTTGTGTCCAGCTTCGTGAGGCAGGATGAGCAGTCCGAGGGAGTAGACACCGTTAGCCTGGACAATCTGTTGAGCGTTGGTATCATCCAGGACCAGCTCTGTCAACGCTGCACAGCATGCTGGGACAGGAAGATATCATTGCATACACGAAATGTGGGAAACAGAGCAGTATCTTAACTAGGCAGGAAAACTCAAGAAAGCACTATATAGTACAAAATCTTCAACACAGAATGTTTTTTACAAATTACGTCAAAAGCCATAATGTAAAACTTCATAGCGACCACAAATTATAAAAAAAAATAATTGATGTTCGTTGTATTACACCACAGTCAGTGATATGCCAGAAATCACAGACTTTCCTATAATCAAACCTGGGCCAGATTAATGGGTGGTTGATAAGCAGCATATCCCACCATCAGAGAATAACTGCCAATGAACCTGAACCCGTGGTTCATTTAAATTGCCTTTAATGACAAGCATGGGTTATTTGGGACCAGTTCTAACCTGGAATCCCCAAGGAGCTGTACATGTCAGAAGAAAAGTTACCTGATTTGAGATCATACTGCCTGTACAAGATCTCCTCTTGCTGAAAAGAAAGAGATACAGCATTAATTCACAGAGTAAGGCATACTATAATTAAATTGTGATATATTACAAATCTAACAATATAATGTTTCTGAAAAATGTAAGAACTGTAAGAGTTGTAAAAATATATGGTTAAAGTGATAACATCTTGAGTAAATAAACCAATAGTTGAAGGTGTGTGAGCTATGAGTTATCTTCCCTTTGTATTGGGCACAGATAAGAGTTATCTCTACTTGTACATAGATGAGAGCAGAGACCATGGTCTCTGATGAGAGTTATCCTTCCTTGAATATGTTACAAACAGTGAGTGAGTGAGTTCAGTTTTACTCCCACTCAGCAATATTCCAGCTATATGGCGGTCTGTAAATATAATAATTCAGTGATCAACAGCATGAGCATCGATCTGCGTAATTGGGACAATTGTTATTGTAGAAATATTCTAACAAAACCACAGTGGACACTTGCAAGAAGAGAGGTACTGCATCAGAGGAAAGATCCAACTTCAATGAGACACACAGTCTGTAACTTTCCAGTATCTGAGAGTTATTATGTCTGAGGAAGGCAAATTCGCTGTTACCAGCAGAAGCAACGATCCAAGCCATACAGACGCACAATCACACAGGATTGTATGTTTCATTCAGCAGTGTTTTTCAGCACACAGGGCACCATTTTATACCCAGACTTTTATAAGAAATGTCTCTCTTGTGGAACAAAGTACATTAAAATGCATTCTAGAACGGTTCCATTTCAAAAGTGACTCAGTTGGTGCAATGTTGTAAGATGACAAGCAAACACTGAGGCATGCCAGGTTAATCAGGAAGTGAATATGAAATAATTAATGGCAGACAGATGGGGTTAATAGCCATGAGGAAATTTCATTCATCAGGTGAATAATTATTATCTAATAAGAATGTCCATCAACAAATGGAACATCAGTGTTTTATTTACTATTTTGTTTTCAGTTACAGGCAAAATAATTGGACATTTCTTTCAGTGTTATATTTTCCTTTCCAAAAATCTCATGATCAATAAACTTTAGATATTATAAATCAAAACACTGATAAATGTTGCATGAACTCCAAAGACATGTTAAATTAAAGCACAACAAGTTGCATTACCCTGATAACAGGTATTACAAGTGAAGATTTAAATGGTATTCTTTGGATGAACTTGAACATATTGTTCAAGGGGATGCATAAGATCTGTGTCACATGCAAATGGTACAAGGGTTTGTTAAGGCTAAGGTAGAAAACAAATTAGTAAATGCTTAAAAGTAATGTCAGAGACCAAGTTTGTGAGCCCTCCCCACCTCACCATAAACCACACAGCAATGAATCACGGCACACCAGACCCCTGCATACAAGGCAACCAAGCACACACCCAGCAACCAAGGCACATGCTTCTCACCTTGGTCCTACCACGCTTTGCCCTTCCATAACCCTCCATACCCTGGTGATGTAGGATCATATATATATAATAGTAATAGCAATAGTCATTTATATTGTGCATTTATCCATGCACATTGCATGCACAAAGCGCTGACATATTATCCCTGGTCAACCAGTACAGAACACTCCCTGTGGAGAATACAACCAGTCGCCTGTCAGGCACTCAAGGTTCAAATTCAGACTACCATCGTATCATACCAGGTACCCAATTTTACTGCTGGGTGGACAGAGGCAAGTTTGAACAAACTCACTTGCCCAAAGTAAGACCACATGTATCATGTGTGCTTCATTGTGGGGCAGGACTGATGTCCTAGAAACTCTCAGGAGTCAAGCTGCCAAACATGGTCACCCATCCATGGACTCTCTGCGCCCAACGTTGCTTAACTTCAACTGACTGTGACCTGAGCTCTACACACAGGACCACACACCACCACAGGTACTTTTCAATATGTGTCATTGGTATACAGTAGGTGACTTTAGCCACTTGTCAAAAATGAGGGTCTAGAAAAATTCTGTACAGTCTCATAACCTCAGCTTATAATATGCCATATCATGACAGAATGAATCTGGCACAATATTGAAGCCCCATCTCTTCTTATTTCCACTAAGAGATCATTTGGAGTAATCTTTTTCTTTCTCCTGCATATGCAACTGCACAATTGTGAAATCATGAAGCCAACCTCATCCCTCCTCTTCCTAAAAACAGGACTGCTCAGGATTTCTTATTGGATCCCACATATTCAGCGCCTTGAGCATGCACTATTTGCGTGGATATGTGCGCTATATAAATATCCTATATTAATATTGAATATTACTCAGACAAGGGCAAATTGTGTCACTTAAAACACATGGTAGGTGTGTCATATCATCAGCTTTGGGAGTAAAATACACCTGATATCTATCAGCATGATAAGTAAATTACACATTTAAAATAATGTACAATATCCTGCTTTCAAATGTATTGGTACTTGAACACATGACACGTTTTATGGTTCATGTGTAAATTACTGATAATTTTCATGATGAAATGACTGGTATCCACTATTAAGTTAATGAACACTGATTAACTGTTTGTACACCTACCTCAGCATCTAAGATGGCCGGAGTCCTGCCATGTATTCCCGCACTTGCCATTGCACCATCACTAGCCTCCGATCTCTCCGTCACAAACGTCCGGTCACTGAAACATGACACACTTGATTATCTCCCCTTATACTTAGCATAAAAGATTGACAGTTTCATTGCTTATTAAAACCTAAACTAACATTTTGTTCCAGAAATGATTTCTAAAAAGTTTAAGTTAGTGTTTGCCTCTGATATGGCAATGACCCCTGCCGCTTAAGAATGGAATATCTATATTTACTACTTTTTATTTTTGGGTCACATACAAGATGCCTGAAATGACTGGTGTCTGCATAATCACCCAATGTAGGCTGTCGACATAATTGAAGACATTGGGTGCAATGTTTTATGAGATATCGCGTTTAAATAAGTTTGAAAAGTGGTCAAAGTGCCGTGGTGACCTTGAAGATAAGGTCAAGGTCACCCAAGTCAACTGGTGTCTGCGTAATCCCCCAATGTAGGCTGTCACCAAATTTGAAGACATTGGGTACAACAGTTCATGAGATGTAGAGTTAACAAGAGTTTTAAAAGTGTTCAAACTGTCATGGTGACCTTGCAGATAAGGTCAAGGTCACCCAAATCGACAGGTGTCTAAATAGTCCCCCAATGTAGGCTGTCGTCAAATTTGAAGACATTGGATACAACAGTTCATGAGATATTGCGTTAACAAAATCAGGACGGACGGACGGACGCCACTGAATAAATACATAGTTAGGATTAGGAGATGGCATATCTCCCCTAGTCTAGTCATTAGGAAATGGTGTTTGGCTACTATTTTCTACCAAATTTAACTGTTCATTTCCATTGGCTGCCTTCTGTTCAGTGCAAAAAATAATTTTGGTGCATTTTTGGTTAGCTTCATGTTAAAATATTATATAAATACTTGCTGAAAACCTCTTAACGTAAGCCTAAAATCAGCATGCATTGAAAAGGGCTGCTAGTTCTCACTTATGTTCATTGAAAATGGAAACTATCATAACAATTTCTGAACCTTATGCTATTTTTCTAAATAATGAAGATACGAAAGGCCCCCTGCTATACCTTGTCCACTGCCCAAGCAGTAGTTATGTAGTTCAAGAGGTATTAAAGGCTGGGAAAGTTTGTGAAGTCAAGAGTTACCTCCCATTATCAGGGCTTCTGTTTTATGTTGTTATAGACCTGGATAAACCTGGTTTGTATTTTTTGTTGGTGTACTGTACAAATATAGGTATTGCTTAACATTAAACATTCTCACTAGTTGGCTGAGAATGGGAGTTGTGTTTAACACAGCTTTGAAGAATATTCCCATCACATCATGTACGCCAGCTTGATGTAGGAGTGAGTGAGCAAGTTTAGTTTTATGTCACTTCTTGCAATATTCCAGCAATATCATGATGAGGGACAACAGAAGTGGGCTTCACATATTGTGCCTATCTGGGGAATCGAACCCAGGTCTTCAGCATGATGAACGCTTTAACCACTAGGGCACCCCACCGCCACGCTTGATGTGGGAGTAAAGCATGAAACAACGCAGGGTTCGGACATTTTCAACTTGTGGTTAACAAGCCTAGACACATCGAGGTGATCCAGGCTTCGTATGTTTACAGCCACGTTTTCGCCATGCCTCACTCTACACACTGAATAGCAGAGCCTCAAATGACGTCATGGTATGGTGGTGGTGATCTGCCCAGCATGTAATTCTTGTCAAGATATAAGGGGCTGATACGTTCCTGTAAAGCAAGGTGTAACTGTATGGGAAGAACTACATGTGAGACACTTACTGTAACAGAGAGAGGAGAAGAGGGATCCCGCCCAGCTGTCGGATGTCGCTGCTGGTGTCCGGGTCCGAGCACAGCTGGACAATACACCACACCACATGCCATAACAAGTTCACGTTGTCCGAGTGCAGCTGGCTGCAAGTGTACACTGGTCTCTTAGAACAGTTCTATATTGGTGGAATGACATTAAATCACACTGAAGAGCCATTTTCAATTAACCGATTTACAGGTCCACAGAATTCATTGGTTAACAGGCCCACAAAGACTAAATTTCACAAAAGTAAATTAAAATATTGAGAATTGAGAACGGCCTAAGATGAAGTAAACGCCCTGAAGTAATGTAAACAACTTGATATGATCAAATGACCTGCGATGATGTAATGCCCTGAAGCAATGCAAACAACCTGAAATAATGTAAACGACCTGAAATGATGTAATGACCTGAGATGATGTAAATGACCTGAGATGATGAAAATGACCTGAAGCAATGTAAACAACTTGAAAAAATATGACCTGAAATAATGTAAACAACTTGAGATGATGAAATGACATGTGATGTAATGACCTTAAATTATGTAAATGACCTGAAATGATGCAAACAACCTAAGATGATGTAATGACCTGAGATGATGTAAACAACCTCAGATAATGTAAACGACCTGAGATGATGTAATGACCTGAGATGATGTAAACAACCTCAGATAATGTAATGACCTGAGATCTGAGATGATGTAATGACCTGAGATGATGTAATGACCTGAGATAATGTAAACAACCTAAGATGATGTAATGACCTGAGATGATGTAAACAACCTCAGATAATGTAATGACCTGATATGATGTAAACAACCTCAGATAATGTAAACGACCTAAGATGATGTAATGACCTAAGATGATGTAATGACCTGAGATCTTGTAAACAACCTAAGATGATGTAATGACCTGAGATGATGTAATGTAAACGACCTAAGATGATGTAATGAACTGAGATAATGTAATGTAAACAACCTAAGATGATGTAATGACCTGAGATGATGTAAACGACCTAAGATGATGTAATGAACTGAGATGTAATGACCTGAGATAATGTAATGACCTAAACGACCTAAGATGATGTAATGACCTGAGATGTTGTAAACAACCTAAGATGATGTAATGACCTGAGATAATGTAAACGACCTAAGATGATGTAATGACCTGAGATGTTGTAACAACCTAAGATGATGTAATGACCTGAGATAATGTAAACAACTTCAGATGATGTAATGACCTGAGATAGTGTAAACGACCTAAGATGATGTAATGACCTGAGATGTAACAATCTCAGATGATGTAATGACCTGAGATAATGTAAACGACCTAAGATGATGTAATGACCTGAGATGATGCAAACAACCTTACATGATGTAATGACGTGAGATAATGTAATGTCAATGACCTAAGATGATGTAATGACCTGAGATCTTGTAACAACCTAAGATGATGTAATGACCTGAGATAATGTAAACAACTTCAGATGATGTAATGACCTGAGATAGTGTAAACGACCTAAGATGATGTAATGACCTGTGATGTAACAATCTCAGATGATGTAATGGCCTGAGATGTTGTTAACGACCTAAGATGATGTAATGGCCTGAGATGTTGTTAACAACCTCAGATGATGTAATGACCTGAGATGATGTAATGACCTGAGATAATGTAAACGACATAAGATGATGTAATGACCTGAGATGTTGTAAACAACCTCAGATGATGTAATGACCTGAGATGATGTTAATGACCTGAGATGATGTAATGACCTGAGATGATGTAAACGACCTAAGATGATGTAATGACTTGAGATAATGTAATGTAAAGGACATATGATGTAATGACCTGAGATGTTGTAAACAACCTCAGATGATGTAATGACCTGAGATGATGTAAATGACCTAAGATGATGTAATGACCTGAGATAATGTAAACGACCTAAGATGATGTAATGACCTGAGATAATGTAATGTAAAGGACATATGATGTAATGACCTGAGATGTTGTAAACAACCTCAGATGATGTAATGACCTGAGATGATGTAAATGACCTGAGATGATGTAATGACCTGAGATGATGTAAACGACCTAAGATGATGTAATGACCTGAGATAATGTAATGTAAACGACCTAAGATGATGTAATTACCTGAGATGAAGTAAATGGCCTGAGATGATGCAATAACCTGAGATGAATGTTATTACCTGAGCAGGATCGGGACCCCATCGTACAACCTGACCAGGTCCCTGCTTTGAGCATCAGCACACAGGTACCGCAATAGACTAGCTGACAGCCTGAAACATATACACAGATACAACTGAAAAGCAGTTACCTGGAAATTTTTCATAAACATGACGGCAAAGAGTTTATTATACTTTTGAATTTCTGTAACAATACTTCATGTGGGAATTACGTTCAGTATGAATGAGTTATACATGAATCATACATGTCCCAATGTCATTAACAGGTTTAAATAGACTCATGAGTAAATTACACAGTATATGTTGTATCTGTTTACGGGTAATGGAGAAATGTAATGTATGCCATTATTCTCCATGCTGCAAGCCAAGGAGCTGACATCCCAAAGAATAAGCTCTTATGTACTTTTAATTTATTTCTATCAAAAATGCCTATCAAAGATCTGATCAAGATCGAAAATAATCCTTTTCTAAATCAGCTGTACTAATGTACTCCAACACTTACTTTTTTGACAAGGTATCATACTCCTGTATGAAGCGAAGAAGTATCTCTATACAATAACTGAGTTCACCAATCAGCTGCCTCGGCTTGGGGCTGGAAAACAAATAGTAATGGTGTATCCTTTCTTATAACACAACCAGTAATGGTGTATCCTTTCTTATAAGAGGACCAGTAATGTATATCCTTTTTCATATGAGGACCAGTAATGTATATCCTTTCTTATAAGAGGACCAGTAATGGTGAATCCTTTCTTATAAGAGGACCAGTAATGGTGCATCCTTTCTTATAAGACCAATAATGTATATCCTTTATTATAAGTGGACCAGTAATGGTGTATCCTTTCTTACAAAAGGATCAGTAATGGTGAAACCTTTCTTATAAGGGGACCAGTAACATATATCCTTTATTATAAGTGGACCAGTAATGGTGTATCCTTTCTTATAAAAGGACCAGTAATGGTGAATCCTTTCTTATAAGGGGACCAGTAATGGTGAATCCTTTCTTATAAGGGTACCAGTAAAAGTGTATCCTTTCTAACAAGGGGACACTTTCTTATAATCCTTTCTTATAACACAACCAGTAATGGTGAATCCTTTCTTATAAGAGGACCAGTAATGGTGAATCCTTTCTTCTAAGAGGACCAGTAATGGTGAATCCTTTCTTCTAAGAGGACCAGTAATGTATATCCTTTCTTATAAGAGGACAAGTAATGTATATCCTTTCTTCTAAGAGGACCAGTAATGGTGAATCCTTTCTTCTAAGAGGACCAGTAATGTATATCCTTTCTTATAAGAGGACAAGTAATGTATATCCTTTCTTATAAGAGGACCAGTAATGGTGAATCCTGTCTTATAAGAGGACCAGTAACGTATATCCTTTTTATAAGGGGACCAGTAATGGTGTATCCTTTCTCATAAGGGGGACCAGTAATGGTGAATCCTTTCTTATAAGGGGACCAGTAAGGTATATCCTTTATTATAAGTGGACCAGTAATGGTGTATCCTTTCTTACAAAAGGACCAGTAATGGTGAAATCTTTCTTATAAGGGGACCAGTAATGGTGTATCCTTTTGTATAGGAGGACCAGTAATGGTGTATCCTTTCTTATAACACAACCAGTAATGGTGAATCCTTTCTTATAAGAGGACCAGTAATGGTGAATCCTTTCTTGTAAGAGGACCAGTAATGGTCAATCCTTTATTATAAGAGGACCAGTAATGGTGAATCCTTTCTTATAAGAGGACCAGTAATGGTGTATCCTTTCTTATAAGGGGACCAGTAACGTATACCCTTTATTATGAGTGGACCAGTAATGGTGTATCCCTTTTTACAAAAGAACCAGTAATGGTGAAACCTTTCTTATAAGGGGACCAGTAATGGTGAATCCTTTCTTATAAGAAGACCAGTAATGGTGTATCCTTTCTTATAAGAGGACCAGTAATGGTGAATCCTTTCTTACAAGGGGACCCTTTCTTATAATCATTTCTTATAACACAACCAGTAATGGTGAATCCTTTCTTATAAGAGGACCAGTAATGATGAATCCTTTCTTATAAGGGTACCAGTAATGGTGAATCCTTTCTTCTTAGAGGACCAGTAATGTATATCCTTTCTTATAAGAGGACAAGTAATGTATATTCTTTCTTCTAAGAGGACCAGTAATGGTGAATCCTTTCTTCTAAGAGGACCAGTAATGAATATCCTTTCTTCTAAGGGGGGACCAGTAAAGAGGACAATATCCTTTCTTATAAAGGGACCAGTAATGGTGAATCCTGTCTTATAAGAGGACCAGTAACGTATATCCTATATTATAAGGGGACCAGTAATGGTGTATCCTTTCTTATAAGGGGACCAGTAATGGTGAATCCTTTCTTATAAGGGGACCAGTAATGGTGAATCCTTTCTTACAAAGGGACCAGTAATGGTGAATCCTTTTGTATAGGAGGACCAGTAATGGTGTATCCTTTCTTATAACACAACCAGTAATGGTGAATCCTTTCTTGTAAGAGGTCCAGTAATGGTGAATCCTTTATTATAAGAGGACCAGTAATGGTGAATCCTTTCTTATAAGAGGACCAGTAATGGTGAATCCTTTCTTATAAGAGACCAGTAATGGTGAATCCTTTCTTATAAGAGGACCAGTAATGGTGAATCTTTTCTTATAACACGACCAAAAATGGTGTATCCTCTTTCACTTATTTGTATGCCACTGAAAGCAATTTGAAAATGCTGATTTTCTGAAAAAACTAATATATGAAATATTTACCTCTGAGCAAGTCCAATGAGTGCATACAGAGAGGAGTGAAGAACGAACACATCGCTAGCAGCCAGCAGGAGAACCAGGGTCTATAAGGAAGACAAGATCGACTTTACCACTACGTGTAATAAAAGTGTCAGCTGAACATTGTCTTAAATTTTGTAGCTGTAATATCATCACCATTCTCTTCCCACAGAGGTTACTCCTGTCATATCTTCCTACGTAACCTCTGTTCTAATACGGCCCTTTCATGGTGTGAGCGTTCAAGACTCGTGATTGGAGGCAATCAGATTTAGTTGTGCAATCAGCGACGTTGTTTCAAAAGTGATCATTCGCAAGGCCTCAGTAATTTCCGTATACTTCCGGGAAAACTAAACCTCTTCCCCTGCGCGATGCGCAAACGTTTCTGCTAGACAGAACTTAGTCATATTATGGCGGATCAGTGGCGTCTCCATCGCCCTCGTTGACAACGGACAAGCTAGCCATTAAACGTCTTGTGTGTAACATCAACACAAGTCCCCGGCAGATGGGGGATATTTGTGGCCTCACATTTGCTTGTGTTAGTCAAGTTGAATCTAAGTCGATGTAACACGTGTTCTGATTGGATAGAAAGAAGGGAGATAATTCGTGTTGCAATCTTTTGCCGCTAGGGGATTTTACGAGAACCGGGAAATATGGCCGTATTAGAACAGAGGTTCGTAGGAAGATATGACAAGTAACCTCTGTGGGAAGAGAATGTATCATCACTTGACTTGAGGATTTCAACTTCTTTATTGTTTCAAAGCAATAGTGTGGTTCAGATGACAAGGGACAGAATTCTTCAATCATGGTGTCAATGGCGTGTTGATGGAAAAAAAACCACTGCAACAATTTTTAAACAATCAAAATTTTGTCGATTTTTGTATTTCCTACTTCTGTTGGAGGTTAAACACTGAAAATCAATTTCAGACTAATCTGGAACTAAGCATAGATTGCAGTCAGGGAAAGAGTACCCACCTGATGGGCTTCACAAGCCACCAGCCATTCCCTCTGTTCCGTCACTGCAGACAACTTCTGGAATATATCTGGACAGACACAATAAAATAAAAAATTTAAAACAGGTGCCATTGCAATATAAGAGCATCTATGAGGAAACTATATCATGCCTTCCTGAGAAGAAAATAAGTGATGGAAAGGATATTTTGAGTTATTGTGCATGCAGTGTTCAATATTATGAATGATGAAACTCAGTGGAATGATGTTGTTATGTTAATGGAATAATATCCTGCTGTAGGCACACCTACATGTAGACTCCACAATATATGTGCAAACAATAACTTCAAATGAAGACTTCAAACTTCAAATGAATTGTTAGGATTTGAATTGTACTTCTCAACAAATGTTTGTAACAAGAGACAACAAATGGAATTGGATTGGTGGTCTGGCTTGTTGACTTGGTTGATGCATGCCATCATATCCCACAAAGGTGCTCATGATGTCAATCACTTGACTTTTTAATGTCAATCACATGACTTGATTATTTACAGACTGATATGATATAACAGGAAAACTGCTGAGTGCAGTGTTAAAGAAATCCTAACATTATGCGTGAAAGATTTTTGGCCTCCCCAGATTCAAATACCCGAAGGATGCCAGAATTCAACGGCCACCTTAATTGTGAACATTGTGTATGTATGTCATTGTACATACACAATATATCACATACCATCTATAGAGACATGTTGAAATATTGTTTAGACAACTATGTACTATATCACATATGCTAATATCATGTGTTTTCACACCTCTACTGTCAACCTGCAACTTACTTGTCATCTCCTTCAGTATCTCCAGCAGGAAGGGTTCATCCCCAAACCTCAGGTAACTGTCTGTGGCCTTCTTGAAGTGCTGTGTATGAACAATAGATACACATATCTGAATGCACTATCCATAAATGCCTGTTAATATGGACTCATTCTTTCAAAAGGAGACCATTAATGGGTCCCATATGTAGGCATAACAGATGATTACAGGGGTGGCAGTTGGGTGGGGGGCGCACTGGAAATCTACTCAAACAAGGTGTCCTTATAATTTTAAGTTGACAATTGAATTGATAATTAGATTCTCATTCAAACCTGTAACAACTGTAAGATAGGTGGCATTTGCCTGTTTTCATTTTGAAGTGATCATATGTGAACATAAACTGTCAACAAATATGATTCACATCAAGCGTGAATGTTTCCATGTTTGGTTGGACTATATATCATGATGCAGTATATATCATCAAGTAAAGCAAATAGGAACACTCAGTATTTTCATATATAATTATCTAAGGTGAAACATTTTATAATTATATATTACGGCCCACCATATCGAAGGAATGAACTTACCTCAGACAGGTGCTTGACACCTCCTAGCTGAAAAAATTGTTTCTGGTATGTTGAGTCTCGCATCAAGATCCGGACGCAGATCAAAACACGGAGAATGTTTTCAGGAGGAGCTCGTATTGTCCACTCACTGAAATGGAGACAATGAACTGAAAATATGCCATTTTCAGACACGTTGTAAGAAATGGTTCATTTACCCTGAACTGGTGACACACATGCAACTACCTTCTGTGTGGTGGATAATGAATGATGATAAGAAGTGTTCAGTATCTACTTGATAAAAAGTCCAAGCCCCTTACCTGAAAATATGGCCACTGCTGGTGAACCTGACCACCCAATACACCACCACACACAGTCACTGCTGGTGAGTCTGACCACCCAATACACCATCACACACAGCCACTGCTGGTGAGTCTGACCACCCAATACACCATCACACACAGTCACTGCTGGTGAGTCAGACCACCCAATACACCATCACACACAGCCACTGCTGGTGAGTCTGACCACCCAACCATCACACACACACCATCACACACAGCCACTGCTGGTGAGTCTGACCACCCCATGCACCATCACACACAGCCACTGCTGGTGAGTCTGACCACCCCATGCACCATCACACACACAGCCACTGCTGGTGAGTCTGACCACCCAATACACCATCACACACACAGCCACTGCTGGTGAGTCTGACCACCCAATACACCATCACACACACAGCCACTGCTGGTGAGTCTGACCACCCAATACACACACCATCACACACACACAGCCACTGCTGGTGAGTCTGACCACCCAATACACCATCACACACACAGCCACTGCTGGTGAGTCTGACCACCCAATACACCATCACACACAGCCACTGCTGGTGGTGAGTCTGACCACCCAATACACCATCACACACACAGCCACTGCTGGTGAGTCTGACCACCCCATGCACCATCACACACACAGCCACTGCTGGTGAGTCTGACCACCCAATACACCATCACACACAGCCACTGCTGGTGAGTCTGACCACCCAATACACCATCACACACACAGCCACACAGCCACTGCTGGTGAGTCACCCACACACCCGCTGCTGGTGATCTGACCACCCAATACACCATCACACACACCCTGCATGACCACCAATACACCATCACACACAGCCACTGCTGGTGAGTCTGACCACCCAATACACCATCACACACACAGCCACTGCTGGTGAGTCTGACCACCCAATACACCATCACACACACAGCCACTGCTGGTGAGTCTGACCACCCAATGCACCATCACACACACAGCCACTGCTGGTGAGTCTGACCACCCAATACACCATCACACACAGCCACTGCTGGTGAGTCTGACCACCCAATACACCATCACACACACAGCCACTGCTGGTGGTGAGTCTGACCACCCAATGCTGGTGGGCCTGACCATGCACACACACACAGCCACTGCTGGTGAGTCTGACCACCCAATACACCATCACACACACAGCCACTGCTGGTGAGTCTGACCACCCAATACACCATCACACACACAGCCACTGCTGGTGAGTCTGACCACCCAATACACCATCACACACAGCCACTGCTGGTGAGACCACCCTGACCACCCAAGCCACTGCATCTGACCACACAGCCACTGCTGGTGAGTCTGACCACCCAATACACCATCACACACAGCCACTGCTGGTGAGTCAGACCACCCAATGCACAATCACACACACAGCCACTGCTGGTGAGTCTGACCACCCAATACACCATCACACACACAGCCACTGCTGGTGAGTCTGACCACCCAATACACCACCACACACACAGCCACTGCTGGTGAGTCTGACCACCCAATACACAATCACACACACAGCCACTGCCACTTGGGACCAATTCTTCATTATCAGAATAGCCACAAGAATGAATCTGTAACTTACCTGCAACACAGTCTGTGTTTGGTGAGGGATGAGAAAATTTCTGTAAACCTGGCATGTTGTGGGTGGACACTGAAGTGGCGCTCATTCTGGTACCTCTGACTGCAAGAAATCAAACACAGCAAAATATTATTTGTTCTTATCTTATGGTTTATCAAACTTTTGTCCGATGAATCACAATCAGTCAAATCACTGAGCCTCACCACCTGATCAAGTAAGCTGCCCTATGCGATAGGCATATATTGCTGGGGACCTACTCAACTTCTAATTCCCATGACACTAGATGAGCAAGGTGACTTAATTTGTCTTTAATTGTGTGAATACTATCTGTGTAACAGATGGGTTTAGTTAACAGTGATGGTAATAACCTACCAAATGCTGCCATACAATAAGCATGTTTAGACATTAGAAACCATGGTAACGAGAGTTTACCTGAATGTTTCCAGTGCCACTGCCTCAGTAGATTGGTGCTGATGAGATCCTGACTTGGGCTGTGGGCGTGGCCACTTGTCTCCCCGAGAACCAGTGTCACAAGATTCATAGCTCAAGGACGGTAGCTGAGAAAATTTAGAAAATAAATTACATACTCATTTATATCCAATGTATAATATTTCTATACTATTTGGATAACTAAACTGACCCACTGAAAGTCTTGCTTTGGATCTTGTAACCTTCATCTCTCTTATCACTTACCTAACAAAATACATTTTGCTGAATTATAAGATCATTTTGATTTGGTGTCACACAAATTAAGATCATGATACATCTTGAAACAAGACACTGTAAATGATTCTGTCACTACCTGTTGTTTGCTGGCTGGAGTTGAGATCAGACTGAGGAGCCGACACAGATCCTTGGGCTCTCTAGAACAGACAGAGCAAACTGCAATGTATGGTGTCATATCTATCATTCAAGCAGACATATCTGAGTGAATGAGTGAGTGAGTGTGAGAGAGAGAATTCAGTTTTACGCCGTGTTTAGCAATTTTCCATCAACATCATGACAAGGGACACCATAAATAAGCTTCACAACTTGTACCCATCTGCGGAGACATATCTGACCACTTTTTAAATACAAAAGCCTTTTGTGTATCACCATCATATTCAGTCGTAATTTTCAAATTCTTGTCTCTAAACCCCTATTTTTCACATCACCACAGAGATCACAGGAATCATTAACAATTTTCAGTAACATGGATGTATGTTACTGAAATCAGCTCATGTACCTGCTCTATGACAAGTGACAATAACATTGCCATTTGGAGATTATGAAGACAATTTTGTTTGAAACATAAGGGGCAGAGGGGTAGCCTGGTGGTTAAAGCATTTGTACCTCACATTGAAGACCTGGGTTCAATTCCCCACATGGGTACAATGTGTGAAGCCCATTTCTGGTGTTCCTAGCCGTGAATACTGCTAAGAGCAGCGTAAAACTAATTCACTCACTCGTAACATAAATAAAAATCTGTACTCCAAGGCCTTGAGTTAAACTGATGTAATATGGTAAGCCTCTTCCTGGTTCTGAGGGGAACTTACTGATCTGGATCTGGCGAACTCCTCCTCCTCTTCTCCATGCTAGGCATATTATCAGTGGACGGACGGAATGGATGGATAAGGGCCTGCTTGTGAGTGCCCCTCTACATCATGGACACAAGAGGCCTACAAGCATTGGCACTCAGCTTAACTGCCTGAAAAATAACAGTTGGCAGGAATGCAGTGTACTCAAGGATTACTCCTACAACGTTTTAACCTAGGGATCCCCGAAATGTTCAACTTTTGATTAGTTAAATATTCAATGAAATATGAATGATGGCCTTACTCTCAAAGATATGCATCAATAATCAACACATCATATCTTTATGGCTGTAATAAGCAGAAGGGTACTACAGGGATTGCTAGTTTACAGGTACACAGCTAATACAAGAAGGTGCATACCTTTCAGTAAAGAATCCATGGTTTTAGACAATGAATTATATATGGAGAATTATGAAAGGGAAAGAAAACACAAACGTTAAAAGCATTGAAATATGGATCAGTCTGTTTCTTCGCTAAATACAAATTTGCTTATCATGGACTATTATCTTGACAGGTTTTACTTGTGTTGTTGGGCTGTGCAAAGTGACAGCTATCGGATGATCAAAGATTAATGAGAAGCTGTCTATAATATAACATGATAACAAAGTATATACAATAAAGAGGTACAGACAGACTGACATATGTCTCTCATAATTCTGTTTTTTTTAATGGTTCCTTTGAATGTTTTTTTATAAATGAATTGTATGTACAAATGTATGTGTATTTTATCTGTGCACAGAAGTGTGACATTAATAAACTACTGTCTATCTATGTTTTTGTTGTTGATTAATACTTACAAGACTTAAACTGTGAAGCTATCGGTGAACTTCATTATTATTCACAGTAAAAAAACTACACAGTATGGGACTCAAATGAACAAAAGTACTAGAATCTGTACTTTACTGATAAAGTGTAATCCCAAATATAACATGTGTTACACAGAATCCTTTCAGAGATTCCAGGTAAATGAACAGGTAATAACAAAATTTGTCAATAAAATGTGAAATCTGAGATAAATTATCAATGATAATTTACCATTTACATTGCACTTTCGGTTCTGCTAGGCATAGTTGTAGAAAGACATAGAGATAACTGTGTGAATGTATGTTCTCATAAATTACAACCAAAAGAAGTTACATGTTACATGATGTATATGTATAATATCAGACAGTTACCTTGTTCAAGGAAAATATCCACAAAAATGAATTTTTGAAAGTAAAATTGATATTTTTATACTTATCCTGACTCATGATCTTTCGCTTATCTCCCTTTCTCTTGCGAATGGTAGTGGAACACGTGAATCCCTTGAAGTTCCCGAAGCGGACGTAAAAATACACTCACCCACGAGTTACCTCCCTTTTCCCACGTAAACAGTCATGTGACCAGCCTTACTTGTCACTCACTCCCTTTTCGCCCAAGTGGATGGTTGGGCGAGTTGGAGTCCCGTATACAGCATTATATCCTTTTTATTTAGGTCCTATTCTTCAAAATTACGCTGTATATGGATTTGGCAATAACTATTATGTATTATATGTAAACAATTTGTAAAAATTATTTGTATTTTTGTCACAATTTCATCGTTATGTAACTTTGTTTACATTTCATGAAATCTTGCAGTGTTTGCAGGCACAGGTTATCCATGGCTGATCCTCACCCCCAATGCCTTTCGTGCATAAAACCATGTTCTTCCAGCTTGCGCTGTACTTATTGTGTTGATTTATCAAATCTACAATTTAATCAATATTTGGCTTATATCTATAGACGTGCCATGGATCGGACGAGGAAGTCATCTCAAGTCACGGCTGATAAAACAGGAGATCAGCCTGCAAACCGTATGTTGATTGCTACTGCGGAGATTCATAATACTGGTGCTATGTTGAGTACGTTGCCGGGGCAGTCTGCTGGTACGGGGGCCAAGAAGAGATCGGCTACAACGCAGTTGACTCCGACTCAAGCTAAGAAAAAGACGTCGTCTTCTTCTAAGTCGCAGAAGAAAGCATCTGTTACCAGATCGGAGGGTAAATCTACGCGGCCTAGTAAGTCAACGCATCAGAAATCCTTCAACGAAGAGATATTACCTCTGCATGAAGTAAAAAAATTTTATGATCCCCCTTTACTTCTACCCGAAGTACCTACTAGATCGGCAAATCAATCGACTTCCACGACTACTAGATCGTCTCCTGCAACGGTCACAGCAGGCCTTTTACGTCTGCTTCGGGAACTTCAAGGGATTCAAGTGTTCCACTACCATTCCCACGAAAAGGGAGATAAGCAAAAGATCATGAGTCAGGATAAGAAAAAATGGGAACAATATCCAATGCATCTTAAGCGATACAAAGAAACTTGTTCAATGTCCCATAACAATTTAATATTTAAAAATATCCCTGCATTTTTGGATTTTATATATAACCCGTTTATCTCTCAAATGATCATGTAAATTTGTTTCAGCTGTTACACATCAGTGTCATGTGTCATTGGTGAGCTAAGATAGCACACATGACATCAGTTTTTATGATATCTATGGTTGTTTAAAAAAGTAAATTTCATTAGACATCAATCAACAGTCAGTTAACATATTACTGGCTAATCCTTTGAATACAGTATGTTGTTTTTAGAAAGGTGCCAAGATATAGTTGTATTTCGTCTGCTGTAGTAAACCCACAATAGATACATTTTTGACAAATCCACTGTGCAAAATAACACCGATTAATCAATCAACATATGATTGGTAAATCCTTTGATTGTTATTGAAATTCAACTGGTTATTGCTTTCTCATTGTGTCGTCACATGCATATTACATAACATGCAAGACATTCACCACATTGAACATATTCATAGTCCAATCTTAGATTCAATAATTGCAACTGACATGAGAAATGCTTACTGGGAACAGCTGGTTGCTACACATGTATATCCTTGACACCCTCAGAGGCAGGGGTGAATTTTATTGAGTTATTTTGCATAGTCAAGGTAATCTGAGTGCTGCTGCCACCACTAACTAATTCTTGTAGGCCTTATACCATAAAACATGGATGACTGAAAGGGAATAGTAATTGTTATACTAACTAAACTTCATTGTTGCCAAAATGATGTACGTGCAATTGCTGTATACTGAAATACTTAACTATACATATATATATTTACACACATATACAAGTTTGACAGTTTTGGGTAAGCATAATCCCAAATATATGAGAAAGCAAGGTGATTCAACTGGTTGTCAACTAGGTCCTCCCTAGCCAGTCTAAAACCAAGTTCGTTGAGTCGATGACACTAACTATCACCCAGTGATTACACCACAGGTGCCGGAAAGGAATAAGATAATAACTCTGCTAGCTATCTTATTCACAATAACTATACCATTGAGCATGTTTTGTGTGGGTGTTTGTGTGATATATTACAGAACCATGTAAATATTTGAGTTTGGATCAGACATTCCAGTGATTGAAACATGGGATACCAGCAACCATGACCACCCAAATCTCCTCTTTCGACCAACATAGGTTGGAAGACACGTCAGAATCTTGAGTTCAGTGGTTTGAACATTTTTTTCTTTATGTAAAACACATGTAACCAGTGAAATCTGTTTCGATTTTGATTCTATTTATGTAATTTATACCCCCTATTTTAATATTCATTCAGATATTTCGACATCAAATATATTTTCAAAGGTTAATATCCCACGCGTTACCTGTGAACGTACACTTAAACAACTTTTTGAAAGCGTCTTAACGTGAGAAATATAGATCATGACCATGCAACATGAATTCCACATGTTCGACGATCACCAGTTCATTGTGCAAGACTCGGACTTGGCTGGACCTGTCAGTGTCACAAATGCAATGGCCGACACGATATGTCAACACACACCTGTAATCAACATTATTTGGAAAACTAAGCGCAATGTATCACAAAATTTATAACGACTGCACTACGCACACTTCCCTGTCGGTTTACATTCTGATATAATATCAGCACAGCGCCGAGCGGCCTTATCAAACAAAAATACAGGCTTGTTTACCTGTCTTCATCTTGCCATAGGACATTAGTATTCCCAAAAGTCACCAATCAGATGACAAGTCTCATTCGCCGATTGACTAATCAAAAAAGTTTTTACATATGCCGACTATTTCAAAGGGAGATAAGTTTATAATAGTTAATGTTAACAGCCGCTACAAACTGTATTAGCTCGCTCGCACACTTTTACTTTATTTGATCACGCTTAGTTACACGTAGTTGTTTGCAGGTAGATATCCCACGTATGTCTACTTATGAATAATATCCGTGATAAACATAGATAAACATAGTTTGTTCTCAAATTCTAAATACGTGTTTCAATACATCCTCGTGAAATTCATTTATTTACGGCTTGGTCTCAAGAGATATGGTTACCTGTACGGGCGCGAGAATGTGTGTCTCTTTACAGTGTATTTTTAAAATTACTAATTACATATTTATTTAATGTCGATAATGACATACTTTGTAGAGATTGTTTATGTGTGATCACGTTAACTGTAAACGCCATACCACTGGCTAACAAGCACCATACAGTGCGTTTTTTCTAAAACATTATTGTATTTGTGTAACGATTTAGAGTGTAAGCTCTTGCTTTCTGGGCTGCGTAGTGACTAAGCCGCTGCTCTTACCAACCTCACACGGAAACATGTGACAGCATTCTCCTTTGCTTAACTAAAATCAAAACACGTAATCTTATGCAGTGTGTATGTAATCTGAATTTTAAAAAACCCCATATATGTTACCTTTTATCCGGTATAGATTACACAGTCTGTTCAAATTCAGATTTCAAAATGAAATGATATTAAAAAATTGAATATACAGCAGACGAGCAGCAGTCGAATTTTATGAGCATGAAAAAATTTATGAAACTATGAAGTATTTATAACTCACCTTGTTCGTAAATTCGGAATTAGTCTTCTTGCCGCTCGAAGACGCTCAGCAATCCCTCCCAATGTGACCCAGTGAAATTTAAAAGTGAAATATTTGGTGTACAAGAACTTTTGAACAGATAAGTGAAGGGACCATTCCTTCATCTTTCAAGCGAAAATTTATTGTGGCTCGTATATCAATTCACAAGTTACATTATTCTTAATTTATGTATCAAAACCTCTCCAAAACTAGTTCTCCGTTATACATATTATTGACGAAAGCAGATTTAGTCCCTTGTTGTTAAGGTATCCAAATAAACCAACAAACATCAATGAGGCAGTCCCTCTCAAATCTCACAATTATTTATCCCCAGTACGAGGAGGACCGGATGAATCCCCAGGGTTTCGATGTTGGGTGTTGTCTTATCGGGATTTTATCAGCTTTTAGGGGAAGTGTCATAACGTCAGGGGTGTTTGATTGACATTTGATGAGTGGTTTATCTTCACCCGTTGTTGTCACCCAGATTATCACCGTTATTCACTATAACTGTTGTCATCGGATCACGTGATGCCAGAGCATGACACAACATTGAGTGAGTGAGTTGCGCTTTACGCCGCTTTTAGCAATATTCCAATAATATCGCGTCACAGGGTAGTAGGGCTGTTCTTCACCCGTTGTACCATGTGGGGAATCGAACCCGTTTTTCGACATGACGACGCAGTTTTTTAATATAGATGTATATTAGCAATATGTCCTAAATGAAAAGGTTGTTGGCAGTGGCGAAACCAATTAATAGTTTGTTGGTGAAATACTCAAACGTAATTCTTTTTTTGTTCATGGTGAAATGATATATTGTTTGATGACGGTGATTGCTGAATGAAGCTGTGAAAATAGATTGTGGAAGGTTTTTGATGTCCTGATTAAAGTTAATTATACCCTCCCCTAATGTTTGTTATACACGTTTATCTTTTCCTTGTTTATCCTTTATACGAGGAATCGAACGTCGGGACGACGTGCATACTACTTGCCCCCGTTGACGCTTTCTAGAAGGGGAATAAACAATAATCGTCTTAATGGGATAACTTCGTTAAAAACAACATCGCTTTCGATAAAATATATTTGTTGGATACTGATGTCCGGAAACGTGTCTGAAAACACATCTTTTGTGGATCTTCCTTTTGAAGAACAGTTGAACTGTTCATGTGTTGCAGGGTGAGAAGGTATTTATTTGAAACTAGCATAAACCTTATAAAGCACGGGGTTTTCTAAGAAGTGATGGAGCAATTGCTGTTCGGTTTGTGGGCACCATTGAAGTCTGAGGAGATGATCTTCGCTCTCCGAGGAAGAGGACAAGTTTGGTTTCGCGACTTCTTCCAGACTTGAAGGTTACTCTGTATAGAACTAGTGTAAGTCTTTGACTTATCCTCGGAGGCTGTAGCTAGTCCTGATTGAACAGGATAAAACTATTGACCATGTTTACAGTATTATTCAGCTCCAATTTGTACCTATCCACAATAACAGACCTGAACTGCTGGCAGCCAATCAATCACGACGACACCATCGTGGGACTCGCACCTGTCCTCAACACATTAGGCCAAACATCACTTGGAACCAGTGTGAGACTTTTAGAGCCACAAAAGGGGTGTTTTTGTTTGTTTGATGTTGAACACCGCACTCAGCAATATTCCAGCTATATGACGGCAGCCGTAAATAATCGAGACTGGACCAGACAATCCAGTGATGGACATCATGAGCATCGATCTACGCAATTGGGATACCATGACGTCATCCACGTCAGCGAGCCTGACCACACATCCCATTAGTCACGTTTAACGACCAGCATGGGTTGCTGAAGACAAATTCTAATCGGTATCTTCATGGCCTCTCTGACATCCACACAATATTATTGTTTACAGAGGGGAACAGCTGGCAAAATCCCAAAATCATTATCCACAGATTGTCACGAGGTTTAGCGCAAGATTCAGATTGGAATTACCCAAAGGCGCTTTTGCCCGAGTTTGGCCATGAACAGATAGATGATGAAGTACGCCAGATTTCAGACATTATTGAAGCTGAAGGCAGAATGCAACAATCACTTGGAAGGATATGGTGGAACAATCATTTACATCACTGAGACTGGCAGCATAATCCATGAAGGCGCCTCTTACAGGGGCGTAGCTACCAATATTAAAAAAGCCTGGGTTTACATATGATTGTTGCTAAAAAGGTTGGACAAGCCCTCAATACCAGGGGTTCAAACCCACATTCTCTGAGTCAGGCACCTAATCACAAACACACAGTCAGTGATCTAACCCACTCAGCCACCGCATCTGCTTAAAAAAAATTGATGCCTGGTTGTGTAGATCATCTACTTCACAAGTGTAACTTTGCAGGGCAATGCCATTTAGAAGTGGTCAAACCAAGCTTATTGTGGCAAACAGGTTAATAGTTCTATTATGTTACTGTGGGAAATGCATATTTTTGGCATCAGTCTATTTGCTTGACTTTGTATAAGGTATCAGTGATGTGTTTTGTTACATTAAAAACCGGTCTTGTCTGTAACTCCTTAACTTCTATAGACACAAACACAACAATTTGTAATGATAACAGCCTTTATTATCTTCACACATAATCTGAATGCCACTTAGCATCTACCACAGCAATGTAACCATGGTAAAATAAACAATGCCCCATTCACACTTCCATACTAATACAAACAGTTTGACTTGGTTGGTACACTTACACCAGTAATGTATAATTCTAGGTTAGACAACCCCAGTCTTTGACCACACCAACAAAATCAGGCTCTCAAACTCGTCCATTTCCCGCTAGCTATTCAAACATCTTTGAGCTCAGCAGTCCAGCTCAACCATTTGCAAATGGCTCAGGACTACTATTAAAACTTTACTTTTTTAAATAATTATTAGTTTAGATAGAAGAGCTTCTGAACACTAGTCATGGAGGAATGTAGTGTTCTAAATATAATACAAAAAAAAACCAATTAATGTCTGGCTGACTGACTGAGTTTAGTTTTACGCCGCTTTTAGCAATATTCCAGCAATATCACGGGGGGGGACACCAGAAATGGGCTTAACACATTGTGCCCATGTGGGGAATCGAACCCGGGTCTTCGGCGTGACGAGCCAACGCTTTAACCACTAGGCTACCCCACCGACCCCCCAATTAATGTCACAATGATATTAAAGAAAAGTACAAACAATCGCAAACTCATAAACCCCCAGGTCAACATGATTGGTGTTTAGCTATATTAAGAAAATAATTACCTCTGACATAAAGTGACTCCATCAGAGTCATGAATGGATCAGTTTAAAGACCAAGTGTTTCAAACTTTGCAAGTTCATGAATTTAGAAACATAACTAGCAAAAAAACTTCACATTTTAACAATTTACTGATGTGTTTATGTTTGTTTTGCCCACACACTCTACTGCTGCTTGAGGTAGGAAACAGGTAACCTAGATTTACACAGATCGCCCTATACATTCAGCATGATGGATGTTTTTGCCTTTATATGTGTTGGAGAACAGTTCAGGTCATTCAGCAGGAACTTTGATTTCATAAAACATGAGGTGAAAAAAAAATATGTCTTTCAGCATTTTCTTTTGAGGTAATACATTAGGCCAGACTATTTGCGTGGTGTGGTACAGGCAAAAGGCCCACAACTTAAGACATTTTAGACACTTTTTCTGGACATTTTCAAAATTTTAAGCATGAAAATGAGTGCACAAAGATCTTGAAGATAGATTTCCAGGTATTAATTACATTATTTTACATAATATCATTACATTTGGAGTAAATGAGTATTTGTTTTTTTAACATTTTACATAATCCTGTTCGACCTACAGCTTTTCATCATTTCATTATGTATGCAAATATACTGGAATCTGCGAATATATTGGCTGAGTTTAAAGAAAGTCTGGCCTTACTTATGAATACTGTGGTTGTACGACATAAACGCTCATACGTCACACATTCCACATAAACTGACACCTGACATCTTGCGACTGAATTCAATCCACACATTCACACATACAGGACAAGATGCACCAAAATGTCTAAAATATTCCTATGTACATATATATCTGTATATACTTCTGGATACAGCAACTGATGACACATCCTTAAACTCACTGAAACTCAAACCCATATGGTTTATAAATAACCTCATCTAATGGAGACAAATCTTGGATTTTATGAAAAAATAACCGAGATCTAACATAACACCGGAAACACTAGACTCAAATACTGAGTAAAAGAAATGGCAACACTTTTCGCACATCCACTCACAGTTTCACTTCAAAACATTGGAGGTTTGCAATGTGACTTCACAATTACAGTCCAAGATATGTTTAAACATATTTTTGGTATGTCATAAGCATTTTGAATAACTAAGAGTATGCAGTGTATGAAATAAGGCCCGTCCGACCGCCTGAGACGGTCTAGATTTCTGATGGATGGTCTAAATTTACAGCTAGCCAGCTCGATGGTCTGGTAAAAAATTAAGATGTTCCATACATCTTAGTAAATTACCCATATTTGGTCTGGTTAAATCCATTTTGGGCTGGTAACATTTTGAAGTTACCAGCCCTGATGTTTGGCTGGATGTTTGGCTTATTTCATACACTGGAGTATGTGACACTATGCTTCTGTACATTTCTCTGTACAGTGTTGACACCAAAGCATGGTTTGTCCTTGTGAGACACTGACACATCAGCAATATTCACACTACCATCACAACTATTCCCCACCATGTTATGTTACAGTTCACAGGTACTATTACCGGGGTATTTAAAATCAACATAAACAAATGCAAGGCAAGAACTGCACACAATATTATTCAGTCTGTATTTAAGCTCACATCATACAATTTATCCTGACATTTGTTTGAATTCAAGAGAGATATGCAAATTTTCTACACTAGACAATTTATCTAATGACAGCTCATGAGCAGATAAATGGTTGAATGTTTCAGTATTTGTCTACTTCAAAACCTTGGAAGGTCTACTTTTCAAAGGAGGTAATTTTACATTTAAATTTGCAATTTGTATTCATAATTTAATTCCCTATCCCTGAAAAATACTTTCTGATAGATTCCGACCAAATACACTGCAAGGGAATCTGTGACATATAATTGGCTAACCAAGTTATGTATTTTTGCATTCATGTGTCAATACACTTAAAAGATCTAATGCAGACAAGTATTTTGATGACTGGTTTCTAGTGGTGGTCTGATTAATTGAAAAAATCGAAGATTGGTCGCAATGACTAAACGACCAAGCAATCGATCATGTTTTCTCATAATCGAACACAAACAATTCTGGAACACTTTTTGCATTAACAATATTTTTCACACGGTTGGTTTTGTCTGTTACATTTCATGAACAGGACATGTTGGTTTACATTTCATGAACAGGACATGTTGGTTCCAAGTCACAACTGAATTTATTTTAAAGACGACAAGAAATTTATGTTCCTAACACACAAGTCATCCTTTAAAGACGTGCAATTTGCAAAAATTACCCCAAGGAACTGCACATATTTTCTTTATTTTTTGTGCATAACAAAAATAACCAGGAAAATTTCATAAATGACGCTAACCAATTATTTTCGATGATTGATCGGTTGTAATGAACCAATCTTCAATTACGAGATTTTAACCTATTCCCAACACTACTGGTTTCACATAGATTGCCTGAGGTTTGTGTCGCACCATTGCACTGAACCATGTCACTGATATTGTATTTTTGTCTTCAATGTTTTCTGTACTAACATATAAACAAGCAGTCTGTGATGGTATTATTGCTGACATTTTATAAAAATTGACTTCAATATGTTTGTTTGCATTTATAACTCATATACACAAACAATAGTGATGTCAATTCTTCAGTACAAATATGTCTATTGTGTATGCAAGTGTCAAACATTATTGCTTAATAATAGAGTGTCAATAGAGTTGTTGAAATACAAAATGTAATTCCACAGAGATAATCCATAACCCCCTACATAGGAAACACAGTGGTGTGAGGACTAGTCACTTGGGGCATCAACTTGAAATAGTGCCATTTTACCACACAGGAAAGAGATTTTGCCTACACGAAAGTAGTCTTATTTTGCATGGAAAATTGACTTGTTATACAAGCCTCTAGGACATTCATTGAACAAGTTAGAGATTATAGCAACATCTCTCCGTGAAGATAAAGCAAACATATCACATCATCACAACAGAATCATGACAGCACTTTCCTTGCCAACAATATACATACAAACTTTTCAAAAATAGTTCATTCCAGAAGTATCTACATTTGTAACATTTGATGACTATGACTTGTCTGGTTGCTGCATCTGCTGGATCACGGGATGGTCCAGGGGGGGGCGTTGGTGAACAGACAGCCCACGTAGGCGTGCGTCCCCCACAGGTGGTGCTGTATCACCTTGCAGCACCCTAGATCCTCAATCTCGAACCCCAGCTTCCTGTAACGCTCATCTGTTTCAAACAGCGATGAGTTGGTGTGTGGTCCTCGATACTGAAACAAAAACATGAAACACATATGTGAAACAAAGGTGAAAAATAAAGGTTAAATGCAAAACACAAATGTGAAAACCAATGTGAAACACATAACGAAAACTAAACATGAAACAAACTTAAAACACAAAACATGAAACAAAGGTGAAACAAGGGTGAAAAAAAGGTGAAACAGAAAAGTGAAACATAGAAGTGAAACAAACATAAAACTAAAACTCTTGACAATATACAGCACAAACCAAACTATCAAGGTTTAAAATTACTTGCAACTCAATACCACACTGGGCAGTTGGGTCAATGAGGGAGGGAGTGATTGTTACTTGCAACATCACATCTGGACACCAAATATGGACTTGACACATTGTACATCGAACATGGGTCACCAGCATGACCAGCGAACGCTTTAACCACTAGGCTACCCCACTGGCTCTGTAACATTCTGATAATGCATTGCAGCATAAAATTTGGAGGAATAACAATTAGTATGAGTATAAACATCGGGACACCATAGTCTTGTCAGGACAAGGACTGACTGACTGACTGAGTTTGGTTTTACGCCGCTTTTAGCAATATTCCAGCAACATCACGGCGGGGCACACCAGAAATGGGCTTCACACATTGTACCCATGTGGGGAATTGAACCCAGGTCTTCAATGTGAGGAGCAAATGCTTTAACCACTAGGCTACCGCACCGCCCCTGGAGGACAAGGAACCTCTGGTGCCTTTTTCTCAAATATAAAAGTTTTCAGGGTTAAAATACATTGCAAGCACTCTTTCAAACTGAGTGCTAAACATTGGTTTGAATATCTTTGCTCACTTTATCAAGGGTTCATACATACTCCAATGAACTGACACTTAGTGAAATGACCCAAAGTGAAAGTAAACTCTACACTCGACTCACTGGTTTGCCGCAGGATGGATCAATAAAGTCGGCCCAGTACCCTGCCTGTTGTAAAGCATCACAGATTTCTGTCGCACCCTGGATAAACTGAAAGAATAAAATTAAAGGGATGAAACCATCAGTTGTGGGAGTGGGTTTATCGCAACATTCAGCAATTTTCCAGTTTTATCGTGGCGAGGAGGGAGTCATCAGAAAGGTTCTCATGTAATGAATCCAACTCACATCTTCATATGGAGATTGAAAACCAAACAAGGAACAGGTCATCCAAACTGTAGAATTGAAAATTTTAACTATAACTTGTTTCTGCTAGTACAAATAAGCTGTTTTCCTATCAAACACCTAAAATCTGTTAAACATGTTTTTATTTCCTCTTACTATTTATTTCCTCTTATAGAAACGTCCTTAAATGTCAAGTGTCATTTATTGTATCATGATATGCATCACATCAAAGGGAGTGTACTGTTCTTCTGTACTCACAGTGGCTAGGAGTGTTTCCCTCTCAATGTCCACCTGCGTGGACCACCCCGTCATGTCGTGCTGTGTCCGCTGGGAGATGGTGATCACAGTGAAGGCTCCCTCCATGATGTCATGGCCAGGGAACAGATCGGTGAAGTCTGGACAGAGTGAGCAAGGTAGTCCGTGAGTAAGGGAAGTCATCAGTGAAGTCATAACGCCATCAGTGAAGTCATAACATCATCAGTGAGGTCTTAACGCCATCAGTGAGGAGGTATTAACGTCATATCATCGTCAGTGAGGTCTTAACGCCATCAGTGAGGTCATAATGTCATCAGTGAAGTCATAACATCATCAGTGAGGTCATAATATCATCAGTGAGATAATGTAATCAGTGAGGTCATAACATCATTAGTGAGGTCATAATGTCATCAGTGAAGTCATAACGTCATCAGTGAGGTCATAACATCATCAGTGAGGTGATAATGTCATCAGTGAGATAATGTAATAAGTGAAGTCATAACATCATCAGTGAGGTCATAATGTCATCAGTGAAGTCATAACATCATCAGTGAGGTCATAACATCATCAGTGAGGTGATAATGTCATCAGTGAGATAATGTAATCAGTGAGGTCATAACATCATCAGTGAGGTCATAACATCATCAGTGAGGTCATAATATCATCAGTGAGATAATGTAATCAGTGAGGTCATAACATCATCAGTGAGGTCATAACATCATCAGTGAAGGTCATAACATCATCAGTGAGGTCATAATATCATCAGTGAAGTCATAATATCATCAGTGAGATAATGTCATCAGTGAGGTCATAACATCATCAGTGAGGTCATAATATCATCAGTGAGATAATGTCATCAGTGAAGTCATAACATCATCAGTGAGGTCATAACATCATCAGTGAGGTCATAATATCATCAGTGAGATAATGTAATCAGTGAGGTCATAACATCATCAGTGAGGTCATAATATCATCAGTGAGATAATGTCATCAGTGAAGTCATAACATCATCAGTGAGGTCATAACATCATCAGTGAGGTCATAATATCATCAGTGAGATAATGTAATCAGTGAAGTCATAACATCATCAGTGAGGTCATAACATCATCAGTGAGGTGATAATGTCATCAGTGAGATAATGTAATCAGTGAGGTCATAACATCATCAGTGAGGTCATAACATCATCAGTGAGGTCATAATATCATCAGTGAGATAATGTAATCAGTGAGGTCATAACATCATCAGTGAGGTCATAACATCATCAGTGAGGTCATAATATCATCAGTGAGATAATGTCATCAGTGAAGTCATAACATCATCAGTGAGGTCATAATATCATCAGTGAGATAATGTAATCAGTGAGGTCATAACATCATCAGTGAGGTCATAATGTCATCAGTGAAGTCATAACATCATCAGTGAGGTCATAATGTCATCAGTGAGGTCATAATATCATCAAGTGAAGTCATAATATCATCAGTGAGATAATGTCATCAGTGAAGTCATAACATCATCAGTGAGGGTCATAATATCATCAGTGAGATAATGTAATCAGTGAGGTCATAACATCATCAGTGAGGTGATAATGTCATCAGTGAGATAATGTAATCAGTGAGGTCATAACATCATCAGTGAGGTCATAACATCATCAGTGAGGTCATAATATCATCAATTGCGAGATAATGTAATCAGTGAGGTCATAACATCATCAGTGAGGTCATAACATCATCAGTGAGGTCATAATATCATCAGTGAGATAATGTCATCAGTGAAGTCATAACATCATCAGTGAGGTCATAATATCATCAGTGAGATAATGTAATCAGTGAGGTCATAACATCATCAGTGAGGTCATAACATCATCAGTGAAGTCATAACATCATCAAGTGAGGTCATAATATCATCAGTGAAGCTCATAATATCATCAGTGAGATAATGTAATCAGTGAGGTCATAACATCATCAGTGAAGTCATAACATCATCAGTGAGGTCATAATATCTGTCAAGTGAGGATAATGTAATCAGTGAGGTCATAACATCATCAGTGAGGTCATAACATCATCAGTGAAGTCATAACATCATCAGTGAGGTCATAATATCATCAGTGAAGTCATAATATCATCATCAGTGAGATAATGTCATCAGTGAGGTCAGCAACATCATCAGTGAGGTCATAATATCATCAGTGAGATAATGTAATCCAGTGAGGTCATAACATCATCAGTGAGGTCATAACATCATCAGCGAGGTCATAATATCATCAGTGAGATAATGTCATCAGTGAAGTCATAACATCATCAGTGAGGTCATAATATCATCAGTGAGATAATGTAATCAGTGAGGTCATAACATCATCAGTGAGGTCATAACATCATCAGTGAGGTCATAATATCATCAGTGAGATAATGTAATCAAGTGAGGTCATAACATCATCAGTGAGGTCATAACATCATCAGTGAAGTCATAACATTATCAGTGAGGTCATAATATCATCAGTGAGATAATGTAATCAGTGAGGTCATAACATCATCAGTGAAGTCATAATATCATCAGTGAGATAATGTCATCAGTGAAGTCATAACATCATCAGTGAGGTCATAATATCATCAGTGAGATAATGTAATCAGTGAGGTCATAACATCATCAGTGAGGTCATAACATCATCAGTGAGGGTCATAACATCATCAGTGAGGTCATAACATCATCAGTGAAGTCATAACATCATCGGTGAAGTCATAATATCATCAGTGAGATAATGTAATCAGTGAGGTCATAACATCATCAGTGAGGTCATAACATCATCAGTGAGGTCATAATATCATCAGTGAGATAATGTAATCAGTGAGGTCGCCATAACATCATCAGTGAGGTCATAACATCATCAGTGAGGTCATAATATCATCAGTGAGATAATGTCATCAGTGAAGTCATAACATCATCAGTGAGGTCATAATATCATCAAGTGAGATAATGTAATCAGTGAGGTCATAACATCATCAGTGAGGTCATAACATCATCAGTGAAGTCATAACATCATCAGTGAAGTCATAATATCATCAGTGAGATAATGTAATCAGTGAGGTCATAACATCATCAGTGAGGTCATAACATCATCAGTGAGGTCATAATATCATCAGTGAGATAATGTAATCAGTGAGGTCATAACATCATCAGTGAGGTCATAACATCATCAGTGAGGTCATAATATCATCAGTGAGATAATGTCATCAGTGAAGTCATAACATCATCAGTGAGGTCATAATATCATCAGTGAGATAATGTAATCAGTGAGGTCATAACATCATCAGTGAGGTCATAACATCATCAGTGAAGTCCATAACATCATCAGTGAGGTCATAATATCATCAGTGAGATAATGTAATCAGTGAGGTCATAACATCATCAGTGAGGTCATAATGTCATCAGTGAGATAATGTCATCAGTGAAGTCATAACATCATCAGTGAGGTCATAATATCATCAGTGAGATAATGTAATCAGTGAGGTCATAACATCATCAGTGAGGTCATAATATCATCAGTGAGATAATGTCATCAGTGAAGTCATAACATCATCAGTGAGGTCATAATATCATCAGTGAGATAATGTAATCAGTGAGGTCATAACATCATCAGTGAGGTCATAATGTCATCAGTGAAGTCATAACGCCATCAGTGAGGTCATAACGTCATCAGTGAGGTAATAACATTATTAAGACAGTTGAAATGCCAAGATGACAGTAGCCCTATACCCTTAACATTATTAAGACAGCTGAAATGCTAAGATGACAGAAGCTCCTATACCCTTAACATTAAGACAGTTGAAATGCTAAGATGACAGTACCTCCTATACCTTAACATCATTAAGACAGTTGAAATGCTAAGGCGACAGTAGCTCCTATACCTTAACATCATTAAGACAGTTGAAATGCTAAGATGTCAGAAGCTCCTATACCTTTAACATTATTAAGACAGTTGAAATGCTAAGATGACAGTACCTCCTATACCTTAACATCATTAAGACAGTTGAAATGCTAAGATGACAGTAGCTCCTATACCTTAACATTATTAAGACAGTTGAAATGCTAAGATGACAGTAGCTCCTATACCTTAACATTATTAAGACAGTTGAAATGCTAAGATGACAGTAGCTCCTATACCTTAACATTGTTAAGACAGTTGAAATGCTAAGATGACAGAAGCCCCTATACCTTAACATCATTAAGACAGCTGAAATGCTAAGATGACAGTAGCTCCTAGCCTTATCATTATTAAGACAGTTGAAATGCTAAGATGACAGTACCTCCTATACCTTAACATTATTAAGACAGTTGAAATGCTAAGATGACAGTAGCTCCTATACCTTAACATTATTAAGACAGTTGAAATGCTAAGATGACAGTAAAGCTCCTATACCTCCAACATCATTAAGACAGTTGAAATGCCAAGATGACAGTAGCTCCTATACCTTAACATCATTAAGACAGTTGAAATGCTAAGATGATGGTAGCTCCTATACCTTAACATTATTAAGACAATTGAAATGCTAAGATGACAGTAGATCATATACCTTAATATTATTAAGACAGTTGAAATGCTAAGATGACAGTAGCTCCTATACCTTAACGTCATTAAGACAGTTGAAATGCTAAGATGACAGTTGCTCCTATACCTTAACATTATTAAGACAATTGAAATGCTAAGATGACAGTAGATCCTATGCCTTAACATTATGTAGATCGCAGGTCTGGCGAGAAGAAATATCGGTCATTACCACCCTGGTACGCCCTGAGAACGTAAACTGGGTGAGGGAACCTCCCCAAAAGCCGCCTCAACGCTCTCAGATAAATAGGAATCCGACGAAGCCGTCCATAAATCTTCGCCAGTACAGACGGCCGATTGAGAACGGTGAGCAGTGAGGGTCGGGTGATCTAAGCATTGTTTCTTAGCGGAGATGGACCAGACCCCGCAGAAATAGTCCTAGCCCTATCTGCCAAACGTCTGGCACAAGCACGCTTTTTGTAAGATTTAAACGCCTCATTAGACAAACCTGAACACTTAGGACAGCGTGGTGTCCCAGTCACAAACACCCACACAATCAACACACGATGTGTGAGGGTCCCATGCTGAAAATACTTTTTACAACGGACGCCAAAACTTCCGTTTACTGGCCTTAACAGGCTTAACCATTTTGAGCAATTCTCAGACGAAAATTTTTCACGTCCACTCAGTGGAGCGACAAGAAAGAGAATGAGTATGTGAGGTGATCACGTGGGTGAGGACTGCGCATGCCTCGTGCTGTCATGGACTAGTGAGCTCGACTGACAGAAGGCACGCACAGCACGGGAGAGGGGCAAGGTAGGCCTTGGAGCAAAGTTTTAATTCGTTTCCACTCATGGTCGAATGAAGAGAGAGAGGTGCTAGTCGTGAGATAGGATAAGTTTAAAAATTACTTGTTTCTGCTAGTACAAATAAGCTGTTTTCCTATCAAACACCTAAAATCTGTAAAACATTTATTTCCTCTTACTATTTATTTCCTTTTATAGAAACGTCCATAAATGTCAAGTGTCATTTCATTGTATCATGATACGCATCACATCAAAGGGAGTGTACTGTTGCAGCGCTCCTCTGTACTCACAGTGGCTAGGAGTGTTTCCCTCTCAATGTCCACCTGCGTGGACCACCCCGTCATGTCGTGCTGTGTCCGCTGAGAGATGGTGATCACAGTGAAGGCTCCCTCCATGATGTCATGGCCAGGGAACAGATCAGTGAAGTCTGGAACAGATTCAGCAAGGTAGTCCGTGAGTAAGGGAAGTCATCAGTTAAGTCGTAACGTCATCAGTGAAGTCATAACGTCATCAATGAGGTCATAATAAGGTCATAACATCATCAGTGAGGTCTTAACATCATCAGTGAGGTCTTAACATCATCAGTGAGGTCCTAATGTCGTCAGTGAGGTCTTACCGTCATCAGTGAGGTCATAACATCATCAGTGAGGTCATAACATCATCAGTGAAGTCATAACGTCATCAGTGAGGTCATAATGTCATCAGTGAAGTCATAACATCATCGGTGAGGTCATAACGTCATCACTGAGCTCATAATAAGGTCATAACATCATCATTGGGTCCTAATGTCATCAGTAAGGTCATAACGTCATCAGTGAAGTCATAACATCATCAGTGAGGTCATAATGTCATCAGTGAGGTTATAACATCATCAGTGAAGTCATAACGTCATCAGTGAGGTCATAATGTCATCAGTGAAGTCATAACATCTTCAGTGAAGTCATAACGTCATCAGTGAGATCATAACGTCATCAGTGAGGTCATAATGCCATCAGTGAAGTCATAACGTCATCAGTGAGGTCATAACGTCATCAGTGAGGTCATGTTCCAACTGTAATCTTTCCTTTCATTACCTTTCCTCAAGATGTGGGGGCAGTCCTGAGCTACACACTCCAACATGTCAGATGGTGTTGGGATGGGAGGCTCCTTCAGGTAGCCAGAGTCAGCCTCGATCTGGAGACACAGCAAAACATTTTGACAAAACTACAGGTTATAGGAACTACATCAAAACTAGTGAGTGAAGAATAGTTTTCCCTGCTTTTGTTCCAGCAATGTCACAGAAAGTGACACCTGAGGTTGGTTTCAGATATTGAACCCATGCAGGGAATTGAATTAGGGACTTTGGCTTCATGAGTGAAGTGTCAACCTCTTGACTATTAGGGCCGTGTATTGGCAAATAAATTGTATTGCAGTATTTCAGTTACAGGTATCCGCATTGTGGTATGAACTGCAATATATTGGGAACTAAAGTGTTTGACAACGAGTGACACTAGTTGTACATATTTAGGCCAAACTCAGTGACTATCATCATCCATGCCATCAAGTCAGAGACTGTGGTTGCCTCTCTCAATCAGCACAGGTGGATAGGGTCTAAAGGTGAGCTAAAAAGTAAGGCTAACAACTTAAGAAGAATGTATACTGTAGCAGGGCTCCAGATAAGGGCCGTATCGGCGTATGTACGGATAAAACATATGCACGACACGCTAGGAAATAATTTGGAAAACGTAGCAGATATGCACGACGACAATTGTCCTAGAATCATTTACAAACGTATGTATCTGAAAAAGTATTGTTTTATTGTTTATTGACCTGTTTACACAAGACTAGCAATGTTGTGGTGTATATATGACACGAAACACAAGGTTACTGATACGCCATTAAATTCAATTCAGTACTCTAAGATTTTCAAGTACTCCTATATTGAAAAAATAAGGAGTACGTACTCCTGATGTTGAAAAATTATCTGGAGCCTTGCTGTAGGTTCTAAATTAGACTTCTTCCTGACACCATAGACATTGGACTGGCATCCCTTGAATTTACCAATCCAGTGAGTTAGTTAACAATACTCCAGCAACATCACGGCCGGGGACACCAAACATGGGCTTCACACATTGTATCCATGTGGGGAAGCAAACTCGGGTCTTCGATGTGACGAGGCGGTGGGGTAGCCTAGTGGTTAAAGCATTCGCTCGTCATGCCGAAGACCTGGGTTCCATTCCCCATGTGGGTACAATGTGTGAAGCCCATTTCTGGTGTCTCTCGCCGTGATATTGCTGAAATATTGCTAAAAGCGGCGCAAAACTAAACTCACTCAATCACACTTCAATGTGACAAAGGAAGGCTTTAACACTAGGCTACTCCACTGCCCCTTTCATTGAGCCAAGTCCCAACACCAAGGAACAGAAATGCTCACAATGCTTCAATAAAGGTTAATTATGTTAATCTCACCTGTTCTGATGATATAATGAACTGCTCTGTTATTTGGTAGTGCCTCTCTACAGCAAGGGGAGGTAACACCCTGTCTGGTTCCGCGTGAGGCTGGTGTTTGAAAGGTTGTTGCAGAGATGAGTTTGTTCCTACGAGTCCCGGGAGAGGGAAGCGCCGGTCTTGTGGACCAAAGGGCCCCAGATTTGTGTCTGGCCAAACTGTCTGTGTGTCTGCAGCAGAGAGACAGGGGTCAAGGTCACCACCATGATCTTATTCGAAGTCACAGAACTATCATCTGATTTAAGTTAAAAGTACTCAGAGTTCATTCACCAAAGACCTAGAAAGTACCATATCTTTCAATGATTTTATTGTTTCTAGGTTGGGCTGCACCATACCGGTGTTTAGACATAAAATGTCGGAGACCTGCTCTGCTTCTGGCTTTCCTTCCACATCGACATCACCCAACGGACACATATTAAACCCAATTCATTGATGCATCTTAGAGTAAACTTTGTTAATAACATATTATGATGTTTTCATAATTTGACTTAATAATTACAATTAATTAACAAGTTTCATCATTTATCAGATTGGAACAATGATTATATATTTAACCAAGCACTGTTATCTTACATCCGTATGTATCTGCAGTGCAAGCCCTTGTCAGTGAGTGAGTGAGTTTAGGTTTACGCCGCACTCAGCAATATTCCAGCTATATAGTGGCCCTTGTCAGGGTTACCAGTATTTTTTCAACTGCTCAGAATTTATTTTTTTTGAAAATAAACACTGCACTCATTAATGTTATGGCTATCTGGCAGTGGTTTGTAAATAATCGAGTCTGGACCAATGATCCAGAGATCAACAGCATGAGCATCGACCTATACAATTGGGATGACGTGTCAACGAAGCCTGACCGCCCTATCCCATTACTTGCATCTGATGACAAGCATGGACTGCTAACTGCTCAGAAAAAATCTTGAGGAATTAGACTGGACATTAACCCAGCAGAAAATCTGGTAGTCCACTGTGGAATGTCACAAGTTCTTCACCAACAAACCCAGGCTGGCTGATGACCTAAAATCTATAAGCTATGAAATCCAACAGGTGTTTCCTTGGGTATCATACATATATATACACCGGATGTTACAAGATATATGACATGCATGTATCAGTCCATAAAAACAATGTCCTTAAAGCAATGACTTTACTCAAACTTACTTGTAGCCTCCACAATATAGTGCTCCGTGTGGTAGGGTTTATTATGGGATGAGAATTTTCGGAAATGCCCAACAGCTGCCTGTACACAAGGGAGATAAGCCACAACCCGTCTCTGTCCAATCAGCAACTACACAACAGATAACAACATTGGTCAAGCTAATCACCATGGAGACAGGGTCGGTATCAGGAGGTGCTGTTGACCAGTCAGGGGAAATGACGATGTTTTTAAAGTATATGACCAGGGGCATGAGGAAAGATGTTTTTAAACAAGAAGAATACTTTTCTTTGACTGTTTGCAGTCAATTGTTTCCCTAATGCTTATGTTGTGTTACACTGACTGGTCTCTACTCAGGGTTCCAAACTAAGCATGAAAGTCTATAGGTCCATGTAAACTAAACCACAGAAATATTTTTGTGCAGAGAGCATAAGCATGAACATCATGATGAATAAGCAATTCTACGTTCGGTTAGGTTTATCATGCACTGTGAGAAGTATGAAATTTAATTTCACCGATATTTGTGAACACAAGGAACTGTCAACTACATCATGATACATGCCACAGAGAACATTCATGTTTCTTTTCACAATATTCATGTTCCACAGTAACCATGGGTACCGTAATTAAATGAGTATTATTGAGGTTATACTATCATAATAATGACATACTTGAACTTTACTCACTTGAGCAGCCATCACAGACCAGAGCTGCTCAGTGTTCTGTATATATCTGCAAGCAAAATTCATATGTACTCAAACCTAAACAAAGACACAATGTAAAACACATTCAAATGAAATGTACAAATCTACGCTGCTACTTACATTTTTTTAAGATTACAGTTACAAATGTATATCTGTTATATACAGGGATTTGTCCAGAATCGGAAACAAAATAACATCGACAGTGTGTGATATTGACTCCCAATTGCAGGTTTTACATGCAAATGTGTGTCCAGTATGCACAAATGTAACGAAAGGACACAGAAAAACAATTCACTGCGTCCACATGGACACACAATATTATTCACTGTAACCACAAAACATCTCTTGCTAAGTGTTTGGTTGTTTCTTTCAGAGCAGTTACAACTTACATGCATAATTTCATCTATCAGTCCACATGTTCAAAGTTTCATTCCAGGCTCTAAAGATATTATAAAACATACAGTGGTAAGACTTCCGGCCGTACCCCACCTAACTTTTAACAATGGGGAAAATTTCCTTTCAGTCGCATTTTTAGAAGTTGGATATGTCTTTCGGTATGTTTAGATGGTGAGGTCAGGTGAAATTGGGTTTAACGTCGTGCTAAAAATATTTTGCTCATATGGCGACGTGCATGCGTGTGTATGTGTATGTGTATGTGCGGCTGGTTGTACTAGCCCAGACTGAAGCTGGTCTTATAGTGCTAGCCCACTGAGATACCATGCCGCAGTGAAGCATGAATACCCCACTCAGACACATTATACTGACTCCGGGCCAACCAGTCCATGTTGTACCCATTAAGGCCTAGTGCCAGGCAGGGACCAACAAGAACCATATTTTAACGTCTTTTGGTATGACGCGATCGGGGATCGAACCCACGACCTTCCGCTCTCCGGGCGGACGCTCTAACCACTACACCACGGAGGCGGTCGGATGTTTAGATACAATTAAACTAACATGTTAAAACTCATCCTTATTAGATGAGGAATATATAATATTCAGGTGATATGATTAGACTAGAATGAAAATGAAATCTAAGGGGGATTCGGGCAGAGGTCTTTCCCATACAGTTCTCTACACTGTTCCTTCACAGGACCCTCATTTAGCCCGTAAGGACCCTTAAGACTAATAATTGGGGGCCCCCCGACACCCATGTTTTTGAGTCGAGGTAAAACCCTGCAATTGTCAGCATGGTCAGCAATCCATTTTCATTGAAGCTGCTGACCTTTTGTTCTGGCAACATATGTCACATGTGTCCACATTCTAAATGGCATCATGAGTCTGGATTTATTCCCTTGTCATGCTTATTATTCAAATAGACAAAATGTCGTGATTCCCCTGTATCTTCTTGAACTATGTGTGTAAAACCATCAAACATAGGTATTTGGTTCAACTGACGATCTATATTAATTCTACTCAGCATTCACTTGATAAAGGAGCAAGAAGTAGCTTTGAAACGCCCTGATAAAGAACAAAAAGAAGTTGTTATCCATAAAAAGTGTCATGCATTCCAGAATCTGGAGATGATGAATCAGCAAAATGGTCTAAGTATTCAGCATGTTCAGTAACCACAACTGTCTGGAATATCTACATTCCATTACTTGTAATGTCAATTCAGTGAGGAGTGAGGACTTTGCCAGTTCCTTCCATTGACATTAACCGCTGGTATCGAGCAACGAAAAGTGTAAAACAATGTTCCACATCTCTCTCACAGTCTGTGCATTAGTCATTCATTACGGCAGAGACAAATGGGTTTACCAAAATATATGGAAAGTATGTTTTACGGTATTTATCAAATACAAATGGGTTTTGGCACCTAAAAATATATACCGGGAAAGTATGTTTTAACTCCTTCCATTGTAAGGGTTTAGGTTAATCATATTCAGGGTTTAGGGTTAGGCACCCTTTATTCCTTCAAACTGGATGTTAAAATGGAACCCCAGCAGCGCTAATAATAAAAACAGACTGAGGAAAAGAAACGACAGACTGCCATGGTACTGATATTGATAATATCAGACGTACTTGGACACGGTCATGATGGCATTTGTACGGTTACATACCACTACAGGTCTACCACACAGTTCCCCAGTCTGTAACCAGCGGAATAGCAGCGCCACTTTCACTCGTAATTTCAATAGTTTAAATAGTAATCCAAAGTATTTCTGTATTACAAGAAAACAATCACAACCGTATCACAAACCGGAAGTACTTCTATGACCTTAAACTGTTGAATGTAATTGTTCACAACTACTTGAAAGTATGTTTTTCACTTTGTAAAGCGTCTGCTGAGCTTTGTTTTCTTCCCATTGACGACTCATTTTCCAGCAAACTTTTATCTGTATACATGCAAATAACACCTAGTTATATCTAAACGTTATCAGTGAAAATCTTACCAACAATGAACACTCCCGCGTTCAGGTCATTGCCGCATATTGCCTTGTCAACAACAGGTAGAGTTCTAAGGATATACAACTTCTTTGTTATTAATATGAGTGTGGTTTCGATGTAGCTACTAACACCGAAACGCCGCTCATCAATACCATGTGACAGGTAGGGTAACATGTTGCAAGTGCGATCGAACCAAGCACACGACGGAGACAGTCAAATTCCACACGAGGAGGCGAGATGGCTGAGTGGGGAGCTGTAGTGTCATGCGTGTGTAGCGGCCATACAATTTCCGAGTCCCGTGCTGGGATTCGAACCACCGACCGAAGTCGGCCGCCTTGTCCACATGACCAAAGAGGTTAACAAGGTAAGGATGTAATCTGTGAGATGACTCCACACCCTGCTACGAGTGCATATGTAAGGAAACGGGTCAAAGTGGCCACACGAAAAAATGGCCACACTGACCCTAGTCAAAATTGCCACACAAAAAAGTCAAAATGGCCACAACCCCTAGTCAAAATGGCCATACCAAAAAGTCAAAATGGCCGTAGAAAAAGTCAAAATGGCCATACATTATTTTTTCTCCATATTAATGAGTGTTCTTGAAATGCTTTCTTAATTGATACTTTCAGATTTATAGTCATTTAATATTTTGAGATGTTTTTTTATCCTGTACTTTGAGATGTTTTCTTATGTAATGATTTGTGTTGTTTAATTACTCTCGCAAACTCATAGAATTTATCACAGCAGCCACACCCATGAAGGACCCCACAGCCAACACATTACACCCACTCGCCCACCCTACCATAAACGTCTAGCCAGTCTCCTCATAGCTGTTAAAAGTCTATTCTAAACATCCTACTCTGTTGTGATTAAATGATTTCTCTTCTCAAAATAGATTTTACTATCAATTACTATCGAATATAAAAACAGGTTTGTCACTGAGAGGTTTGATTGTGTTTATTGATAGAAAAGCCCCTTCCCAATAATAGCATATGTTAACTGAGTTAAAAACGTTTTGTTGGAGAGATATAGATATGTACATATTTGAAAACATTGTGATTTGCAGCAAATGAGACACCTGGCTATCTGCGTAATGGGAGGACACCCTACTAAGCTACCCTATAACTTTACTGCCCCACCCATGGTCTTTTATAACTTTATCTTCCAAATTACAGCAACCATGGCTATATTAAAAGTGGAATTGTAATGGTCTCTGGTTAAATAGGCATGAGCTTATGACACTCATAGCCTGAAACAAAATTACCCCCAACTAATATTTTTGCAGGAAACAAAATTATCCCCAAAATCCGCCTTCAAAATCCCAGGCAACGTTGCAGTCAACGAGTGAGTGAGTGAGTGAGTTTGGTTTGACGCCGCTTCTAGCAATATTTCAGCAATATCACGACAGGGGACACCAGAAATGGGCTTCACACATAGTGCCCATGTGGGGGGGAATACGGAATCTTCAGCGTGACGAGCGAACGCCTGAACCACTAAGCTACCCCACCGCCCCTGCAGTCAACGAAGGAAAAAGATTAACCGCAGTGCAACTGTAATCCAGGACCAAGACACTTTTACTAAGTGGACCAGTGGAAGAACTGTTTCTGACTTGATGTAACTGATCTACATGGATGTCATGTAGTAGTAAATAGTACAAACGTGCATGTACATGAAGAAAGAACCTACAAATATAGGTCTTATTATTTGTTGAAAAATTTGTATGATTTGTTGATGTGTAATAAACATCAAGTTTTTTCATTTTTACACCTTAATATCAAATAATACAATATGGGAAATGTTATGAGTATTAAAAAAATATTGTATGGCCATTTTGACTTTTTCTATGCCCATTTTGACTTTTTGGTATGGCCATTTTGACTAGGGGTTTGTGGCCATTTTGACTTGTGATACAACAGGCCACCATGATTGAGTACGACTAAACTATCCATTTCTGTGTGCACATTGACCCTAGCTTTCTGTTGGTTCTTATACTGACGCTGTACATCAAATAGACAAATGCCTAGTCCCTGAATATATATAATTTTGATAGTAACAAACAACCCCATTTAAATTGAAAAGGAGCCCCAGGGAGACCAGAGATTCAGAACCTGAGGAAATCTAGACTTGCTTTATTTAGAGATTTAGCACTGCAGAGAGGGCTTGGCAGTAGGGAAAATAATGTGGTTCAGGGACTGTGAGACAGACTATACATCAAACTGTAGCTCTCAGACTAGACTAACAACTAGTCTCTGAAATGAACATATTTTACTGAAAAAAGTTCATAGTAAGAAAAAATAAAATATAATGAAAAGAAGCCCTGAGACTTTCTTCATTTTCAAGCTAAGGAAATCTAGACTTGCCACATTTTCTAGACTTGCGTGGGCTTTCTTGGATATATTTGCTTCAGGGTCTGTACGACATACTCTCAGACCTTTGGGGAAATATTATAATCCATTGACAAAGAATTGTACGAAGCGAAAACAGCACAAAGTTCTATCATTTGACTATTTCATCAAATGTATGGGGTCAAAATATGTAACCGTAACCGTATTCGTAATTGTTTTCGGTTGATATCGTATAGGGACGAGTTCACATATTAACCGCTTTTCAGGAGGATTCCTTGCAATTAGTTGTTAGTAAAGTAGTATCTGAGATATTAACGTCCTTTACCTTCGCATTACTTCCGGAGCAAACGGTGACCGTTGAATGTCACTATGTTTACATACAATGAAAACAACAGCTATGAAATCTGGCCTAGTTAGAGGAGATATCGTGCCATGAGACATGCATAACGCCTCGTGATAAGCGTCTTGGTTTCAGGACGAATTTCGTGTGTGTGCACGGTGAACAAACGCGCTGCTGCAAGCAGTGCCATGGACGGGTTACAGTCTCCAGAGAGCTGTCAGGCATCATGCCGGCGACACGAACAGGTGCCAGGGTTGCCGGGCCATTTTAACGACGTGATTGTTTGTGGCGACATGTCTACAGCAAAGAAACATGTCATCTTCTTCGGAGGCGATGTTCAGGTATGGATGTCACTTTTAGCTTGAAAATGTTTTCACTTTTAGCTTGAAAACGGTGTAAGAATCTACACCAAAAACATCGCTCTATGCAATAAACAAGAAGTTGTAATCCATAAACCTGTATGCTTTTATGTGTGCAAATTGTGTAAATCAGGTGCAAAAATGAAATTTGAGTTGAAGTAGTTTCCATTTTCAAAGTAATAACTATGAATAAATTAGAATTTTATAAAGAGATGTAAAACGTTTTATTCAGTATGTTTATGATGATGTAAAGCACTGATCATGTGATGAAATTATGAGGTCCATCTGTTTTTATTATATTTTAGGACTATCCTGAGAGAATGTCAAGCCATCGGGATAACAAGAGATATCTTCAATGGAACTTGGAAAGCACAGCACAAATTCTCCTGAAAAGGTTTCAAGACAGTGCAGTTTTTGTCATTAAACCTTGCAGTATGCATCTCAACACATTCAGCGTCTATTCCAACTTTGTAGAAACAAATGCCTTTGGCAGTCCATCCCATAGTCATTCCCCACAGGCTTGGATCCATTTGAAACCTTTGTATTGTAATGTAGTGAGTAAAGAACTAGTGAAACAGTCCGATTCATCTGGGAAGGACACGCAGTGATACACAGGTGCCATTGACACTAATAGGATTCAGCAAAGGCTGCGTGTAGTTCTCAATCAGATGCTCTATAGCCTGTCATCGGCTGAAGGATACCCCAAAATAAAGGATTTCATTAATCAGATCGAAGAATTCTATTGGTTGGATGGAGGCCATAGTGGGGCCATGGTAATACATGGATTTCTGACACAGAGAGTCTGCAGAATCTGAGCGAACTGAAGATCTAAGATACATGTCCATGTGACTGGCATTACCAGGTTCGAGACCAGATGAGGGCATGGGTAGGGAAAGAAGAAAAAAAGTTTGTGAGCAAGTTGAAGAAATTTGGTGCTGACATAACAGAAACTCTTCACTTCGAAGATTTACCTGCATCAATAGAAAACCATTTTGGGGTGCTCAAAGAATTTTGATAATCAGCATATTCAGAGGCAGTTTGTGATACAGCATATTGGAAATGTTATGACTTTAATTACATCATCAGTCAGTACAACAAGCAGTTTTGTCCGCTAGTCTGAACCCGGTTGTGTGGAGGTATTTACTGTAGAAATTAGTAATGGCATATGTAGACTATTAGAACTTAGCTTACCGTGCTTTATACCCCAAAATTAATTTTACTAGACTTGTAATTTAGACCGATGGCTATAAGTGAAAAAATGTATCAATGATAGCCACTGTTGAACATTGGAGCCTAAGTAGGCTTGGGGACATGAGTGGCGGAGATGTCCAAGATGCTACTGTGCAGATTTGTGTCCCTTGGACACACCAGGATCCTGTAAATGTTTATGTAAACCCTGTTTCTTTGAATAATGTTTCTAGGTTTGTCAGCACCATATCCATGCTTGTGTATTTCACCAAAGTGGTCAACCTGCATCACTTTAGGCTCTCCGCCCATATTAAGCAGTACACCAAGGAGAGAAGACTGTTGTGTGTAGAGTTTCCATAAAAGGCAGACCCAATGGAGAAACTCAATAACAAATTGACAAAAAATTGACTCAAAGGGAGTATTGTGTGTGGAGTTTCTACAAATGCAGTTTTTTTTGTTTTGGATGACATGGTATATGGAATTTGAAAACAGGATCAGTAGTTAAATATATTAACATTATAGAAGCATTTTGATACAGTAGAGATTATTACATGACTGTGTTTTTAGATTATGAAATCTCAGATATAAGGAATATTAATATATTTTATTCTCAATATATCATTTTGAAATAGGGAAACACACAAGGGTAATAATCCTGTTATCATTTGATGTCATTCTTATGATAATATCAGTTTAAGACATATTTTCATTTACTGAAGTAAATGATATATGGTGACTGGTGGCCATGATTGTTGACATACGTGTTCACACGCCAGGAAAGCTAGTTTAACGCAGGGTATGACACTCCCCAAAATTTCAGCCAGACCACAGGGTTGGTTACAGTCATTTGATTTCATTTGAGACCGATGAATTGCTCACTAACACAAACCGTAATAATTGTAACAAAACTAAATGTTGCACAGTCACATGAAATCGACAGGACCTCTGGTAAAACAGCCAGGTAATCAACAAGCGTGTGCAGTGAAATTTCAATTTCACATGTACAACTCGCACACCTGGCTGTTGTACCAGCAAGTGGTCCCCCCTCGTAAGAAATAGTGAAAAGTGACAACAAAATAATGATCGTTTGTTAAACAACTTTTCTATTCTATTTGGGTTTACAAAATTATGAGACAAATCATCAGAGTTGGTCCGTCGATTTCATGTGACTGTGCAAAGTTTGATCTTGTTGCATTTATTAGATTTTGTGTTAGTGAGGAATTCATCGGTCTCAAATGAAGTAAAAACGGACTATAGATGTAAAACTTGCCAGCCCTGACCAAAACTTACCTGCCCACAAAAATACTAATTTCTTTACTCTATTTTTACGAGTGAATTAATAATGATTTATAATCCTGAAATATGATGAATATATGTATATACATGTCTAAATTTTAACCCGACCGTCGGGCAGGTGGATTTGAGAATCTGGCAGTCCCTGTTGAAAATAACCCGTCCCGGGCGGTTGGGCAGGCAGGTATTTAGAACGCTGTTTAATGTTTGCAGAGAGTTAGACAAAGACTTTGGTAAAACTTGGCTTGACATGTATGTATCATGATATATAGAATTTTATTGAAAAAAGTTCCAACAAGATGACCTCATTTGCATACAAGTAGTTATCAAATTGTGATACCAAGTTAATTGGACTGATCTCTATCGATGACACTATCAGTTATGTGATAAAGTGATTCCTGCAAAAAAATGTAAATCATGAGCAATAAAAAGGTGTAGATACAGCTTACCTTGCTTAACCGGTACTCAGCAAAATGACAGATTTTTCACATATGATCTATTTCAGTGCACATTTTTGTTAGTTTACAGTTGGTGAATCTGTAAACACAGTTAATGAAGTACATTAGAATAAGCTTCTGTTTTATTAACTTTCAGCATTTTGTTTTTATTCAGTCATTTTTTGATATCACTATTGTTTACCAATGTCCTCAAAACATGCTAACATTAGGTCAAGTCTGATATCAACATTGTTGTGTACGGTACTTACTGTTTACATGCTTATTAGTTTCTTGATAAACAAGGGTGAATTGTCAGACAGTAATGGAATACAGGTTGTGGAATGTTTATCCATCACACTTAGTGCTCTCCCCAGGTTCCAGAAAGACCAGGGCGACATAATTTTGTATTAAAGTGAAGGGGAGGCCGTCAAATAAAAGGGCAGGGTGCCAAATGAAAAGGGCAGGGCACTTTGCCCTGCTAACAATGCCTTGGGAAAACACTAAGTCACTGTTAGTCATGATCATTTGGTTATTGGTAAATCCCGGTGACACATCTGCAGGACTTGCCCTTTAGTTTAGTGAAGGACTTGTTTTGAGATTAGTTATCAGACAGAACTGAGATAATCATGGTATTCATAATACCATGCAAAATATAGACATAAGGGACCGTTCATAATTATGGCTGGGGAGTGATGATGATTTCTATGGAGATTTTTATGTGACTCACCTCTCCCTCCCCCTCCCCCCCTAAATTTATGTACAAAGTATGTGACCCCTCCCCTACATATCATGTACAAAATCAATGACCCCCTCCCTTTCCATATTTTTAAGCATAATTTTTAAATATTTCTATGTACAAAATTGCTGACCCCCCACCCCCAAGTGCATGTGTACAAAATTGCTTAACCCTTACTACCCTAGAACAAAATGGGTGACCCCCCTTAAAATCCTCAACACACACACACACACACACTAGCCATAAATTATGAACGGTCCCTAATGAGCAAATATATACTTTTTATTTTCCATGGGATTAGCAAGTTCACAGTTTGTTGTATCACTTTATATACACCAGTGTATTGTTCATGTTGTAAAGGCTGCTTTGACATCTTTCTCAGCTTACTGTGATGCATGCAAGGTCAAATATGAATATTATGTACATCATTTGACAGTTGTCTTTTTAAGAAGGTCATGATTGGTGCTGTTTCTAAAGGGTGCAATTTCTCAACATTGTGAAGAAATAATGAAGGATAAAGAAATTATTACAGTGTCAGATTGATTTTACGAAGCTTGGTGAGAATTCAAGTTTCACCATCACTCTCACTCAGGAAATAGAAGACACTGATGCTCATTTCGTTACAGCTTGGCACATGTGCTTGTATCATAATCTCTCCTTATGTCAAAGTCTTGTTGAGGTATTGTCTGATCATGCATTGCTGATTGATGTTGATCACCTTGGAGCATTATAAGGCACTGCTAATGTATTTAAGTTCAGGTTGTACAGTGCTGAATATTTCGAGGAACTTGGACCTGTGATTATTATTTCTGTTATCTGTGATTTTGAAACATAATTAAAATGCTAATTTTAAATTGATTATATAATTCAGATTTTCCTTTTGTGGAATAGTTTGATGGGGTTGAACCACGTTGACTCTACTAAAAGCAAGAAGTTATGGACACTGTATTGTTGGATAGCAAGGACGTATTACACTTGGACTATTTTTCACAGGGAACAACTATAAATGGTGAATATTTTGAGGAGATTGTGCATGTGTGTCAGAGAACTGTTGCAGCAACTAATATCTGGCCCCGATTTCTCGAAACAAGCTAAAGTCTGAGTTTTGACTTAAGTTAGAGTTTTTACTCAAATTTGAGAAAACGCAGGGAAATGCATTTCCCAGAGTGAACTGAAATCGATATCAAACCCAAACATGGTAGACAATTTGTCTTTGATAGATAGATTACTCAAGTTGTTTGGGCTTATTTAATTTAAAAATGCAGTTGAGTTAAAAATTCAGCTGTTTTAAATTGTCCAACTCAGTTTGAAATTTGAGTAAAAACTTAAGTTTGTTTCAAGAAATCGGGGCCTGGTCTTGGGTCCACTTGCTCAAAGCGATCTTAGCATTAGGCGTGTCATAAGTCTGTATCCGAGTATAGGAGTTACGATCATAGCGCTGAGGTCACTTTGTGCAGGTGGACCCAGGACACTGTTCCAGTTCTCACCGTCCACGTTTCATTGGTTGCTGTAGGGAATGTGGAGACATGTTTCTACCTCTGTAGGAGGCTTCTTGAATGACTGGATATGGTGATATCAGACCATTGCTCACTATCCAGGTTTCAAATCATGTTTCTTTGTCCATGACCAAACGATCCCTGAAGGTCTTGGTTAGAATTGATCTTCAGTAACCTACGCTTGTCGTAAGAGGTGACTAACGGGATGAGGTGGTCAGGCTCGCTGACTTGGTTGACACGTGTCATCGTATCCCATTTGAGTAGATCGATGCTCATGCTGTTGATCACTGGATAGTCTTGTCCAGACTCGATTATTTACAGACTGCCGCCATATATATGGATTATTGCTGAGTGCGGGTAAAAGTAAACGAAATTTCCTATTTCATATATATCTACCGTCTGTGCAAACAAAAATCTGAGCCAAATATACAGGTCGTCTGGCACTGTCTTTTGTGCATGATCCACTGAAATACCTGGAGTCTTTAATATCAGCATGTACGTAAACAGCTACTAGATACAGCTGATGGAAGAATTCAGTCCTTGCTTTGAGATGTACAGGCCTTTCGTATCTCCACCATCCAATTCCGTACCGTGAGGTACAGATAGAAAAAGATTTTTTCGTTTCGCAGGTAAAGATCAAAACATGTCCTGAAAAATATATAATGTGCATGTTCATTCTCTTCACTTGCTGGGAATAAATCGTGAATTACAAACATATAATTCAGTTTCTTTTTCAAATGATTGAACAGGAAAGCCGAGTGCAAAAAACGTTTTTACCACATCACATTCTCTCAGTTATAATTCTTACTGGGAGTTTCTGGTAAGAGATTAAAAAGATATTGGTACAAGAATATTATTATTTTATATCAAATGTAGTCAGGTTGCTAATATATCTTCTTCAATTTAGTGTCCGATTAGTCTGGCAACTCCGACAATATAGGTGTAAAGACTCCCTGTCACGCTTAAAAAGATGGACGAGGCACGGTTGTATAGTCTCATCTGTCTACCTGATCAATGGCCTATGGCCCAGAAGCTCCTGTGTTGTAACTTGGGTTAACTGTTTGTAATTCGACGATGTTGTTTTTACAAGAAACATCGTCTAATCACAGCGTGTTGTTATTGCCAAGGACTAATGTCAAACAATATTTCCTGCATCTCTATATTATCTGGGAATATGGTGTTCACTGTTCGCTTTGTTAAAACCACGGAATATAGCCTATGCTATTTGCAGAGCGTTGTCATTGCCAGGGAATATAGCCTACTCAATTTGTAGCGTGTATTAATAACTAGGGAATATAGCCTACGCTATTTGGAGCGTGTATTAATAACCAGGGAATATAGCCTACTCAATTTGTAGCGTGTATTATATAACCAGCGAATATATAACCAGGAATATAGCCTAGGCTATTTGTAACGTGTATTTGTACAGCGTGTATTAATAATAACCAGGAATATAGCCTACTCAATTTGTAGCGTGTATTAATAACCAGGAATATAGCCTACGCTATTTGTAGCGTGTATTAATAACCAGGAATATAGCCTACGTTAATGTTTGTAGCTAAGAGAGCTTTGAAAATCTAGGCCCAGGGAATATAGCCTACGCCATTTGTAGCGTGTATTAATAACCAGGAATATAGTTTTAGCGTGTATAACCAGGGAATATAGCCTACTCAATTTGTTGTATTAATAGCGTGTATTATTAGTAACCAGGGAATATAGCCTACTCAATTTGTAGCGTGTATTAATAACCAGGAATATAGCCTACTCAATTTGTAGCGTGTATTAATAACCAGGGTATAGCCTACTCAATTTGTAGCGTGTATTAATAACCAGGAATATAGCCTACTCAATTTGTAGCGTGTATTAATAACCAGGGAATAAGCCAGTAGCGTGTATATAGCCTATAGCCTAGGCTATTTGTAGCGTGTATTAATAACCAGGAATATAGCCTACTCAATTTGTAGCGTGTATTAATAACCAGGGAATATAGCCTACGCTATTTGTAGCGTGTATTAATAACCAGGGAATATAGCCTACGTCATTTGTAGCGTGTATTAGTAACCAGGGAATAAAGCCTACTCAATTTAGCCCTCTCTTCCTCTCACACATCAAAACACTACCACGATCGTACACAGCATGGATAGAATTAAAAACAAAATATGACCTAAAGCTTTAATGCCAAAGAAAAGTGTTTTGTATTCCGAGCATGTGACTACTGTCAGGTGTTATAGTTTTCGATGTGCCAAGGACGTATAACAGTAATTTTAGCCACCCCGTTGACTTTTATAACCAAACTGCGCCTGGGTTGGAACCTTATGTACATTATCACCCGAGAAATGTAAATTAAAGACATAATTTTCCACAAACAATTCTTGGGAAATTTGTCCTGCACGCGTTTATTGCACGTCGTATCCCCATCGCGTAGATGGATGCTTATGACATCAGCAACTGGATCGTCTGGCTCAGACCTGATTATTTACGCACGACTGATTATTCCCCGTGCAAGTTGTTTAGTAAAACTGAAAAAGGTGTAGGCAACAACACACACCTTTGTCTGACCCCATCATGCAAAGAAACCACGATGTGGACTAACGGTCAATCTGAAAAGGATGTTATAGGGCGCTTTCCTTTTCATGTATTGATTCCATTTACATGAATATTAATGAAACTGTCCACAACTCTATTGTCAAAGGCAACAGATTCTAATAGTTATCATAATGTAATTGAATTTTGGAAGAAACTTTGATATTGTATTTCGTAAGCTCGCGGACAGTACTATGTCGACCTTGCTGTGACAATAATATTTTATTTAGTGCACATTAATATTTGACTGTAGCATGTAAAAATTAATTCACACTCTTCAACGTGGTTTCCCTGAGCGTTATTTATATAAGCAAAAGCGTCAGAATACATGACACGTTTTTATGGATAACAACTTTTTATTCTTTATACGACGTTTCAGAGCTAATTCTTTTCCTCCCACGGGCGAATGAAGGAGCACGAATTAGCTCTGAAAAGTTCGTCCAACTTCTAAAGGCCTTTCAAGAACTTTAAAAGCGTCATAACTCTTTATACATCCACAAATCATATCTGCTAAAAGCAGAGTCGGTTGTACAATTCCATCTATAAACAATGGTTTTCTTGTTTATGGATCTTGATTGTATTTACAAAATAAATATGTGTGTAAGAGTAAACATCTTACTTTCGAAAGCGCAACACGGTACCTGTGTTTAAATCATTGGGTTTGCACCTCAAGTGATTAGCACACAAGTGATATCCACGAAAACAAAAGTAATTAAGCTCAAGCAAGTATAACCAGGGCATGCAACCTTGTCTATTTGGATTAAAAATAATTAAAACAGGAATATAGATATACACCAGTGCGTTGTTTTAGTGTGCAAGGACTATAATTGTCCAGCGTGGTAGCTTCAATTTGACCATTAAAAAAACAGATCAAATATGTGAAGTGGTCTGATTGGCACTTACTCTCAAAGTGCCACAGACGCTGCGAGTTTACAGTAATGCGTAATAGATTGATTCTGCTCAGCCAATGTTCTCCCTAAGTTTGTGTTAAACAAACAAACCTGTTTATTGGCAAAGCCATGCTAAGCATAAAACTCGACATCTTCTTACAGCCAGCATACAAGCTTAATCTAACTGACTGCGATCACCTGTCTGTTGCATAGTTTGAAATACGTATTCCACAACTGTTCACGTCACAAAACGTGCTAGTTTTATCACCACCCAGTTAAGTAACGCAGTCTTGGCTTGGCCATAATATATAAGGTGTCTGGGAATCTGTTTTCACAAAATTTGGAAACGCCTACATATATTCAATCTAACCCGACTTTGTTTTACCTTGAGAATGGAGTCAGCAAGGGAAGAAGCCATTCACGATCTCGAAATATCTCGCAAGCAATTGGATAAAGTTACCAAGGAGACGGAATATATTTGGCGACGGGCTTGTGAGATTTGTGATCGTTTGGTGTTTTTAAGAGGAGGAGTCATGGCGTCTTCAGCTCACATGATCTGTATGAGAGCAGAAATCTACCTAGCTGTTCTCAGACTGTACGTAGACGTCGAGACCAAACTCAGGGACGATGTGCGCTTTATGGAAAACGTCTTCGACGAATGGTACGACAACTACGGACAAGCTACCAACATTGAAATGGAAGGAGAGTCGGACACCGGAAGACAATCAAGAATTCCCTCCCCTGAAAGCGACATTGACATTGGTGTAGAGTTTGCAATGGACACGTCTGACGAAGATGACGATATGCCGAGGGAAGATCGTGTTACTGAAATAATTAGTGAAACTGACTTGGACTTTGAGTTTGATTCCGACTCAGAATCGGACATGGAAGCAGATAGTTCTGAAAATGCGTCAAGAAACTCTTCTTCCATCTGTGAACATTGGGAATTCAGTCGGTTTTTCTGGAAATCGACCGCTTTTCGATCAAGTTAATTGATCTTGTGTGTGTAATAGTCTTAGGACATGGAGATTTTGTAATAAAGATTACCAATTGTTTGTGGAGTTTTGTTTCAGTGAATTAGACCGTTAGACGCATGATCTAGGATAAACTGATATAGACTATAACTTACGAGCAGCCAAGAACTGGTGATTTAGAGTTTATCTGCTTGCGATGAATAGATATTCCTTAGCTGTACTGAACTCGATTGAACATGCTCTTGACGTCACGTAATATCTCGACATGGCGAATATGAATCCTGCCAAAATGTTTTGGACCGAATTACACTTGGTTAGATATGTGGAGGACATCCATTTTAAGCTCCATCACCGACCACGAAGATATAGGGGTAAAAATCGAGAGGAACACATCTAATACGCAAGCTGTAAGCTAAGTGTTGACCAATTTTCTAACTGGAGTCAAGATCCGAGAAACCAACGACTGCTAATAAGTGCATTAAAGTTATGGATGTAAACCTCTTTATTATGGGGAGACCACGTTTCGGAGTATATTCATGAGGTGAAATGAAAAACTAGGAAGCAAATAAGTACGTTTGGAACAACAACAGTTATAAGATAACAATGGAGGCCGCTTGACAAGGGAAGCCAGTAGTTCATTGGCGCTTATTGGTAATGCCAATGAAAGACAGGGAAGCCAGAACAGATAATTAAAGTTCCAAGCGCTTGGCAGGTATGTTCCCTGGGTGCGGTTGATTGCTGATTGGAATCTCCTGATGTCTTTGCCTTCTTGAACCTCCTATAATGCCAGGCTTCACGCGTTATGGCGTGGCCATAGTTCTTGTTGGTCGGAAATGTCGGATTTCAGGTCGAGTTTGTTAACAGATGTCTGAAATTTCGAGTCTGGTGTTGAGGGTTTCGTCGATTTATGTGTCACCACAACTGCAGGGGATTTGATATACAAATCTTCTGGGTAGGGGCTTGAGTTGATGGTGTCTCTGCCATTGGCATGCAGGAGGGTTTGGTAGTCTTGCTGTTGGAGAAGGTGACATCTATGTTTGCTTTGTTCTTAGAAGACAGGGCTAAGTAGGGAGTTGTGATTCTGATGGGCGATGGGACAGGTTTGGGTCTTGGTTTGGAAGTTTTGAGCGTCTTGTTGATAGATTTTAAGACTAGGTTGGCAGGTGTGTAGTGAAAGTTTTCTTCAGATGGTTCAGTTCACTACTGAGGGCATCAGGGCCCCGTTCCTCAAAGCGATCGTAGCTACAATCAGTTGTAAGCGCTACGATCAACTTTACAATTATCGTAAATAGCAATTTGTTGTTCCTCAAAGCTATTATAAGGGGATTGTAAGTCTCGCGATTGTAACTCTTGCGATCAACAAATCCTAACACTTTTGGTAGGCCACTGATCTAATACAAGCCCTTCATGGTATGAGGTGCTAATTCGACAGTAGGAAAATGTATATTGTTCAATACGTCAATTATTCCTGTGATCGTTGGGTGAATCACCCTACATACACTTTACTTTGCGGTGCCATGAATATCTCCAAGCTCGCAGAAAAATCCGCCCTTAGCAAGATATCGCAAAGTAATCAAAACCTTGTTTTCTACCGAAATTGCATGTAAACGCTGGGTGTTCGAGGACAACCTAGATTCTAGCATGCTTACCAGTTTAAGAATGGAAGCCCTCGTCATTCTGTACCTTGAAAATATTACAGCGTCATTGCAAACATCAAGAACACGACTACGGTCTCGAAATATCCTCTCAGGGCCAAATTTCTGTGTCCTCTGTTTATGAATTACAGCAAACGCCGCCATCTTGTTCATACACAACAATCGATCGTAAGTAAGTTACAGACGGTCAAAAGCAACTTGAGGAAGTGATTGTAACTTACAACTATTGTAATTTACAATTGCTTTGAGGAACGGTGGAGTGATTGTAAGTTAAAGTTACAATTGGATTGTAGTGATTTACAACTATTGTAGTGTTACAATCGCTTTGAGGAACGGGGCCAAGGATGGCAAATTACTCTAGCACGTCGGATGAGGGTGGCAATGATGGCTTGTTTTATCTTGGGTGATGTCAGGAGTGTCATGGAGGTACTGGTCTGTATGTGTAGGCTTACGGTAAACAAATGTTCCTTGCCCATTTTCTGTTGTTGGGAGAGACACATCTAGAAAGGGAAGGTGTAGATATGTGCATATATCCATTTCGTCGGGTGGAGAGTTTTACGAGAAACTCATCATCGTTAGTTCGAATTCCAGTTTCCCTCCCAAAGTGTAAACCGTCTAAAACATACATTCCTTAAGGAATTCCTCCCCCGGGTATCTGCCTCCATACGCCTAAAGTATTGTTCAAAGCGAGCTCGAGGTTATATTATAACACACATGCATTCGCCAATTTCCAGTGTGATTCCCCAATCAAACCTACGAGATGTGAAAAAGGTGATTTAACTTGACAGAGTGTGTTTTTCCAAGCAGAACAAGCACAACACATTTCTACATGCAGTTCTGAGTAACCAGTTAAAACGATCTCAAAATATAAACTTGGTCCCTTTTCCATCCATCTTTAGTCACCGCTTTGCGGTTGTGTGCATGCATGGCAATTAATTAGAAAACAATTTTCTAACGTACGAATATAATGACTGAGTTTGGTTTTACGCCGCTTTTAGCAATATTCCAGCAACATCACGGCGGACGAATATAATGACACACTTTCTGTCAGCATTGTCACGCAAAATCTGTTCTTATGATAAAAAATAACACAACTCCAAAACACGCGTTTTGGGATTAGGCCTATATCTAAATTCAAATGAGTAGAAATGATTTGGCGGTCGGGTGTCAGAAACCGAGGGGTTTTGTCAGCACTTTTCGTCATTAACCCCCTGAATGCCATCCTCGATAATCTCCAGGGTATACGTTACGATCACTCTCCGCTATACCCTGGATGCATCCACGGCTTGGCCCGATAATTATGTTACCTCCCTTGGCTGGCTCCGCATTCTCACAGTAGCCAATCAGCTAAGCCGCCGTTACATCCGAGCTTGCCAATGTCAACAAAGATAGCGGTCGCAGTCGCGAAGGTTTGTTCGCAGTGCCACTCAGATTTTTAGGAAATAATTCAGACAAATTGACAGATCTGAAACTTTCAAAAAAATATATAAAAGAAAGCCTAGCTTCTACCTCTTTCAGAGTACCCCTGCATCAACTGTGTTGCCAAGTTTAAACGGTTAGATAATTTAAGAAGCGAAAGTGATTTGTGATTGGTTCGCTTAACTTCCCAGCGTAGACACCTGATTGGATAAAAGCCAGCCAAGGGAGGTAATATAAATATCGGGCCAAGCCGTGGATGCATCCAGGGTATGGTGGAGTGTGATCGTAACGTATACCCTGGAGATTATCGAGGATGCCTGAATACCAGAGGGACATATATGTCCCTCTTCTTCAAGTACCTACAAGTACAATTAATTTTTTAAAAATATCAGGCACACAAATACACTTCACAGTTTTTAATTCTGTGGGAAATTTCCTTTATCGTGATACCAACAACTTATAATTAAGGCAAGAATACTGAATGGCCTTTCAATATTAGGTACATCGCAAATGTCGACACATGTGACGCATTCACTGCGTTATTTGGTGTATTTTGAAATGTAAAAAATAGGATTATTACTCTAACGATTGAATTTCGAAACTATCATTCTAATGAAAGTGACGGTTGAAGATGAGAGACATGTCCTTCATTAACCCAACTCACATGCTCATCCACGCTTGTATGGCAACGTTAGGGGCCATTGAACCTCAGTAATTACAGCAAGATACAGCAAGATAGTGTATGGTGAAGTGACTGAGGAGTTACGCCGCTTTTAGCAACATTCCAGCTATATCACGACAGGGGACACCAGCAATGGGCTTCACGCATTGTACCCATGTAGGGAATCGAACACGGGGTTTCGGCGTGACGGGTATGGTGAAGTGAATCAAGGAAAGAGGGCTGTTGTGATATGTGACAATATTTATTACAATAATTACACATTAGTCGATCTATGTACTGTACACGGACATGATGATATCTTTCCTATTTCCCTCGTTATCCTTTGTGCGACTCTGTACCATTGAAGGTTATGTTGCGTGAAGTTCAGGGTCACTTTCAGGGTAGATAACTCTTATTTCACTTCCTGAGTCCCTTCTTTCGCCAGGCTCTGGGCTAAGTGTAAGACACAGTTGGGCTTTCATTCATTTCCTTCAACACGTTTTCCATGAATCGTACGTCCTCTCGCAGTGATCTCTCGAGATCTTTGTACATTTGCATCACCGCTACATAGATTTCCTCTCTTATGCATGTCTTGAAAAACGTGGACGCTGCCATCGCCTCTCTAAAAAATCCAAGTCGGTCACCAAGCTCACGGGTATATTCCCCACAAAAATCCGTTTCCATGATATTCCTCTCCAAATGCGTGCAAAACTGTTCCAGTTCGCCATGAGTATCCTTTCTGGTGGGATTCATCATCAAAATGGCCAGTAAAGCACTGTTAAAACGTTCGGGAAGGCCTATGTATATAAACAGCGCGGAGTCGCATATACACCTATAGGTGTCAATGGGTAGCTGAATCCTGTCAAAGAGTAACCCAATAGTAGTAAGGGTACTTAGAATGAAGGACTATGTAGTTGTTTAAAACTGGTCTGCATGTACACATGTCTGAATATGTGGATGTGCAGTTGAGCTGTACATAACACCATTCTAATTCATGTTGAATCGGTTTTGTATTTATATCAAAGACGTGTCACTTATAAGTCGGGAGTAAATGTCTCATGTTCATTTACAAGCGTGCATGTTGACAAACACTTAAACGCGTAAATTAGCAGAGGCGCACATGTGTTTGGACAGTGTCATCGTATGTAAACAAGCGAGAAAATTGTGAATGGTAAACCAAAATGGCATTCAATCAGTAAAGAAGCTGTTGTGTCCCGCCTGGTGTTACAGTAAACAAACAATGTATGTCGCCTCCAGACATATGCTTCTGAAACAACACCTCTAATTAAGAGAGCTCAGAACAGGTATTTGTTCATCTAAAATATGTCGATAAGCACTTGTGTTGTCTGATAAAATATACATCATGTTTCTATAGCCTTTTCACTTTGGTTAATAGTGACACTGTGATAGGCATGCCAAGTTGTTCACTGAACCAAGAACAAGCAACACCAGCTGGACGAGCGACCCGCCACGCTGACTAGCACGTTGCACCTAATCGCGTCTTTTATATGGGGATGCTCTTGTTGTATTTTAATCTTTACAAACTGAAATGAAATCCCTGAAACGTTATTGTAATGAGTGTTTGTTTAATATGCTGTTCATTCTAAAATCTGAAATAATATTTTATTTTGTGCAAGTGTTTACAACATATACTAATTTATATCTTACAATACGTCCAGCCAGTTAGACAGCAGCAATCTAGAACGAAAGTGCTACTTAATCCCCATTGTTCTAGACATTATCTCTGTCTGTTGATCTTTATATGAGACAATACCGTCCTGCAAAGTGAGACCAACCCGTCTGGATAAGATAATCCAGTGACTGGCTCCAAGAGAATCGATCTACACCACAGGAATTCGATAATACTTCATACCAGTGAGCAAGCCCAACAAGCCGATCCCGTTAGTCGCTTTTTACGGTAACTCTGGGTTGCCGAAGATCAAGCAGTTTGTAGGACTTCATAGATCTATGAATACACAATGTCATTTCGAAAGTGGTCCAATATAACATATGTTTTATTTGAGATTACACTTTTTCAGTAAAGTACCGATTCTAGTACTTTTTAAGTTAGGTTGAGTCCCATCCGGGAATTGAACGCACACTCTATGATGATGAATTATGGGGTCAAGAAAACAATGATACAATAGAGGAGGTATATCTAAGAGTTTTAGGCGTAAATTCCAACTATGGGGAATGTTGGAGGGACCCTAAATATACTTGGTTGCATAAAAGTAAACAAATATTGGATAGAATTGCTAAAAATGCTAAGGAACAGATTCAAAATTAATGATATACTCCAATCTTGCAGGTATGCTTACTTTCGATATTCTAGAGAACAACATGTAACAGAACCAGATCATTTCATATGTATTCTAAGACAAAAGGTTAAAATATATCTTTTCAAAAATTGTACTCATCTCAATGTTTACATAATTTGTTAAATCATTGCGCTTGTTTTAAGTCATTCATTCACACTGAGAAATATCTTTTAGACAGAAATCCCGTTTCTGTTAAGAAATGTGGTTTTGTCGAGATTGATGTCATATTTACTTGACACTTTATCGGATTGTTCGATATGAACTATCTACGTAAAAAGATTACTGCAGTACCGGTAGACAGTGCATGTAGATATATCTATTGCGTTTGCTTAATTTGATTCTTTTGAAAGGACAATCGATACGAAGTGATTATTTTACAATCAGTTTAAACTATGTGCAGCTTATATGATTTTGGAACCGCGAAGTCATCACAGTGCGGCCCTGGCCTGTCCAAGCCAGCTGACGACCGGGCACATGGGAGTTAGTAACACGTTAAGTGAAAGAGTTTGCTCCCTTGAGAGGAAGTTGTTTGCTCGCCACTGTCCGATTGTTGCCAAAACAATAATGGCGGTGGTAAGCACTCGGACCGTTCACCAAGAATATAATATTGCTGAGCAGGAATTGCAGGACCGGTTAGCGTACATTTACGGAGCCAAAGAAAATGAAGTTGATTTATTTCGGTGAGTAGTATAGATAAACTTTACAGTTTGTGAAAATATCTGGCAACTTTAACACATTCAGCGACAGCGCAACTGTTTGTCAAGTAGATTGGACGAACATTCTTACTGGGCGTACCTATTTTTAATACGGCGGTTAGTTTTTACCTAGACGTGTGTGTTTTCGAGTTTTGCTACATTGCATAGAACTTCGATCGTGGGTGAAGAATCGGATGACACACGGGCACTTATGGAATGTGACGTCACAGATCTATGACGTGTCTTTTGACGTCACAGATCCATGACGTACATTTGACGCTTTCCACAACTGTGATGAACCGGATGTGTATGACATAGAATTTTGTGTGTAGAACTGAGACTTACGATCATACATGATGTCTGCAGCCAAAAGAATTTTAGAAGGGCTCCCTTTGTACCGATCAGTTGGCACTGGATCAAAGTACTTCAATATCTCACTTTGCTTTTTTACTGATATGATTTACTGTAATGTGAAAATGTACATTTTTTATGTCATGAGTTTAGTTTTAGATTGGATATATTCTTTATGATTTCAAATGTCATCTCTTCTCTCTTCATTAATCAGAATGAACTTTAGTAACCCATGCTTGTCGTAAGAGGCGACTAACGGGATCGGGTAGTCAGGCTCACTGACTTGGTTGACACATGTCATCGGTTCCCAATTGCGCAGATCGATGCTCATGCTGTTGATCACTGGATTGTCTGGTCCAGACTCATTTTTTACAGACCGCCGCCATATAACTGGAATATTGCTGAGTGCGGGGTAAAACTAAACTCACTCACTCTTCATAAATCAGTCTATGTACCTTTTGATGAGTTATCATGTTGCATTTCTTTTCATATATTCCTTTTGAAATATTTCAGGCCAGCTTTGGCAGACCAGCAGAAGATTGGTTTCTTCAGTCTGGACCGTGCATCACAAACAGAAATCACAGAAGTTGTTGACCTCAAAGAGATGACAGAAGTTCTGCAAGTCTTGTTACAAGTAATTATATGAATTTAATCATGTGTTTCTGTTATTAGTTATCATGAACATTTAATTTTTTAATTATAACAATGTTGACAATGTCAATTCATGAATAGCTATTAAAAGTTACCATGATTCCAAGCACTGTTCACAATTTGTGAAGATCAAGCCAAAAATGTGATTTTTGGTAACACATGTTGCTTTAAACTTGCATGTAAGTCCTAACCCCCCAAATCAACTTGTGGTTCCAATCACCCAACCAACCCTATAAAATGCTTCTGACCATAATGTCCTTTTCTCTGTTTTCATGTGATATCGGCACCACCGTTGTTTTATTGCCAGTTTCCCCAATTGCAATAAAACTCATATAATCTGTGTCAGTAAACATTTTGATAACTCCATGCATCAGTGCGAAGGTTCAATTTTGCAAAATAATTCTGCTGTGTGCCGTGTATTGAGTTAGAAATTTGCGTGTATGATAAATGTCTATGTTCCTTTAATACCCAGGTGTTCTGCTTGCACACACTGGAGGAATTTCCAGAATTAATGATTGGCAAACGATTTATACAGTAGGCAACTTAGGCAAGCTATCGTACAATATGAGCTGTACTGTGTACATCAAAATCGTTGGTAATGAAGCAATCATCAATTATATACTAATCTGGGCATGTGTAGATTGAATGAAACCTACCCTCAATGGTTAGCAGTTGATGTCATCTTATATCATTCACTGATACGGAATGCAGTTATCCTGTTCACAAATGTTTTGTTCACGTAGGATGTAGCTGCACTAAGGAGAGATATCAACTTCACTAAGCATGTGATGCAGGCTGATTATGAATCTAAGCTGAAAGAGAAGTCACTAGATCTGTGAGTATGTTCTAGTTAGTCTGACAAAAGTACAAAATGTGCATGTTTATTATTATGTTTTCAAGCACAGACAATCAGATCACAATTATGAATGTTAATTAATTTCTCTTTTTTCTGTTATTGTTTGCTTTCAACAATTAATTGCCTTTAGTTTGTTTAACATAAAGTTAGTCTGACGAAAGTATGAAATGCGCATGTTTATAATGATGTTTTCAAGCACTGACAATCAGATCACCATTATGAATGTTGATTGATTTGTCTTCTTTATGTTATTGTTTGCTTGCAACAATCAATTGCCTTTGGTTTGTTTAAGATTAATATACATTACTGTACAGGTAGTGTGTGGAAAAAGTTATTCATTTATGATGTAGACAGGGAAACTTGAACACTTCTATAAATGTTCATTTACGGCCATGCTTGTCTTGTTGCAAAACCTTGCAGCTGATGTTGTTTTAGCCTTTATACACACAAAGTCACCATGAAATGAATTTGAAATTTGTCATAGGTATTGCCGAATAAACGAGCGTGTGTCGGAGCTGGAGAAACTACACGAAGATGTGAGTACAAACATGGCATTTGTTGTATATTCCGGAGTACTGTTGTTTAATAATGATGTCAGCAGTATTCTGGTGATCTCATGATGGCCTGTAAGTAATCAAGCCTGGACCAGACAAACCTGTGATTGATATACTGAATTAATATAACCTTCAAAATCACAAAGACAAGAATTTTGTCTTACCATGCCTACCTCATTAACTCTTACCAAGTTAATCTTTCAAGTTTCTCAAGATCTGACAACCTGTCTATAAGAAGTCCTGTTAGGTGAACTGTCTGTTCAATCAGTCGGTGTAGAGGCTACTGTTGTATTGGTACACGCAGCAAATCTGATTTCTGATTCTCAAACATGAACCCAAAAGATAATATTCTGTTCTGAAACAAATCCCTGAAAAGAACTCATGCAATTATATCAAACTGTATGCTAATATGCTGTCTATGTTTCAGAGAGTGAATACCGTTCGTAAAGCGTATCGTCAACAGCTGTCAGATGCAATTGCAAGAGTCTCCGTCCTGTACAATGTAAGGAGAAGTTGATTTGTCTAAACATATAATCACTGAAGTATTTCCTCAGCTGTGTTTTGAGAGTACTTGTTTTTCTATGTTTTAGATCACTGTTAATGTCTAGACAAGTGAGCAATAGTTCCTGTAGATGTGTTTCTGTATGCAAGCAGACCAGTGGTAGAAAGCATGAGCAACATCTAATACTGTAAGGTATTGATGAGATGCATTGAACCAGGTAATACTCTGTTACCACCTGACCTTTGTTTGGAACCACCTCTGTTTTCTAGAGCGTCTACCCAGAGTAAGGAAGGTCAGTGTTGCAACCCATGGCTGTATCGTACTGTGATATGTCAAACAGATGGTGCTTGTTGTTTGTTACCCTGCCTGGTGCTCAGCATTAAGGGGATTTATTACCTGCGAGGGCGAAAATATCGGGCTTCATATTATTTACACGATGCCCAAGGGCAAAATATCACTTTGTCATGGTGACATGACGTCATGAACAATGCTATGACATCACGTGTCTTTTGTGACATTGCGTTCTAAATGCGGCGACAGTGGGTAGCCAGCATATGCTTGAAAGTAGATTTGGGTTTATTTTCCATTAATTTGAAGACTTTGGTAATAAACAGAATATTATATTCGTGCCCATATCACACTATTTCTCGCTCGGGAAATACCAACATAAACATAGTATGATATGGGCACTCATATAATATCCTCTATATAACAGGGACTGGTCAGCATGGTGTTCAGTCAAACTAGTCATTTATATAGCGCCTGTTTCCATTCTCTGAAAGTCTGCTCAAGGGCGTTTAGAGGAGCTATGACAAAAAGTTTTCAGTTGTATGCCATTTCAAAGAAGTGAGTTTTCAAACTAAACTTGAAGTCGTTGAGTGCCTGAATGTTCCTGAGGTTGTCTGGGATTGAATTCCACAGTACGGGACCAGCCTTGGAAAAGCTTCTGTCAGTGATGGTATACTGTGTCTGAGTGGGGTATCCATGTCAAACACATTGTGTTAACATTATGATACCGTCACTCGTCCGGGCCATATTGCTATAGTATCACAATATTGAATGTGACTACAGCAGTACTGTTTCTGTGTTTGTATCTATGTTGCAGTAGTACTGCAATTTGATTGTAGTTATAGCAACACAGTAATAAAAGCGCCCTGAAAATACCAACCATTATGACCTTTGCATAATCATTGCCATTCTTTAGCTAAATTTACTCTGTTAATCCTGTCCTCCACTATTTATATATTTGTTTTTACTGATATTATTTACATGCATAATATTACCAAGAGCAAGTTGAGAACATTACTGCCAGTCAGTAAGAGACATGCTTTCAGTTCACATAACAATAAGACATCCTATTGACAATAAGACATACAGACCGAAATCCTGTTTCCGATCAATGTGTTCGGGTACTTGTACTGATAGATTACTCTTTTTCACATGGAATAATTCTTTAACCCCAATAATTATTCCAAAGCTTTAATTGAGGTTGCCCCCGATACTAATCCCCTATAGAAGATAGACCCGCAGTTTCAATGTAATTCATATTTTCAATGTTTCTGTCTTTCAGAAAAATCTTGAGCGAAAAATGAAGTCAGAGCGGAATAAACATAATTTAGGCGCCGGTCAACTGGAGGAGAAGTACCGCGAGATGCAACAGACCATTCAGAGGAATGAGGCGGTGATACATATGCTCAAACTTCAGCTCTCTCAGCATCAGCAGCAGACCGCGGTGGACGACAACAGGGTGAGAGTTGTCTCCCTTCAATATTCTCTTCATAATGAACTTTTCACTGCATCATGCATTTTGTCCTCGGAACTGATCAACATTTCATCTAAACCTATCTACCGAAGTTAAACATGCACTATAGATAAACATAGTTTGCAGTATAGTTTTCTGTTAGTTGGCACAATACTTTACTTGTAACTGTACTTTGAAGTCATACAGTTAACAATGTTAGAGAATTTCCTTGTATGTCTCTATAGTCAAGTATGACTTTGGAGGAGTAGTAATACATATGCATCTAGCACTGTAGAATGCACCATCGCCTTGACTTACTTTAGATCTGAACATGCTATTTCCCTCACACAATACTATCAGCCCCCATGTATTCCTCAATTGTGCACTTGCAGAATATTTTGCAGAAATTGCCACTCAATGCAGAAATGTGAATGTCTTGCAGAAAATTAGTTATTGTGCAGAACTTGTTCAGAATTTTGCATTTATTCATCTCAGAATTTGTCCATTACACTCAGGAATGTTATCATGTGAGCTGACAGCCAGTACTAAACAAGAATGAGTTGCATGGATGTACTGGAATAAATCATTACAGATAAATATGTCATGTGTTTATGTGGAAATAGGAGAAAAGAGTTTTCAAGCAATGTTTTGAACAATTTGCATTTTGAAAATTGGTTAAGGGAAGTAAATATTCTGATTTCATGTGAAAGTGAACTTTATTATTGTATTATTTCTTACAGTTCAAAGTGAACAAAGTAAATGTGGCCAGAAGCAAACTAGGAAATTCAAGAAAGCTTTGCTGAAATGTTGCTGAATGTTGTGCAGAATTATAAAAGAAATTGGTTGCAGCATTGATAAGCGCTGACCACAAAACATCTATGTTTTCGTAATGTGTTGTGCAGCCCAAACTGTCAAATAGGCTGCCTCAATGCTTCAGAGGTCATTGCTTGATTACCACTGGTTTGTTTGCTAGATGAAAATAACGTAATGGCAAGGAATGAGTCACAGATTTGAACATCAATGAGTTTTCTTGGTGCTACATTTTTGCAGCAAGTGTCAAGGTCGGAGATGACCCGTAGCGGTACTGACGTCACTCCTACCCTGCTGGTAACACTGTGATCTCACACTCCTGTACATGATTGTGTTCTGCTGCTGATCTATAATGACCCCCTAACAACTGTTTACAGTGCAGACACTGTGGTTACACATACTACTGATCTATAATGACCCCCTTACAACTGTTTACAGCACTGTCACCCTGGTCTACACAGTGACATACTCCTGATGTATAATTTTCCTCAAACAACTGTTTACAGTGTTGTGATCATGGTTACTATTAATCTATAATGTTCCCCTAACAACTGTTTACAGCTCAGTCACTCTGGGTTACACATACTACAGATCTATAATGTTCCCCTAACAACTGTTTACAGCTCAGTCACTCTGGGTTACACATACTACTGATCTATAATGTTCCCCTAACAACTGTTTACATCTCAGTCTCTCTGGGTTACACATACTGCTGATCTATGGTGTATCCCTAACAACTGTTTACAGCTCAGACACTCTGGTTGCAGTATTACATGTATGCACCTCATTTAACAATTGTTATCTCCCTTCTTTCACGTTTTGTCTGTATGTCCACTTGTTGGTTTTTTAACATCAACATCTCATTCTTTAAAAGGGAATTTGAGTTATGTATAGCAGTCCTGGCAAGGACACTTGATAATTGGAAACATTGTTGATAGCTGGAATCATTAATGAATTTTGATATGAAAATTGTGTCATTGATAATATCATCAATCTTTGCTTTTCTGTGATCCATGCATCAATGTGTCATCACTTACCAGTAACATGCAATATGTTGATTTCTTTCAGATATTTTCTCCTCAAAGTTACTTCTCTAATGTTTCTATAATCTATCAATATGTAGTGAACGTTTATCCATCTCTGTCATCTATATCAATAGCCAGACCTAGTTTTATGCACTTCTGTGGGGATGCTGGATTACAATTATAAAGTTACACAACAACAAAAAAACACAGAAAATAATACATGCAAGCATACTACATCATCCTGTACAAAATGAAAATAGAATCAGTGAGAGTGAGAGTCTCAGGGGGTTACCAAAGTAGAACTGATTCAGTTCCAGTCATTATTAATCTGAAGTGTTTCTTTTCACATTACAAGTGCTTTGAAATCCATGTCAGATTTCCAACACTCAAGAAGCTTCATTTCCAACCAGGAAATGTATAATTAGTGTTGGACTTCTGATGATGTGCAGTGCTATAACTTCAGTAAAATTCTTTGGCATCAACAGTGATATGGCAAATCACCAGCCTGGAGAAGTAGGTTACAGTGGGTCACAGTAATATTCTAATCCCAACGGGTACCCACTGGAGTCTGGATGAACAGTCAAAAAAAAGGATGAAAAACTAATTTACATACTTGCGTTTGGGTTGTTGACCTGTTAGTATAACTAATTGAGCTTGGCCCTGGTCATATAGAGTGTTGTATGTATGTATTATTCAGATGGCGGTACTGATAACAAGGAGGGAGGGAGGGAGACATCATGGGTGGCCCTGTGCAGAGTTGTGTCATGTGATGTGACCCAATTCCTGATTTCTTTTACCCACATGGGGAACTTTGGGTAACACATTATCAGGAAAACAACCAGCCCACTCGGCCCCACCCACACCTCAGTGATTTCAGAATCTCATGATTACTCTCTGCTTTAGCTTGACGAGGAATCTCTACACTCTCGCACTCCGGGAGTGTCGGCAGAGGAAGTAGAAGAACTCCAAAACCAGATGAGGAAAATGGAGAAGAAGGTGGATCGGCTAGAAGAAGCACTGGACATCAAGGATGAAGAAACAATGCAGCTCAGTAAGTCTAGACAGGCTGTAGAAAACAAATCAGCAGACTGTAAGGGAAAGGTCAGTAGGCTGTAGGGATAAAGTCAGTAGGCTGTAGAGGTTAAAGTCAGTAGGCTGTTGGGATAAAGTCAGTAGACTGTGATGGAAAGTCAGTAGGCTGTAAGGATAAAGCAGCAGACTGTAAGGGAAAGGTCAGTAGGCTGTAGGGATAAAGTCAGTAGGCTGTAGAGGTTAAAGTCAGTAGGCTGTTGGGATAAAGTCAGTAGACTGTAGGGAGAAAGCAGCAGATTGTATGGAAAAAGTCTAGACTGTAAGGGAAAGGTCAGTAGGCTGTAGGGATAAAGTCTGTAGACTGTAAGGGAAAGGTCAGTAGGCTGTAGGGATAAAGTCAGTAGGCTTTAAGGATGAAGTCTGTAGACTGTAAGGGAAAGGTCAGTAGGCTGTAGGGATAAAGTCAGTAGGCTGTAAGGATAAAGTCAGTAGGCTGTAAGGATAAAGTCTAGGACTAAGGGAAAGGTCAGTAGGCTGTAGGGATAAAGTCAGTAGGCTGTAAGGATAAAGTCTGTAGACTGTAAGGGAAAGGTCAGTAGGCTGTAGGGATAAAGTCAGTAGGCTGTAAGGATAAAGTCTGTAGGCTGTAGGGAAAAGTCAGTAGGCTGTAGGGATTCAAAGTCAGTAGGCTGTAGGGATAAAACAGCAGACTGTAGGGAACAAGTCAGTAGGCTGGGAAGAAGGCAGTTGGCAGCAGTTAGAAAGTCAGAAGGCTGTAGCAAGAAAGTATAGGGTGAAGTCAGTAGGCTTTAGGGAGAAAAGTTTAGGCTGTATGCAAATACTTCACCAACCTGTGAATTCATGTTATACTCTTTTGATATCAGATGTCAGTAACTGACTTCCACTTTTAAGCCCAAAGCCTTGTCCCTCTTTTACAGACAAGGAGGTGGATACCCTCACAGAGCAGATTGAGAAGCAGAACATGTTGGTGGAGCAGGTGAGTGTCTGGACTACTGACCATATATGCTCTATCCTCTTTCTTCTACCCATGATCCTTTATCCTCCCACATTGATACCCTGTTCTGTATTCCCTGATGAGCGTTCTGTATTCTATATCTGACATTTTTCATCCTTCATCATGTCAGTACTTGGCTGATTTAAGTTAGATAGAATCGATGGAGTTGATTGGTCCTTATTCTTTCTTGCCTGGTCCTTTTCATGACATAATAAGACCGGGACGGTGGAGTAGCCTAGTGGTTAAAGTGTTTGCTCATCACGCCGAAGTCCTGGGTTCAATACGCCACACGGGTACATTGTGTGAAGCCCATTTCCTGTGTTCCCCGCCGTGATATTGCTGGAATATTGCTAAAAGCGGCGTAAAACCCAACTCACTCACTCACTCACTCATAATAAGACCCTTGACGTGGCACATTGTGATCTTTGCTGATCCCTGTTTGATGAAAATCAAATGATTAATCTATGAGCTGTAATTCAATGTCTCCTTTTCTCATTTCAGTTGAAGCATGAAAAGAAAGAAATGAAATCATTTGCTGAGCAGGACAAGGCATCGTCCAAACGGATGGTCAGTATTTGTTCACTGTAGGGATGTGGACTTCTCGGAACTTTTGTTGTTAAATCACTTTCTGTTTTATTCATTGTTTCATATTTGTCACTTTGTTTTCCAAAATGTCATAGAGGTAGTGCAATTAGGAACTGGAACTTTCATCTTGATGAGTGTGTTTGATATCAGCTATGTTATTGTACGGTTTATCTTGTCAGCTGAAACTGTATGTATACTTCAGTTAGTTCTGTTCAGTTATCTCCACAGTGTTATTAATTGTATCTTCTTGTGATGTTTGTTTATTTGTTTTAATTATAAGCTGTAACATCCTTCCTTTTTGACCACAGGCTGATGAACTGGTAATATAATTCTGCTGTTTGAGTGTGTGTGTTTGGGTAAAAGGCCAACATTTTGATGATTTTAGCAGGAGAAAAGGTCATATTCTAAGCCCATGGACGATTAGGGATATAAAATTTGAGATAAAATGTTTATCTGTAATTGTACATGATTTATGAAGTTGTTCCTGTACTATCAGAAGGCTTGATATAGTTGAACATGGAATAGATTCCCTGTTTACGGCATTCCTAAATTTGGTAAGGCTAAATATGTTGATTATTCTATTTTAATTAAATTATTTTTTTAATTGTTTCGTGGAGCGTTACGATGGGGAGGCAATTCTTTATCATTCTCATCAAGTACCCTGTTGTTGGGAGGATTTGTAGGGGAAAGGAAAACTAATAAATGTTGGCCAAAGTTTTGTGTTTTGTGTTGACAGAAGTGGACACAAACCCCATTGTGTGTCTGTTTTGTGTGTTTACACCAATATATACACATGCTAATTATGTGTGTCTTGCACTGTTGTCATGTGTTGTCATGAGTTTTGTATTTGCACCAAACACTTGTTTGATCTGGGAACAAATATTAACCTATCCATACATTTTAAGTTATCACTTTATGATATATTTGTCATGGTCTGTTCAGATCATCTTTCTGCTGTACTACAAATGTCCGTGTATTTGTTGGTACAAAGGAACTCATGAGCAGACGTCAAATTTTTTATCAAAAGTTTCATTCTTCAAATACATATGACAACTGTACTGGACATATATCGTTGTAATTGTTTCTGTATCAGTGACTAATCAATGTTTAAACAATGTACCACCACTGCATATAATAATGAATGTTGCATTGTGAATTGTTTGACTTGACTTCAGCTTGGATCAGGTGTGAGTTGACTAACTGAACACTCTCACCACCACCACATCTTGTTCCCAGACTTCCTTCTTCATCCTGCATGTTGCCTGTCCCTGTCTGTGATGACTCGTCACTTCTTGTTGTTCCCAGACTTCCTTCTTCATCCTGCATGTTGCCTGTCCCTGTCTGTGATGACTCGTCACTTCTTGTTGTTCCCAGACTTCCTTCTTCATCCTGCATGTTGCCTGTCCCTGTCTGTGATGACTCGTCACTTCTTGTTGATTCCTTCAGCTTCAGCTCATCTTCCATTTCATTCTGTTAACGTCTACACATTTAGATAAACATATGACGTAAAACAGGCATCTATTTTGAGAAAATATCCTGAAACATGAAATATTTATCCTTTAATTCAATGGCTGTAGAGGCACCTTCACTGTTGCAGTTGGACTAGGATATCTTGATTATTATGAATAATAACAGTCTGTATATCAGATTGAAACACTACCAGCAGCATGGACTGCTCTGTTTCAGAGGAAACATGTTTTGTGCAAACAAGATCAATGTCTGTTCATCCTTCGATGATGGTCCTTCAGTGTCCATCCGTTATTTACTGCCTGGCCATCTGTTTGTCTGACCACCAATGACTGTCTGTCCATCCGTGTGTCTGACCACCAATGACTCTCTGTCCATATGTTTGTCTGACCACCAATGACTGTCTGGCCATCTGTTTGTCTGACCACCAATGACTCTCTGTCCATCTGTTTGTCTGACCACCAATGACTCTCTGTCCATCTGTTTGTCTGACCACCAATGACTCTCTGTCCATCTGTTTGTCTGACCACCAATGACTGTCTGTCCATCTGTTTGTCTGACCACCAATGACTCTCTGTCCATCTGTTTGCCTGACCACCAATGACTGTCCATCTGTTTGTCTGACCACAAATGACTGTCTGTCCATCCGTCAACGGCTGTGCATCTGTCTCTTCATGAATCACTGACTGTCTGTCCATCCGTCAATGGCTGTGCATCTGTCTCTTCATGAATCAATGACTCTCTGTCCATCCGTCAACGACTGTGCATCTCTCTTCATGAATCAATGACTCTCTGTCCATCTGTTTGCCTGACCACCAATGACTGTTCATCTGTTTGCCTGACCACCAATGACTGTCTGTCCATCTGTTTGCCTGAATCAATGACTGTCTGACTGACCACCAATCTGTCCATCTGTTTGCCTGACCACCAATGACTGTCTGTCCATCCGTCCACGACTGTGCATCTGTCTCTTCATGAATCACTGACTGTGTGTAGACTGCACTGTGTCAGTGTCACTGTATTCTGTACTCTGTGTCACCTTTGACACTTGGCCTTGTATCCTTGCTTCTGCATGGACTGCACTGCATGGAAATGCTTCATGTACAATCATTTAATTTAATTTTTGTACAAAATACTTTTGTTAACCTCATTTGGATAATGTTGATTGATTTGGAGGTTTATTTGAATATATGGAAGTATGATTTTATTTCAAATAATTTTTCGCTAGATATTGATAATTTAGTAACATAATCTTTTCATTCTTGATCAGTCTGGACCCTTTTGCTAAGAATTTCTGAAAGGATGTCTAATGATTGTAGTACTTAAATAAGTGATCAGATTTGGTGTGTGATGCACTGTTGTACCACAGTGGGTGTTCAAGTTAGGGACTTGGCAGCAGGTGCTTGTTGTGAGAGATAGACTGGGTAGTCAAACACAGTGACTTTGTTCATAGTGTGTCTTTATTCCCTGATGGGGTGATTTGTTGTTCCTGATATCAATCACAGGTTTATCTGGCACAGTTGCAATGATAATACTAGAACATTGCCAGCTGTGGTGTAACATGACGAAAAAGAATGAACATTTGTGATAATAATGTGTGTTGTTTTATTACTTGTAATATTATATACAAAATAGTAAAAAAAACCTTAATTGCCTGGACCAGATAATCCAGGGACTGATAGAGTGAGCACCAACCCAGGCCTTCAGGGCATGATGACATGCAGTAACCTATGTCCCGAGTCAGACCACCAGTCTAATAAGTCACCTGTTTCAATCATCATTGGTGTTGGGGACCATTTCTAATCAGGAAAGTGGTTGTGATGATGATACCCTAATCGGGCGGATCAATGGTCAACCACTTCCTGATATTCTCAAGTCTGATCTGTGCTAACTTCAGTGGAGTGTCAGTAATATACGTACTGAAGACGTTGTAGACCTCTCACTTATATTTCATCATGCCTATATTGAGTTTTGAACCTGCTTGTATGGCATGGCCTTGTGTGTGCGGGTGACTCATTAACTCTGCCTCTGTGTGGACACAACACTTCTTGGCTTTGGTGTGTTTTATCTGTCATGAAATAATAACAGTATAATGACCTATGTTTGATGTCCCTAAGTGGAATGAACGTCATAAAAATCCAATCTTAGGTCCCACTTCTGCTACTGATCTAAGGAAATTCCATTATGGTGACTAACACTAGAGCAGCTTTAATTTCTTCCGACCAGTCAGAACTCTGCTTACCGAATTGGGAAAGTGACAGTTTGTGTGTGTTTATTGATCATGCAACTTAAAGAAATGAAGTCCTGTGGGACTTCAAAAAAGGTTATCAATGAGTATTCAAAATGACAGTTTCAGGCAAAATCATTGCCCAACTCTGGCTTCAATGAGGCGTATCTGTAAGGCATTCTCAGAATTCTTTTATTCAGTTTTTTAATTTTGACCCGTGTGACCAGGTCTGATGTGGAGAATGTACCTGAGTGTCTGTTTTCTGTGCAGCTGGAGAAGCAGAAGCTGGACATGCAGAAGATGATGGAGGAGCAGGTCAAGATGGCCAGGGAGCAGGTGAGACTTCAGGAACTTGTCATTCAAATAGAGATACCCACCAGTGCCATTTAGGCAAATACCTGTTTCAAGCCTAAAATTACATACACGCTTACACTTTCTTTCGCCGAAATAATATTTTTTGTTTAAGGAGACAAAAATTATTTCATAATTGCATAAAATATCACCGATCTATTTTATCTTCTATTTACATTGCGAGTCTTGTGGGAATCATAACAGAATGTCTGGCTGAAGCATTATGTTTATCAGAATGATATTTTTTGTAGCTTACTAGCTTGCCTTTTACATTGGAATAACATTGCTATTTTGTTAAGAATACCACTGGAATAGGTTTAAGGCTACTGGGGAGCACTGATCTCACGCCAGTACAAGGTCTTGGAGCTTATTCCTTATGCTTGGGATTCTGTGGTTCTTGGGCCTGACAGTACAAACTTTGTACAGCAAAATATGCTTCTCCAAACTATAAACATCAAATCAGGGAGACAGAAAGAAACAGTATTTTGTCAGGAATTTCAAATATGAAGGCAGCTGGAGAAAACTGTTTGTAGTTGTCATCCATAATATTTGCGTTTTACTTGAACACCAACTTCTATATACCTCTCAAGAAACTGTTTGAAGTTTAATATTCAAGTTAATGTAAGGCGTACCTGAAACAGTCGTACAGAGATGAGATGGTACTTGGAATGAAACTAGTTCCAAGGATGCAGCTGAAATTGCAGATGTAATGAAAGGTATTTCTGAAATAGCACTTGTAGAGCAAGTAGTTGTGTTGTTGAGTACCAGTACTGTGTGTGTTGCCAGGCTCTGAAGGAGACAAAGAAGACCAAACCAGGATCTCTGGAAGAGGATAAGGAGAAGATCAAGTTGCTCACAGACCAGAAGAAGCTTCTGGAGGATCTACTTGCTAAGGTGTGTATCATTGACATCAGACAACGTGGAACCTCATTTTCATATTTGAAAGCTGCTTGCATGGACACAGTCATGTACACTTATATTAAGTAAAGACACTATGTATGACTTGACACTCAGATGAGTGAGTGAGTGAGTTTAGTCTTATGCCANGGCTGTGCTTTAAGCAATATTCCAGCAATATCATGGCGGGGAACACCAGAAATGGGCTTCACACATTGTACTAGGGCTGTACAATATTACCGGTAAACCGGTATATATTTGTTGAGTACCTTATCTCACGATACTGATTATCAAGGTTACGATATGTTTCAGATTCTGCAATATATTTACAGGGTCATCCAGAGTTAGCTGTACCCCCTTGCATTATCTGCCCTTGATTTCCAAAGCAGGTATTTATTTATTAATATGAAAAAATGTGCTCTCATGTAAAGGTATTTAAAAGTGCCAAATATACTTTTATTTCTGTTGGTTTCATGTAACATTTTACAAGTGGGATAATCTTTATAATTTTAAACATATTGTTAATACAAAGTGCCAAATATTCTACCCAATTAACCAATTCTTCAGTAGAGGCTCTGGCTCGTGACCATTTCCGATTCCCGTTATTTTTGTTTTGTAAAGGGTTTGAATGGTTTCCTATGTGTCATTTTGGAGGAATGAAGGGACCGTTCATAATTTATGGCTTGAGGGGTGATGATGATTTTATGGAGAAGCATGTACATTTTGGAAGAATGGAGGGACCGTTCATAATTTATTGCTTGAGGGGTGATGATGATTTTGCCCTGATGATGAATCAGGGCAATATCCAGTATATATTGCAATATCCCTACATTGTACCCATGTGGGGAATAGAACTCGAGTGACAAGCAAATGCCTTAACCACTAGGCTTCCCACCACCCTACATACAGATGGCCTTGAGGGCTAGTTGACAAGCAAATGCCTTAACCATTCTGGCCTTGGGGCTAGTTACCCCACCAGGCTACCCACCGACATTCAGATGACAGAGCAATCATAGTGCTGAAACTTGTTGTCTTAGGTTGGACAGCACAGAGCAATCAAGTGCTGAAACTAGTGCTGAAACTTGTTGTCTTGGGGATTTGACAATACAAGTTATATGCCACAATATTGGTATATATACATGTAAATCAATATAAGATAAAATAAAATTAATTCTTTATTATCCCCAAGGGAAATTTGTTTTGCATTATGCAGTTCTCCAGTTTTTCTTTCATAAGCCAGCCATATATAACATTGCAAGTGATAATCATAGAACTATTGTTTAAATTAATTAAGATATATAAATGCATCAATTTAGGACACAAACATTGATATTGGCTAGAATTTGGACAGTTGGAAGACAAGTTATTCATTGAGTTTGTTGTTAATACATCTAATACTAGCTGGAACAAATGAGTGGCGAACCCTGTTTGTTCTAAACGTCGGCATATGCAGCCTGCGTCCAGAAGGTAATGATGAATATTCCAATAAAAGTTTTAAAATTTTGTTTGCCTTTTTTAAATTTGCTAAGGTATCAAGTGCCGATACTCTCGATAGGAAGCCGGGTGAAGGGTTGAGAGTTTAGGTTCAGTGTAAGGTGAAGGGTAACTGTGATACTGTAGGATACAGAGACACAACCTGGCTACCACTCCAGTGGTCTGTGTTTGGTCCAACTAAATCGATCAGTCAGGCTAGAGACATTTCAGAATCTGTGAAATAATCAAAATGCTGCCAGCCTCTTCATGACAATTTCACTCACAAGCGTGGACTCATAAACATTGTATCTGGTTTGGTTTCAATTATATACAGAATTCACCTTAAACATACTGCTAAGTGGAGCATTGAATAACAAATTAAATGCAAACATGTTGTTTTCACTTGTACATATAAAGCTTTCCATCCATAAACTTTCTATTATGTGTATCACTAAATGCCATTCAAAGAGTTTCAGATGATTGTGATGGTGCCATGTTTGCAGGAGAAGGCCAAGAACTCTAACGCCAACCAGGACTCGGTGGACGCAGAAAAACTGAAGAAGAGTGAACAAAGGATGCGAGAAGAAGTATTGAGGTCAGTAGGACGTCATACCAGTCAGTATTGAGGTCAGTAGGACATCATACCAGTCAGTATTGAGGTCAGTAGGACATCATACCAGTCAGTATTGAGGTCAGTAGGACGTCATACCAGTCAGTATTGAGGTCAGTAGGACGTCATACCAGTCAGTATTGAGGTCAGTAGGACGTCATACCAATCAGTATTGAGGTCAGTAGGACGTCATAGGACGTCATGCAGTCAGTATTGAGGTCAGTAGGACGTCATACCAGTCAGTATTGAGGTCAGTAGGACGTCATACCAGTCAGTATTGAGGTCAGTAGGTTGTCATACCAGTCAGTATTGAGGTCAGTAGGATGTCATACCAATCAGTATTGAGGTCAGTAGGACGTCATACCAATCAGTATTGAGGTCAGTAGGACGTCATACCAGTCAGTATTGAGGTCAGTAGGTTGTCATACCAATCAGTATTGAGGTCAGTAGGACACTCATACCAATCAGTATTGAGCTCAGTAACACATCATACCAATCAGTATTGAGGTCAGTACACGTCAACCAACCAGTATTGAGGTCAGTAGGACGTCATACCAATCAGTATTATGATCTCTCACCAATCAAGTATTGAGGTCAGTATTGACAGTAGGACGTCAAACCAATCAGTATTGAGGAGGTCAGCACAGTGCAGAACCAATCAGTATTGAGGGTCAGAGACTCTCAGCACATAAACCAATCAGTATTGAGGTCAGCACACAAACCAATTACCGGTAGTATTGAGGTCAGTATGACTCTCACCAATCAATATTGAGCTCAGTAACACACAAACCAATCAGTATTGAGGTCAGCACATAAACCAATTACCGGTAGTATTGAGGTCAGTAGGACTCTCACCAAACAATACTGAGCTCAGTAACACACAAACCAATCAGTATTGAGGTCAGTAGGGCATGCATTAATTATCAGCGTAATATTATTTCACTAGGTACACAGAATCACAATTTATATGTTATGGATATGCTTTTTGTCTATTCTGCATTATAATCAGTTTGTGTGTTTTTTTGTTTCAGACTGAAGAAAGAGATAGAACGTATTCACAGGACTTGGGAGAAGAAGTTTGCTATCCTACAACAGAGGTGAGTGTGTAGCGTGTATTGATCTCCTTGTGATGCAGAACACACAACCTGGGCACCAGTTATTATAGGGTGGGGCGGGGCAGAAGGAATCAGGGAAGGGTCAGTCAAATTATCACAGCCCCAAGGAGGGTAGAAAATAATGCACAAATTTGGGACAGGAAATGCAAAAAATGTACAAGGACTGGTGAGTGTCATCAAGAAATATGCCAAGCACTGTGGGAAGGTAACTATTGTCAGTATATTAGTGCTTCCAAAACCTCTGACCACCGTCCTCGTAACAAATGACTGGTCTAGACAGATACTCTGTGTGTGTGTGTGTGTGTGTGTGTGTGTGTGTGTGTGTGTGTGTGTGTGTGCGTCTGTCGTCTGTCTGTCTGAGTGAGCGTGCGCGTGCGTGCGCGCGTGCGTGTGTGAGTGAGAGAACTTATTTTCATATGCTTCCTTCATGTTCGGAAACATTAGGAGACACAATTTAAGCAGTCCATATGCTATATTACAAAGTGTAACACATTGTTGGGTTGGCCTCAAGTTCACATTTTCACCTGATATACTCTCACTCATGCTCCTTGTATCTCCTTCAGTCTACATGCCCTGAAAGATGAGAGTTACCTGCGCCAGACGATGCAGAGACAGGCTGCTACCCTCCACCAGGCCTCCGTTAGCTACACTGTGAGTACCCTACCTGTGTGCAGTAGTGTTGGGAATTGGTTAAAATCTCATAATTGATGATTGGTTCATTACTACCGATCAATCATCGAAAATAATTGGTTAGCGAAATTTGTTAAGCGTCATTTATGAAATTTGTTAATGCGCTTAAAAATAAGGAAAACAACCATGTAGTTCTTTTGGGGTGTTTTGGCAAAATTTCATATCTTTAAAGGATGACTAGTATGTTAGGAACATAAAATTTCCTGGAATCTTTAAGATAAATTCAATCATGACTTGAAACGAGCTTGTAGTGCTTACGAAATATAACAGACTAAACCAACCATGTAATCATGTTTTTAACGTTCATAAAAGTCTGCTTGGCTAGCCAATCCAGTACCATGGAGTCATTTCCAGTTTGTGTATTTCAGGTGGACACCCCAGTAGGAATCGTGCCCACAAAGACTCCCGTCAGCTCCAGGAAACATCCACTGGTGAGTGATACCGATAGGAGTAGTGCATCAGCTGGAGACGTTGCTGGAGTTGGTGACGTTGCTGGAGTTGGAGACGTTGCTGGAGTTGGAGACGTTGCTGGAGTTGGTGACGTTGCTGGAGTTGGAGACGTTGCTGGAGTTGGAGACGTTGCTGGAGCTGGAGACGTTGCTGGAGTTGGAGACGTTGCTGGAGTTGGAGGCGTTGCTGGAGTGACATTTTCCACCAGATTCATCCCAGATCGTGCTCCTTAGCCTGCCAGCACCAATGTTACACGTGCTTTGTAGTGAAACTGTCTACAGCCTGCCAGCACCAATGTTACATGTGCTTGTTTCACGACAGTGAAACTGTCTACAGCCTGCCAGCACCAATGTTACATGCTTGTGCCTCCAGCACTTTGGTGTTTTCTTCACCATCATGCTGACTCACTCAGATATGACTGAAAGCAGGGTTTTACAGGACGCATGATTCCTGACTATTGGATGCAGAAATTTGATGAAGTACCCCCAAACTAAAATCCTGTGTGTCCTTGTGGATGCCCCAGGTACCATTCCATTAGGGATTTTATGCAACAGCTGTTTAACTCTTGTATTTCAACACGGACTTAGGACAGTCATAACGCTACCATGTCTTTATAAACCTGTCATAACAGTTACATCATTCTGAGGAACAGGAAAATCTTTAGAAGAAAGGTGTTTTTGTCTGTTACAGCCTGACATTCCGCGCAGTGGCAAGTCTCAGCGGGGCGGTGGTGGCGGAGACAAAGACTACATTTCCTACACTGTGTCCGCCCCCAGCGGCAGGGGCACGGCCATGTTCTCTGTAGATGGTTAGTATTGTTATGTTATGTCCTCTTGGAGTTTATGCTGGATGAATATTTAAATGTAGTGAATTGGTCAGAGTTGCCAGGAATTCAATTAGTCCTGCCTCAAACTCAAAAGCAAAGGGTACATTTGTAGACATGTGGCTTTGTTCAAAACTCTCTGTTCACCCAGTATTGAAGGATGGTAGGATGACATGGTAATGTGACTGTTTGGGTTGTATACTTCTCAGGGAGCTGAGAATGAAAATCAAGCTCATAATGATGTGTTGATCAGGGTGAAAATGTGGCACTTTGAACATGCTTCAGGGTGGATCTGTAACACCATAAACTTGACACATTGTAACTTCTGGTTATTGGCCCACATTTTACAAAGGTAGGGGTCAAATGGCCCCTTCCAAGGATATCCTGGTTACAGCACTGAGTATCTTGTTGGCCAAAAGTGCTTGGATGTATTACATATGATTCTTAGATGATGAGTTTTAATCATTTCCCCATTGACTGTGAAGAATTTTCATTTTGAAAATCTTAAAAGTACATTTGCCTGAATGTTTTATTAACAAATTTACAGTCTTGGAAGAAAATACATAAGTAACTGATTTTACCATAGTAGCCAACTTGCTCAAACTGTCTCAGAAATATGTAATCACTTCTTGAAACGTGAAGCATTCTGGTTGTATCTTGGGATACTTGAGATTCTGGTAAAACATGATGGTGTTTACATGAAAATGGACCCTAGAGTCCTTTAGATTCACTTTAATAGTACAGGAATATAGGGACCCCTGGAATCCCCTTTGGAATCTTAACATTAAATACCCCTTGACTTTCACTTATAGTGTTGGACACTACCAAACATGCAGTGTCATCACTTTTGTTTTGCCATTGCTCAGAGGTGGCCTTAGATTTCCCTAAGAGAGACTGAGGCTGTTCAAGTTTGATGTGAAGGTTGTCAGATTATGCAGGAGATGTAACATTCTCCTCCCTCCTTCCAGAGAACCAGGTGATGTCTGATGACCAGGATATGCCAGAAGACGTCGTCCCACTCCCTGCCCCACCAGTGAGGAACCCCACCGACTGTGGAGAAAACAGCCGACCTTCAACTCAAGGTCATGTGGTTGTCCTGCCATCAGTGGAGGCTCTGTGATACTCAGTATTTATCTGTGAGATTCCGAGTCAGTTTTAAGCCGCTGTTGTGGATGTTGTTTCAGGATTGAACCAAATGGTTACATATCTAAGCTGTGCACCATGTTCGTGGTTTTGGTTGTGTTTCTAAGAAACATTTGTACTGGATCATGTTTTAAATTATTTCAGTCAGAAAACCATCCCCAGTTTTAAATGTAATATGGAAAATTGAATTTTTATAGTATTGACATATACTGAGATGTTTTTAAATTTAATGTTTAGTAAATGATCCTAATACCCAATGGGAATGTAAGTTTTCATTGAAGGCAGATTTCAACAATTGTTTTCCGTTTGATTTGTATGCTTCCATGAACGGATGCCAACTGAACACTATATATGCTGGGTATTTGACCGTGTTTCAACATGCACTGATCTTAGTGTGTGGAGTGTTGTGCCATCCACATCATGTGCTCATGTACAGTTGGTCGTCATATTGCTTTGGATTCCATTAAGTGTATTGTATCAACATTTACTCATGGTGTTTAAGACAGTTTCATTTCTTTGACTGTTGTAAGCTGACATTTAGTTGAGAAATTTCAGCAGTTTAATTTCCATGACTATTCAAGTCCGAGTTTAGTCATGAGATTTATGTCAGTTCCAACAACTGTCCAAAGTTTTCATTTAGTCAATGGAGTTTGATCAGGGTACTGTTGTACAAAGCAACCATAGCTGTATGGTGTCATAAATCTATGTTAAGGTATAGGACTTATGATCACCTTAGCGATAAGATGCTTTGTACAATGGCACCTTGTTTCACATATATCGTGGAATCATGTTAGTTAGCATATTAGTTTGATACTTCCTGATTCTCTGTGCCAGATTAGGATGGTTTTGTTGTATGGAACCCATGTTCTTTATACCAATCAGCATTTTTATCGCCTTCATCTGATACCAAACCTTTAGACACAATGTTGTCTGTTAAATATACACGAATGTCATCTCCGTCCATTTATTACATATATATTTTGTACATGAATTATTTTTAGAATTGTGATATACGGTACCGGGAAGTATTGTAAGTATCAAGCGATGTCCATTGGAAGAGTTTTGTTGTCTGTTCTTCGGTCTTGCCCAGTCATTGAGTAAGATGTGATATTCGCTGTAACAAAAGCTTTACTTTATTAATGTACTCGTTACAGGTACATTCTACCTGGTTACCTGTAGAAGGGATCTGAACAAGTAAACTTAGGTTTAGCCCAAGAACGTCTTTGAAATTCTGTATGCATGTGTTGTGTTTTAACAAAGAGGAGAGTTGTGTGGTTAAAGTGTTTGCTTCATGTAAAAGTCCCTTCTTCAATTGCCCATATGAGTAAAATGTATGAAGTGCATTTGTTGTTTCCCTACCATGATATTGCTAGAATATTAAATATTAGAATGTTAAAAGTGGCTTAAAACCACAAACGCTTTCTCTGTTTAACTTGAAGGAAAAAGTTTAGTAAGAAAGTGACATTTCCGACTGACTAACAACTTATTGAAATCTTTGAAAGTGTATATGTACTTGAGACAATGAAGTAATGTTTTACAGGTATACTACTTCAAAGTTTGTATATTGTCCTGGATGCAGCTGTACAAAATGACCTTTGTGCTAAGATGATCATAACTCAGATACGTAAGATATGCTACAGCACTGTAGCACTAAGTTTACTTTGTACAATGGCACTCTGGTTTAGAAGAACTTCAATGTCTGACCCCAGTACAGGTAATGCTTACAGTGAAGGTAGGCCTGTACTATGGCTTACTCTGTATGAAGAAGTCATTATTGTTGCAGTTGACGCTGAGCCAGGAATTCACTGCCCGTTCAAAACAAAATTTAAGTTAAACTGGCACCACTATGGGTCATGATGCCAAATGATATATCAGCCATGGTATAGTTTAAGTAAATCAACTGGATCTCTGTATTTGAGTGATTTTGCCAGAGAATAGTCCCCAGTGTTGATTATAATGGTTACTGGATGGTTACTATAGGTGGCCACTTACATTCTTGATCACTGGTTTGTGTGGTCCGGAGTTGATCAAACAGACTGCTGTAATGTAGCTGTGATACTGCTGGCTGACAACAGTCCACCATCTACCAGCGTGGGGAGTTGCTGGTACACACTGCTGACATACATACACTATGATTCCATGTGTATGCAATTTGTTGCCAAAATGAACTGTTGTGTCCCTGAAGCTGTGATAATACAGAACTATTTATTGTACACTATGGGTGTTTTCCCCACAATAAACATTGACTAGATCGGTGCGTCTTGTTTCTTTATTTGTTGCTTCATGTCTGTATGATCATGATTAGTTGAAGGAGGACAGCATCTTGTACTTGGAGTAGTATCAACCTCATATATCTGCCTCCAGCAGCAAGTTGTGGCAATTCATTCACACAGTCCATTCAACAAATTATACATACTTATCATTTTCTTTCACTTTTGAAATGTCTACACATTTTGTTAACATGCGTCATGAAAATATTTGCATTATGAAAATATTACCAATGTAAAAACCTATTTCCATTTGCGTCTTCAGTTCATATACCTCATCATTCCACATGCACATGCACATGCCTTTTGGATAAGCTATCGACATGATCATTTTGTTTCACTTTTTATCTTGGTACCCACCAAAATACGAAAATCTGCAATAAATGCATCACAAACTTCAGGAAACAAAACTGAAACATTTTGTGTGTTTGAAATAGGCAGAAGTCCCCAAGAATCAAACTTGGATATTAAAGTGCACAAAAAAGCCATTTGAAACTACAATCGTTTGTTATAGTGACTCCCCCTTCTTGTTTACTGAAGGAGCTTGTTGTTTTGGAGACACGACCCACCCTCTTTCAGATGACGTAATCATAAGGACTTAACTTATTCTAATGTTTTCACTTATTCATACATGATGCCAAGGGTTGAAACTAAACACTGAATGGTCACAGAAATGTCAGCTCTCAATATATTGTAAACAGTGTCAGCTCGAATATCTGGACACACTGTTTTTGAAAGATTAAAATGGGGGTGTCCTTAAAAAAACAGTCCCCATCTAAATATAAATCAAGCAATCCAAATCTTTGAATGTTGATTATAATGGATTGTCATCCAATATTGTACTGAACATATTTTATATGATATTATCTGAGGGTATACCATTATCCAAGAGGTACCAAATGACAGATCGTTTTTCATTTTCTGCAATTTTTTAAGAAATATTATACCCCGATGTGTTGTGATGACTAATATCCCGTTAACCACATTACCCACATATGTGACATTTTGGATATGGCTTTGCTAATGATTCCTTCAAAATAAGATGGAAGCTTTTCAAACATTGGTTAACGAGAATATAGTTAGGCTGACTACTTTTTGAACGCCCCTCGTAACAACTTTAATTCATTGGCAAGATTTTGATGTTCATCCCATGACTGGTCTTATGACAGAATATACTGCCTCCCACTTCCTCAGTTTTATGAAAGACTTTTCCATACTACCCCACCCCAACACCCTGGTGTCACAAAAAAAGGTTCAAACTTACGAATTTTTAAGTTGAAAAAAGAAAACTGTTTCATATTCCAGGTATATGACAGCAATATAAAACTGTGTCATATTCCAGGTATATGACAGCAATATAAAACTGAGTCTAGACAGACAAACCAATGACTGATGTCATGGACGATTTCTTTTGCTTGCCAGTAATGATCCACAAGGTAACATCTTGATCACCAAAAGAAAAAGACACATGCTGTTCTCATTTCCACATTTGTTATTCTCAACTTTTGATTGACAAAATTTGTGTGAATCTATGTCATTTACATCATATTGTAACAAACAGCTATTACAAGCTGCAGGGACAAAATGGCCATTACTGGCTACATTGGGCAAAACAGATGACCTTTCAACAGTTGTTGAACAAAACAGTGCCACGACTACATAAGCAAGGGCATGACAGACATTTGCATAATCAACAGAAGTGAAATCGCTTCTTTCCAGAGAAATATTGACATATACAAGCCGTATCAAACAGAAGTGATTTATGTCTCACCTAGCTGATCAAAACTGGGCAACATTTCAAAATGTACAGATTGTGCATCCACTGATAAAGGCCAAACATGCAGGTAAGAAATCAAATATAATGTGTCAGTTTTTAAAATATCTGACTGATCCGATAATTATTTGTTCTAAATTGCAATAGACAAAAACACAGACAGAAAACAAACATTAAATATATCCAAATAAAAATATCACTTGATATTTCAGAAACAAGTTCTATTTGGACCAACCTGCTGCTTTAATTAGACATTGGATTGTTAACAAAATTAGCTAATTTTTTTTTTTTTAAAGATATCACTGACACTATATTTTTGGTCTAAAAATCTGTAAAACTAACATGTAATGTGTATCCTCAGTGTGCTATGTTTATGAAATCATAAAATTGGGTAACAGCATAGCGTATTCCTTAATGTGTGTGTTCCTGCTATAAGTTGCTCCCACTAACCTTGACCTAGGGTTGCTTCACATGACCTAATGCAACACATCCAGGTGCTGACAGCATGTGGGGAACCACCAACGAAAAGTTGGCATTCAAGTAGTGAGCGAGTATAGTTTTATGCAATATTTAGCAATATATCAGCAATATCACGGCAGGAGACACCAGAAATGGGCTTCACACATTGGACCAATGTGGGGAATCAAACCCGGGTCCTCAGCGTGACCAGCAAATGCTTTAACCACTAGACTACCCCACCGCAGTCAACTAGAAACCATAACACAAGTACTACTACGAACATTAAGTCTATATAAAGAAGCAGGAGTTACGAAAGTCATTGTTTTATGAACTCCTTGTGCAACAGGGTCCTGGCCTGCTTCTCACAGTATTCTCTGCACTAAGACTCCCAAAATGTCTTTGAACAGTATTTAGAGTGAGCGAGTGAGTTTAGTTCTACACAGCTTTTAGCATTATTGAAGCCCATATTCTGCGGGGACACCAGATATGTTGCTGGAATATTGTACCCATAAAACCAAACTCAGTCAGTCTGCACTAAGACTCCCAACATGTGTTTGAACAGTATTTAGAGGTGATACACATAAAGGATGAGAATGTATGGATGTCAACTTCTTTATTAACAGGAACATATCATTTCAGAGTGTGTTCCTACTTCTTCACCTGGAGGAGTAAGAATATACTCCAAAACATCATGTTCCTCAGGATAAAGAGTGAGTGAGTGAATGTGTTTTCACGCCGCTTTTAGCAATATTCCAGCAGCATCATGGCATGGGACACCAGAAATGAGCTTCACACATTGTGCCCGTGTGGGGAATCGAACCCAGGCCTTCAGCATGACGAGCGAACGCTTTAACCACTAGGCTACCCCATCATAATAAAGAAGTTGACATTAATAAATTCTCACCCTTCATAATTCCCATACTTTATCTTAAGACTTACTGTCATGGAAGTACAATTGCTTTGTGAAACAGGCTCTAGGTTCTATAGCAGCTTTGCATCCATTTCGTTGTTCAAACATTACAGTGGGCTATTACATGTTTGACTAATCTGGGACACATAAGTTGTGTCATAAGGCAAAGTCTATGCAAAGTTGGTTGGTTTGTTGTTTAACGCCACACTCAGCAATATTTCAGCTATATGGCGGCGGTCTGTAAATAATCAAGTCTGGACCAGACAATCCAGTGATCAACATCATGAGCATCGATCTACGCAATTGGGAAACAATGATGTGTCAACCAAGTCAGTGAGCCTGACCAGCCAATCCTCTAACGACAAGCATGGGTTGGTGAAGACCAATTCTAACCCAGATCTTCATCGGTTGCTATACACAGTAAACTTTCTCCAAGCCAACAAACACTGACTGTGTAAGTCACCAACACACAAGCTTTTGCATATGATAACATGGTACTCTTGGGACCCTTCTGTTCAAACTGATACCAGGTGATTCAAAACAGATCAACATACCTGCCCAAATAGAGTTCATCACAAATACATGAAAAGGCATGTCAATTGTTCACCTGATGACACACAAGAACATGTGGTACAAGTCAAAGTAGAGAATAGCATTGGACATCCTTTCAGCACTGTGTCACACTGGAAATATCCTCCCACATATACCCTAAACCTTCAGTGAGGGACCATGTTTGGGAACAGTCACCTGAAGAACACTCAATACTAGGACCATCAGGGGCCACAGGAAGCTGCTTATAGGGACAAGGGGCTGTTGAGGCTGGTTTGGGGTTTGAGCTTGTGGTGTCCTCATGCCAACCTCCGTGTATATTTGTAGATACAACTGAGAGCAAGGTAGGATTTATTACTCTTTTAGCACATTATTGCTTTATCAGTGAGTGAGCGAGTTCATTTTAACACCGCTTTTAGGAATCTTCCATCAATATTACGGTGGGGGACAACAAAAATGGGCTTCACATATTGTACCCACATGGGAAATCGGTGACGAGCTAACGCTTTAACCACTAGGCTACGCCACCACCGCTCTTGTTATATCATGGCAGGACAACAGAAAGGCTTCACATGTTATGCCCATGAAGAAATCAAACCTGGATCTTTATCATGATTAGGATACCGCACCTGTTGACAACAGGAGGAAGCTCCACATTCTCAGAGTGAGTGAGGATGGTTTTATACCACTTTCCCCCACATTCCAGCAACATCGGGGCGGTGGGGTAGCCTAATGGTTAAAGCGTTGGCTCGTCCGCGAAGACCAGATTCCCCACATGGGTACTGCGAAGCCTATTTCTGGTGTCCCCGCCGTGATGTTGCTGGAATATTGGTCTTTGGATAGTCAGTCAGTCAGTCAGTCCAGCAACATCACAGCAGGGGGCCACCAGAAATGGGCTTCATGCATTGTACTCATGTTGGAACCTGGGTCTTCGGAATGATGAGCATATGCCATAATTTTGGGTGGGCGAGTGAGTGAACAGTTGGTAAACTTAAGCCCTCAGTGCCTAGGTTGTTGAACTAAGCCATTTCAGAAAGTAGATATCTGTATAGCTATGCCAATGAATATAATCAGAATTAGGTCAAATGTTTACTCACATCTCAATGTTGAGGAAAGTTTTAATGGCACATTCACACACTGTGGGTGGGTAGAATGGACTGGCATGGAAGAGTTCAAGCACCAAAGAGAAAACAGAACTGCAAGATTCTGTAGCTCACCTTCATTTCTCTGAATTCTTCACATTCTTAACTGTGACTGAGGCATATACGTGCTCTCCGTGGGGGTGCATTTATTGGAGGTTTTAATTGCCAAAGACCGAGTTGCTGTGCGGAAGTATACCAAACTACCTCGACTTCACTACCTCCGGCGATCTGATTGGCTAACACATTACACTGAATGAATGTGTTTCTTTAAAAATATTTGTTTTCGTTTTTAAAATTATTCTTACCAAGATAAAACATCAGAAAGTGACATCTTGGATGATAGGCGTTTGAGTTTCCCTCTCATTTTATACGTGCATTTGTTGTCATTTTATTAACCAATTTGATTAAGCTGTGTGACCTAGTTTTGTACACTTCGGCACAGCAACTTCGGTCTTTTGGCAATTAAAAACCTCCAACAAATGCACACCCCCCGAGAAACATGTGTATATGCCTCCTACACATATAGGAAATATGGACAAAAGCTTTTGATGTGACTAGGTGAGGCCATGATCATGAAGGGAGTAAACAAAACCAAGCAACATGTGCTGATATTCAATGTTAGAAAACAGCATGAAATTGACTTTTTTCAAGATGGCTGACATGAAGCCATTTCAGTGATGATGAGATTATCTGCACCAAAACTTAGCAGGTGTCAAGAAATATAACACATGCAGCTATATTTACAAAAGGGGTATGTGAAGATTAAGTCTAAGCAGGGTAAAATCAAAATCAAAATGCAAAAGCATATTATGAATTGTGTCACTTTGCTGCAGAACAATGGATATAAATAGGTACACGTGTGTGGAATCATATACAAGCAATGTCGGCAGTTACGAAAAACATCCTAGCTTGGATTGTCCATATCAAACATCATCATCCATAGTCTCAGATATGAAAATGAGAAAATGTAAGCTGACACTTTTTAAAAGGACTGTGTAAAAGATAATATTTCTTCTAATGCTATACAAGAATGTGTCTCATGTTGATCCATTTAGGTCAGTTTAATAAATATCTGTTGAGGAATCTTCCAGTACTTTCTGACATCTCAGTGATTAGCTACCACATCCTTTATGTTATCTTTTCTTGGATTTCTGTCCACAACAAAAGTGAGTGAGTGAGTGAGTGGGAATATTCCAGCAATATCATGACATGGGGTCACAAGAAATGGTACTCATGTGGGTATTCAAACCCAGGTTTTGGTATGATGAGCGAATGCTTTAACCACTGGGCTACCACACCGAACCCGTGACATGAATAAAATCATTGGTGTGGTGCAGACAAATCAAGAATAATAATTCAATATGAACTGATCTGATCTGAAAATCAATGACCCCTGCATTGAATGGCAATCGATATGTGGGAACATTCATTTATTTAAATACGTAGGGAAGTTTGAAGCAGAAAGGGTTCTGACAACTGAGTGAGAGAGTGAGTTCGGTTTTTACGTCGCTTTTAGCAATATTCCAGCAATATCACAGCGAGGGACACCAGAAATGAGCTTCACTGACAACTGAAATTTAGCCTGCTACAGTCAAACACAAATTCAGAGTTTGCAATCTGAAAAGTACTGGACAAATATCAAGATCTTTCAGGTATGATACACTGCAAGGAGGGTCATGTCTGTGTCCCGTTCAGAATACATTGTAATGATAAACTTGATGTCATGATCTGAAAAAAGTTAATATTTTACCTTGCAGGAACTAGTTCAATTAAACTGTGGTTTTGCTGGTTCAAAAACTATTTCGTAACATCCACAGATAGTGGAGCATACACCCAATGTATGAAACAGATAAATTTGTTTCACTCAGGCTTTTCATCTATGACTGACTGACTGAGTTTGGTTTCAGGCTTTTAGCAATATTCCAGCAACTATGGGGAACACAAGAAAGCTTCACAGATTGTACCCATGTGGGGATTCCACCAGTAGGCTACCATAATGAAAAAGCAATGTATTTCCTTTCTACAAGGCTAACTAAACAATGCAGGTGACATACAATGTTTATTCCTGGGACAGGACTTTTATCATTTTGAAACATATTTGGGCAATAACCTCTATGTATTTGGATTAATGTAGAGAAACTGCATTCTTGCCGTAGTATAGTAGCCCTAACAATCAGGTTTATGAATGTACAGTAATCTACCCTGCTAGGGTTTCTCCAAGCATTGGTGAGTGAGTGAGTTGGGTTTTACGCCACTTGTAGCAATATTCCAGCAATATCACAGCAGGGGACACCAGAAATGGGCTTCACACATTGTACCAATGTGGGGAATCAAACCCGGGTCTTCAGCATCATGAACGAACCACTGGGCTACCCCACTGTCCGTTTTAAGTATTGGTGGACTCTTGTCTGGATGGTTAGCTTTGTTTCGTATCAAGACGTCTACTGAGACATTTCCTGGTTCATACTCTTTCTTACACTGAAGTCTGTCCTAATGCTCATTGTCAAATCTCTTCCTGAATCTATCCTCAGTATACATCATATGATAAACTTGATTTGAACGTCAGACAGGAAACATAATTCAAATGTGACAATCACATGAATCTGATGTTTTGAACACTATCAGCAGTTCTAAAACTAGAAATGATACTTTCTTTAAAGGTACCTTTGGAACGGAGTTATATCTCAAACGACTAACATTTGCAAAATTCCGTGTGGCCATGGCACAATTTTGTTGCAGTTCCCATGGACTCAAAAAACAGGCAGATATGTTAATATTCCTGTAGATAAAAGGGTGTGCACTGTGTGTAATGAAGGCTACATCGAAGATGAGTATCATTTTTTGTTGGTTTGTGTTTGGTATAAAACACTGCGTGAGAGGTATATACCTACTAAATTTATATCATACCCTACGCGTGATAAATTTAACATGCTTTGGGATCAACTAATGTTAATGTCGTTATAAAGCTGGCCATGTATATCTATTATGCAAACTGTTTCAGAATAACCTGCTGATTAATTCTTATTCTCTTCTCTCTCTATATATATTGTCATATACATTATATGCTGACTGACCACATGCATGTATGAACATGGGCCGGAGGCCGACATTATTCATGAATAAAGATGTCAATAACACTATCAAACTGCCTCCACTATACAATTTGTTTGTATATTGAAACAGGGGTATTTTACAGTGGAGAAGACAAAATGCTAATTTATGATTGTCTGTATCTTGAAATACTGTGGTCTCAATGCAAAGAAAATAAAGAAAACAAAATATATTTGTTTGTTTTATTCACTTAATCAACTTAGGCATAATGAACAAGAGATCTCAAAGCAATGATTCTTGGAATAATGAGTAATATTAACCTAAAAACTTATGAACACAGGTGTACATGGAAACGGTATCTGAACTGATGATTTTTATATGTTGTAGGGCAAATGATTCATCACTGAAAATATATTCATATCTTTAATTTCAACATTATAAACATCAACAATTATACACATATAACAACTGTTGTAATAAAACACCCCTGTACACTATAACACAAACATTTCCCTAATACACGTTCATGAAACATTGGAACAGTGACTGAACAGCCACCATACATCCCCCCTTCCATCTGGTAGAGTGAGTATGGTTTTATGCTGCTTTTAGCAATATTCCAGCAACATCGTGGCGGGAAACGCCAGAAATGGGCTTCACACATTGTACCCATGTGGGGAATCGAACCCGGGTCTTGGGGTGACGAGCCAACACTTTCACCACCACTGCCCCACCATTTGGTGGAAGAGGAAGTACTTCTACTATGGACAATTATCACGCCGTTGTAACACAAAGCCAGGAAAATCTGTTCATGTTTGTAGTAAAGCAACAAAACCACCTATCCAAACATAAGAAAATGTTCACACTGGGTAAATATCATTCAATGCAAAGTTGAAGCTAAATTATTGAAAGAACCTAAGATGGGTCATCTGTCCAAATGGAATGAAAGTGCCTTGGCAAAGAGCAAGATATTCTAGTATTCTGGTTGCAAGTTGATTTTTCTAAGAAAATGGAGAAAAACGAGTTTCCTAATCTCATAATGAAAAACAAGCTCAGTCTAATCATTCTGAGGATGGTGTCCAAAAATCCCATGTGACATCATGAACGATGAAGATCATGTTAAACTATTAGCCACAATGCATTCATAAGAAGTACTGTGAGCTGCTTCACAACAATGAAGACAATTGAGCACTTGCAGTGAACTGATTGCTCAGCATTAAGACATAACAATGTCCTGTAAACTTCCCTATTCTAGTGTTGGGCAACTCAAGACACGGTTGTTAGCCTTCCAATGCGGGTGAAAAACTGTGATAAAGTTTGAAAGATCCTGAGACACCCAAGGGTTTCATACATCTGAGTTCAAGACGAGGTTTGACTGTAATTGTAAACAATCCATGGCAATAACTTTTGGGTAATCCATTTAACGGATTCTTCAACTTCATTACATCACAAGAGCATGTATGTCAAGCATATGGAGTTTTCCTTATACAATATATATAAAATTATATTTCCACAATATACATGGAGTTTTGGAATATGGAAGTAGAAGTGTGTTTAGAATTTTCCAGTTCCTCCCATAATTTAAAAAAACAAAACCCTTCCAATCTGGACACTTGACTGGGGAGCATAGTTCCCAGAAGATGAATCATTTCAAATATGGAAGGTATTATTTATAGTTTCCTATCTTAATTCAAACCATTTTTGGCATACTAGTTTTGAAAATCTGAAAACAGGCAATAAGACATGATGGTCCTGAGTCAATATTCAATAAATACTCCATTGTTCAAATGCTGCCAGTCTTGAGACTAGGCTGAAGGAAGCTTATCAGGATCTGTAGATGAACTTCACATGACTTATAACCCCCAAATGGTAAACACTTTAAGCATTGTGTTCACAACAGACATATCATTAAAAGAAATATTTCAAAAAGCCAACAACTTCTTTACCAAGAGAATGTTTTACAATGACTCATGTAATTTGGATCTGTCTACTCCTGGAGCTCAGAAATCATGTGGATGCGAGCATCAATGAGTGTCTAAGTCAATGTCCAATTTAAAATATAAATACCCAATAATATAATATAATAAAATAACAGTCTATAATATTCATACCTCTACAGTCAATCCTACTATAAATATCATCATACATAACAATAGCTCCTTAAACACATCTAAAAACTTTGGTTGTGTTCTCTAAAACTGTTTACATACCCTTCTTGCTTGGGCTGGACACTACTAACATGGGTACCACCGGTGCCTGCTTTTATTTTGTAACAGGGACTTAGAATAAAAATAAAAATTAAAAAAGTATCTTATAAGACATATTTTGAAGTTGCAATAACAGTTTATTCCTTTAAAAATGCTAATACATACATCTGAATCTACACCATTTTTTATTGTCTTTGTTTTAGAAATCCTACATTCCTTGAAATTTACAGTTTCATTCCAGAAGGTCATCTAGCCTGGATGCTTGTCTTTTCTTGTAAAATCAGTTGAGTCAGCAATTTTGAAAGTTCTCACAGGAAGAACATTTCATGATGGTTTTGATCAAAGCAAACTGAAATCCATGCTCACAAAACCGGTTTACTGGTAATTGCATAATTTCTTTCTGACATGGTTTCAAAATCAAAATAGTTTGAATGAGACAGTTGTTTGGCTGATCAGCTCAGGCTGGTCACATGTGCTCGGTTTTACTTCCAATCAAAATTCAGCACATTAGAAAGTAAATAAATTCAATGCTTTTGTTCCATGTGCATAAACAATATTCAGAAGTTAGCAAGGGTAAGGTATGTTACCATGGTTACAAGCACTACCCATGCCTTTGTCATCCATTAAACAAAAACTAAGAAAATAGGGACAACTTACAACACATTTTTTGAGCGTTCTCACATTTGTTAACCATGAAAATATAAAATATCTGTGACTATATATAAAAGAATCAATGGTTGGTGAAGCATTATACAAGTTATCTGTACAAGTTGATATATAAAATAAAATGGCTTGGCCTTGCATTGTAACTAAGGAATCCAACCCTTAAATGTGAAATACATTAAAACCTGCCACAAGCACCTGAAATCAATCAGTTCAAATATTAGCATCGTATGGTCAACAAAATGCTGAAATATAATATAATCAAAGTTCTATAGCTTATTTGATAAATATATCTAAAAGGTTCATTTCAAAGTTAACAATTATAATCACATACCACGTTATGCTACCCAATGAAATTGAAGGACCACCAGATTCTTTCATATCACTATAGTTTATCTGCCATGGCATAATACATACCGTATACCGCCATGCATGAGGTGAGTTCTTCATACCTAGAATTAAAGGCGTGTGAGGGGTAACTATAGTAACATGAAATAACTGGGGGGTGTTTCTTTTTGAGAAGACTAAAAGACTTCAAAACATCTTGTGAGTTTTCATAATATATGAATGTGATAAACAGTTTTATCCAATGAATGGGATTCCTGTGCTTGGTGTTATCAACCTGATTTGGATTTGCTCCAGTTACAGGGACACTGTTTCAGTGAGTGAGTTAATATTTAACGTCACATCAGCAATATTTCAGCCATATCGTGACGAGGACACTGTTTCAGAGTTCCAATGTTGTCATTATGGAAGTGATTAACAAACTCAACTGCAAACTGTGACAGGTATTTATATACATCGACAAAACACCATGAGAACCTTTTATCCCCTAAAACTATCACACAAAGAATTATATGAGGTTCTCTTGAGAGGTATATAGAAATTGGGATTCAAGTATAAGACAAAATATTATGGATGTCAACTTCTTCTTTATTGTATACACAACACTTCAGGGCTATTCCTTGCCCCTTCGTCAGGTGAATGACGATGGGGCAAGGAATAGCCCAGAAACATTGTGTATACAATAATGAAGTTGACATCCATAATATTTTGTCTTATAAAAGAATTATATGCCTACATTTTCATCCTGAAACACAATACTTTTTCTGTCCATTCTGAAGTGATCATGTTCATTAAAAGGTTCAATAGTTCTGATCAGAGATATCTATTAAATCTGTTCATATATTAACATTGAGTGAGTGAGTGATTTGGGTTTGCTGGTGCTTTGAACAGTATTCCAGTTTTATCAGAGCATGTCAGCTGAATATGGAAGGAAAGCCCCAGGTGGTGCGGTCACGTCACGTCTGATTGTAACTGCAACATAACCTTCCAATCATGGGAATTTCTTAACTTGTTTTGAGTAGTATACATATTAAATACCTCTAGTTCAATGAAAGTTCCTACTTCATACACAGTCAAGGAGAAACACTCGCCACAGATAAATATCACTGGTTTCTGTTTCTTACATGTCACCTGGTAGAATACCTGTCTTGTTCTTTTGCTGCCTTTCTTTTCTTTGTTTTGGCAATTAGGTGCCTGACTCTGAGGGTATGGATTTGAATCCGGATGGAAGTTAACCCAACCAAAAGTACTAGAATCTGTACTGCACTAAGAAACTAATCCCAAATATTACAGATGTTTTCTTTGTTTGTTGTTTAACACCACACTCAGCAATATTCCAGCTATATGTAAATAATCAGACCAGAAAACCCAGTGATTGACATGGGTGGATCCAGGAATTTTGAAAGGAGGGGTTCAGGGGGTTCAAACCCCTGAACCCCCACCCCTTGGATCCGCCACTGATTGACATCATCAGCATGCAACTGGGATATGATGACATGTCAACCAGTTAGTCTCACCACCCAATCTGTTCAATTGTAGTTCACCCGAATTATGGATTACTGACAATCAATTCTAACAGATTCTCACTGGGCAGTGTGTAATTTTGGGAGGATCAAGAAAATAAGTCCACCCTTCTCTGAATCTGCACTGTCCACTGATGCATTTGGGATTGTTTTAAAACAAACGAGATATAAATTAATGATGTGATTTTCTATTTCAATAGTTAATTAACACAAGCAACAGGATCAATTACTGTAGATTTAATCATAGGTAAGAGATCCAATGTCATTAGAAACATAATAATTTGGATCACTGAGAAATAGTCTATACATACAAAAATATATGGTATAATCTTGCAAGGTGACCAATTAAACAGACTACTGACTGATTAAAAGAGCAACATACTACCAAGCAATTCTGGTGGGATTTGCATAGACACCAACAAATTTCTAACAACATGTATCAGAGAAATGAGTAGACAGGTCATTATTGTTCAAGTGAGGACACAATGATAGACAGGTTTTACCTAAGTAATCCTTATTTTATAAAACATTGGTTTACAAAACCATAAATAATGAAATTTTAGAATTAAAACAAAACTGAAAAGCAAATACCTGGTAAAACAATTATACCTCTAATGAAAAAGATGAACCAGTAGTTTATCTCCAAAATGTTTAATACAATAACACACAGCACACATGGCAAACGACTTTCAAAATCCTGGTAGAACAAAGAATTTGAAATGTCTTTTTTTCCTGTTTTCACCCCAACCTGATCACCCACTGATTTCATCACCATCAGTGTCACCACCATTGTAATGATTCAGACAGTCACTCAGTAACTGTCGGAACGAGTGACTAAATCAAGATACAATGGGTGAGGTGTTGCTAAGTTACATGTTCTCATAACTGGTCTTTTCATAAAGAACTGTCTTGAGTCCGGGATTGCTCTTAGAGCACAACCATACACTTGAGTTCAATAACAGCATATCTGTGTATAAAGTTAACAGTTTGAACAAAAGGAACTTTCAGTTTCACTCCAACTGATGGTGTTGGTGTAAAAACATACATTACTGTGCCCCGATCAACAAAGCGTTCGTAACGTTACAACATGTCGTAACTCTATAGTTTACTACAGGCTAACGAATGTCGTAGCGCTACAACGTTTTGTGGACTGTGACCCTGGGTCAACTGTAATACACATGGCCCAAATGACAAACACTTTGGTCAGATCCCTTAGCTACACAGATGTAATATAGAATGGTGCCTACAGGTATTGACATATTTGATAATCTTCTAGCTAATCAGTTTAGTTTGCAGGTCAGAAGAAAGACAAGACGTATAACCAATGTGACTGCAGGTGTAGGTCTGTATGATTGATTCACAATTTTGCTGCTGTCAGTTATGGAGTCTGTCTGAACAGGTTTCAGACAAGAGATAGGAAAGTCAAACAAACCTGATTCAAGCCACTTTCATTTGAGGTGGTTTGGGTCATGAAGTGTCTTCAGAACTGACAAGTATTAGGTGCCAGGGCCTTGATTTTCGAAGCTCTCTTAGGGCTAAGATAGTCGTAAGTTAATGTTAATGTATGACACTTATGACTATCTTAGCGTTAAGAGAGCCTTGAAAATCTAGGCCCAGGGTTCTTATCCACAAAGCGTTCATAATGTTACGACCTGTCTGTTTATCATTGGCTTTAGAATGTTGTAGGGCTATGAACGTTTTGTTGATGAGGACCCTGATGTGTACTTCTTTCTCTGATGTTTGTACAGAACCCCGTTCAAGTGATCTATGTCCTGAGATGATCTTGACCCAAATACTTCATCACAGGCTTATTGCAGTCCTAAGTCTCAAATGATTTGGGTGAACCTGGGTTTTGTTCTCCTACATGATCGAAAGCCAAGATGACTGTAATTCCCAATATTCAAGCTACATTGCTTAGATCATTTTGTGGAACCTTTGCCTTGTTCCACAATGCAATAGTAGATTAGGACAAACTTTAGGGATGAACAACTTCTAAAATTATAGTAAAAATGCCACTGAAAAGAAGAAATGCGATAGTAATCATAACGTGGTCGTAACTCCCATACATTAACACAGGCTTATGTCAGTCTTAGTGCTTAAATCATTTTGTGGAAACGATGCCCTGTTCCACAATAAAATAGTAATTGCAAGGTGATCTTAAGTCTGATACTTTAACACAGGCTTACGACAGTCAAAGTGACAAGATTGCTATGAGGAACAGAGCCCAGGTAACTAATGTTACTCGGATATCCTTGACAATACTATAAACGAACCTTTCAAATGATCAGACATGCATTGATTGATTGATCTAAGATATGATCGGTAAATGTACATTGTCTGAAACTGAAACTGAACCTGTCCAAAGCTGCAGACAATATCTTATGTTTTGATTAATAAAGACTGAATATGAAAAGCAGCATAGACCAGTTTGATAATTTCTGTGTCTGAGTCCACCAAGTGTGGGTCCAGAATCAAACACAAGTTTCTCAGCCCTACAGTCAGCCCAACTCTGTATAAACTTTACAGGTGACGGAGCACATCTCAGCTCTCACACCTCGCAACAAACAGGATAACTGTTCTACTGCAAATGTCATATCAAAATCTATCAGAAAATAATAAAAGATAGAAATACATTCTCCATTTGTATGTTGACAGTGGAGATAACTGTTCCCCATTTACATATGATACTCATATATACACAGTTGTGTGTGATAACACCCGCTGATTTACCCCTCTTATAGATCCTGTCAAGCTGAATAGATGTTTCTCATAGATCAAAAGGATATGGGTAAGACAGAATATTTACACGCAATAGCAGGATAATTTACATGGATTCTTAACTGTCAGCATTTTGATTGCCATATTCGTCATCTTGTGGATGAAAATCAATTATTCTGGCCTCTATGTTCATTCCTTTAATCTGAGTGATTCTGGGAGAATCAACTACAGAATGCCTACACAGCAATATGAATTAGTCTACAGTAGTAATTGTGGTCCTACAAGAAACTAGGACTGCAGAGTATAACCGGTATACAGCAATATGCTTTTTAAACATTTCATGTTGCAATCTTTTTTTCTGAGACCCAGTACTAGGGTAAAACAAATATGAGAATTCTGTGATTATCTTAAGTTGAACTCTACACTGACTTTCATTCACAATTGATGCTTCCCTTCATACTTAATTGACAAAACAACATATTTTAATTACTAAAAATTGTATAAAAGAAGAAAAAGAATCCCTATCCATTCTCATTTTGAAATTGTTTTCAGAACCATAACATACATTTTTAGGGACTTAGTATGTAGAAAATAGTACTGTATGTACTAGCAGTGCAACTCATTGTCCAACACTTCAGCTCAGCTTATAACGCAATACAGGTACCTGAATCGCAATATACTGCAATAAATATATTTTCCAAAAGACACTGCCCTATAACAAACTTATTCTCATGTAATTATTTCACAAAGATATGAACATTGATATAAATAAAATAAATCAATATTTAAGGAGATTATACAAAGTCATACAAGTTCCATTCAAGATTCCTCTTACAGAATGTATTACATGTATTTCAATCTAATAACCAACTCCCTTGGACATATTTTCTAAAGTATGGCTCTAAATAACTTGTAAAATAAAACCTGAAAACTCATGAAGCAAACAAAACATGATGAAATATGTGCCTGACATATACGTCAGGAGGACATATACTTGTGCCTTGAGTGGGATACATTTTAAGGCTGGACAATCTAAAACAATACCAAAGTCCTGCTTGGTAAATGATAAGGCAAGATCAGAGCCGAGGGCTCACATATCATAGCAAATCAAATCTCTCAAAATAGAGATGCTTCTAGCTGCCTGTTTGCAAACCATTACCTGACTAACACTTCAGCTCTTGACTTCAAATAGTATGCATTATTATTTGTAAGTAAAACTTGGAAAAGGTACCGGTAAGTGTGATTTGATTTGATTTGTTTTGTCTTGTGGTGTTTTATATCATCAGCTCTTAATATTTCACAGATGAATGAAAAAGTACAAGTACAGCAAAATATGTGATGGATCAGATTACTTCTACTGACATGAAATTCAACATGAAACAATTAGGAATTGGTTATGAGGTTTTAATGGATGACTGGTCTCTGACCAAATTAAAGCCATATACATGTGGAATTGAATAGCTTGTTGTTTCAAATGTACAAGTTTTGGTTATGAATGAAAACATATCTTGAATTAAGACTGGTCATACACAAAGCCATAATATCCTTGGGAAACATGAAGTCTCGTGGACTAAAAGCCCTATTATCTCCAGCTGATTTGTGTAGTGTCATGTGATTCTTGTATTCTTTAAAACTGGACACACATGATGCAGATCCAAATATATTTGTGCCTACACTATTGTTGCTTGAAAACCCATCAAATACTAACCTTAATTGTACTACTAAGATAGCCTTGCACTTTGGATACATCTGTCCTTACAAACAAGCAATTCCTCAATGATATTGTACTGCTTTACCCAGTAGTTTACCCAGTAGGTTATTTATTATCAGTATGCTCTGATGGTAATTCCTACAAAGATCTAAGATAAGTATAAACCTCAGGGGTAACAAATCAAAAAACCAGTACCTGAGACAGTAGTTGCCAGTGGGTGGGCCTGAAACTTGGACTTATGTACACATCGTGTCTGTTCATTCAAGGTCAAGGTCAAGGAGTTTGAATTTGACATGTGCTGATGGTGGCTACCAATCAGTGTCCGAATAAATACTCTGGGGCTGTTGTGTATGTCTAAATCAAGGGACGCCCAGATCTTAACATACGGTTTAGGAAAAGGAAAATGTTTTTCTTTGTTTACGGATTTTAACTGTGACCAATTTTGTTAGCAGGTGACTATATGAATATTATCTTGGCTTGGCCTCTTTTGATTCTGATATTTTTTCTTCATAATTTCCTTAATCTATAAGACTGGGATACCTATAAATCAGCAAAAATGAAGTAAACCTTAATGTTGAACATTCTGCACAAATCACTCTTCTTCCTGGGACCAGTGTTTGCCATACCTCTGGATCTTCCAGGTACAGGAATGGGTTGTTAGTGAAGCACAACTTACTACAGAATTACACTGAATAACAAACAGTCTTCACTAATCAGTATCTGCCTATCAAAGAGACAAAAGCATCCTCCTACAATGTATCGTACTGACCAGTGCACACTCTTGTGTCTTGATCGTACACAGATAGTTTGGAACATTATTCAAGCGTTAATCTACTTCTTCAGTTGAATATATTGAAAATAGATAAGTAACAAAAGCAGCATCCTTTGGATGAAGATGAGACAAATGACTGATCAAATTATTGAATATTGCTGATGTTGAGTCAGCAATGTAGAAGATGATGACTCTGAAGTAATTTATCTTGATGATGTTGAAGATGGTGCTGAAAGTTGATGATGACTAGGCGGGGCATAACGTCAACGTTTCCGCCGACACACGCGTTTGTGTTCTTTGTGCCAATGTTCTTGCTGACATTTCACGCTACAATACGATGTGTTCCAGCAGCAGTGGTACATAGCCTCTTCTTCACAGTTAAAACACTGAAATGTAATCAGGTAAATCGGTCAGTCACAAGAAGAGGACAAACAATCACATTGTAATTTTGACTTACTATCATAATGAAGACATGTTTCTGTACCACTTCACCTAAACATCATTCATAGACAAGAAACTTCATCTCAAACTGGAAAAAAGTAAAACCCACTGAGAAATAAAAATATATAATTGTTTTATGCAGTAATATGAGTTTTCAAAAATGATTATGATTCAAGTGCTTACGAATCTATACACATTTACTAGTCCCAGCTGCTTAGCTACCCTCAAGTGCCAACTGCCTACTGTCCAACCACCCGATTGCCTACTGTCCAAGCATCAAGTGCCTACTGTCCATGAACCTAGGATCCTACTGTTGCACTAGATAGTACCCACTGCTTACTACCAAACTCCTCTAAAACTACACTGACTGACTCAGTAACAGCCTACTGTGTGAGTGCCTACGGACCCACTAAATAAGTACCCACTGAATCTTCCAAAAACACAGAATGAGCCACTGTGTAAAGGCCTACTGTGTGAGTGCTTACTGAGCCTACTGCCTGAGTGCCTACTGACCAACTAAACAAAAAGCTGCTGCCAAAGAACTACCAAACTCTTCTAAAACTACACTGACTGACCCAGTAACAGCCTACTAGCTGAGTGCCACTGACCCATTGAATAAGAACCCACTGACTCTTCTAAAAACACACAGAATGAGCCACTGTGTAAGGGCCTACTGCGTGAGTGCCTACAGAGCCTACTGTCTACCGACCTATTAAATAAGAACCCACTGACTCTTCTAAAAACACACAGAATGAGCCACTGTGTAAGGGCCTACTGACCCCGTGAGTGCCTACTGAGCCTACTGTCTACTGACCTATTAAATAAGAACTCACTGATTCTTCTAAAAACACACAGAATGAGCCACTGTGTAAAGGCCTACTGAATCTACTGCCTGAGTGCCAACTTACCCACTGCTTCTTCTTGGTCTGTGATATGTCCTGCTTGTGTTTCTGGGCCAGCTTCTTCATCTCTTCCATATACTGCTCCTTACACTTCTCCTCAGCCTGTCGCTTGGCCCGATCGATCTCACGCTGCATATTGGTCAGAGCTCGCGACACTGCTTGCTGCTTGTCCTCCTCAAAGTCCTTCTTTAGCTGAAATGGAACATGCAAATAGTTTCTTCATTCTCGCCCCCACCATGGCGTGAAACAAACATAAGTAGTGGCTATGACAAATCTATTGACACGAAAAAGCCAGTCCATCCTTGAGGCTGAAACCTGAACTTGAACACCTAGTGAACGCACAAACAATATAATAAAAAACCCTCCTAAACATTTTTCTTATATATTTTATAACAGTTATGCTTAATATGCTTAACCTCCACTGAGTTACAAGAAAAACAAAAAAGACAACGGTGGTCATGTTCGAAGGATTGAGAGATTAAATATGATGTTCCTTTGAGCTTTCAGATTCATTCATGCAATATTAGGCAGGGGACACCAAGACTGGGTTTTCAAGAGCCAATTTTACACGTTCTCTTACTGACAACCTTTGCCAAAAAGGCTACATCACCAAGACATTTTATCAAATTGGCTGAAATATGGACAAAGGGCATTGCCATGAAATTTGTCACAATACAACTACTTCAAGCAGTAACAAATGTTATATTTGAAATGATATTTTCTTAGTATATCCAGTAGCTTTTATAAGGCTTACAATGTCCCGAGGATAAATGATTTTTCAGGAAACAATCAGATGAAGAATTTGCCTCCAGAAATCAAATCAAACAGAGGTTAGCCTACCCTTTCCTCTAGTTTCGAAAGGGCCTGATCTTTCTGTTCTTTGAGCTCTTTCTTCAGAGTCTCAAACTCAATGTTATTTTTGGATGTCTTCTCCTCATTGACGCCACCACTGCTTGGGTGTACAGGTGACGTCTTCACTTCATCTGTCTGTATTGAGACCGCATGCACTTTCTGAAACACATGGCATCAACAGCTGCATGACATGCTGACCTCACCTTATAACTTCAACAGCATTTTAAAGGATACCTGAGTCAAAGAGTGTCTGCTGTTGTAGAGACATTTGCTCCTTTGTTAATTTTTCTATTGGGGAATTCCCTAGTGAAATATCTGTTATCATCCTTCCAGTTTGACTATGAGGACACCCTACCAACTCACCGAGCCCGACTGCCTGATTGGGCAATAAACCTACTGTGTTTCGAAATTTGACAGAGTCTCACTGTAGAGTAGACACCACTAACTATAATTTGGAACTGAGCACTGAAGCTATTGATGTATTCACACAGATTTACGTGAAAAAGTTTAAATTGCAAAAATGTTCAGTACAAAAATAGAAACCTTCTTTTAGCCAATCAGAAGCAAGCATTCTTCAGTGCCATTGCAGAATCTGTAACAGTCGCCTATTATGACCATCATCTGTTGTAAAGGACCTATTCTAATGAAGAATCCTCAGTGAGGTAACCATGGTAACTACAATGTATTCACTAAACTAGCAATGGGCACCAAACAATGGATTTATGTCCCTGTTAACATGCTAAATACAAACACATCTGTAACATCTGAGAACCTAAGGAACATAAGGTGTATATATCATGTACCCCATCATTAAAATATGCTAAGATGAAAATCAGAAATACATCTTGACTTTCTAACAAATGATGCTTTGCCATTATATACTTATGTTTAACTTGACAAGTTTCAGACTTGAATCGCTTACTGGTTTGACTGTTTGTGTGGATGAAGTTGATGTATATATTAGTGGTGGTGGAGGAGGTGTTGACATCTTGGATGGTGATCTAGCTTGGTTGTCTTCACTGGAAGTGACGACCAAGGAGTCTTCTGGAGATGAGGCCTGGAAGAGAAGTTGCAGGTGATCACAGGCCTAATAGTAACATGGATACTAGTACTTCTTCACTTGTCTGCCAAAATGATCTGAGTTGCTCTCTACCTCATGATAAAGGTGTTAGTCCACAAGGAAATGTTACGGTCGCTCCAGAACCAACAATGTCTTATGTAAACTTTGAACTCTCACAACATGTCCACCAAGCCACAATAAATTGAACAGTATGTCAATACCAATACTTGCTGTAGTTAGAGTTCAACTGTTTCGTAATGGTGACTGACTTTCAAATGAAGACTTAGTAGTGATCCAGCAACAACAGGTCAGGGTGACATACAGGTTGGTGTAAGAAGCTACCACGAAACATTGCTAAAAAGCATAAAACCAGAAATCATGATAAAGTTGTAAGTTTGAGCAGAATATTTATCACCGCCTTCATAAAATACACACCATCGCCTGGTATTATTATCAAAGAATTTTAACTTATAGGTTAAGGTGTGCCCTCTAGGCACAGAACCTACTTCTACCATGCCAATACTTTTGTAACAGTGGAAACTACTTCAGCAAATTTTGAACCATCATGTTTGCAACACTGTTGTAACTTCTAGTCCCTTTCAATTATTAGGCTTGCATTTCATTACAATACATATGAGTAATTTCAGATAAACCTGAACATACCATGTCCAAACACTCAATGCTAAGAATAGGCTACTGGGAATAAAGTTGAATTTACTCATGACGTTTCATGACGGTTGAGCTTTCCTGGTCTTGTAATTCCGGAAGATACTGAGTTGTCACTGATGTTTGATAAGAAGTTCCATTGCAAGAGTATTTCAGATTGTTTCAACAGCGGTCTTATACCTTGGTTGGACGGTTTGGTGTTTAACGCTGCATGCAGCAGACTTTAAATAATTGAGTCTGGACCAGACAATCCATGATCAACAGCATGAGCATTGATCTACACAACTGGGATGCGATGACATGTGATCCTGTTAGTCGCCTCTTACGACAAGCATGGGTGGTCTTATACTATCACAACATACCACTTGTATTACTAAGTAATTAACAACAACAAGAAGAATTAAAGACGTCACCATAAAGTAACTTCACTTCTACTACTACAAGTAAATTATCATAAACAATCATACTAATCATGTAAATCATCAGATAACTCGAAAAAAGCAGCACAATATACATTACAGGGCTCCAGATAATTTTTCAACTTCAGGAGTACGTACTCTTCATTTTCCAAATATAGGAGTACTGGAAAACGTGTAAATTTAGAGTACTGAATGGAATTTAATTGAGTATCAATAATCTTGTGTTTCGTTTCATATATGCACCACAACATTGCTTCTCTTGTGTAAACAGGTCAATAAACAATAAAACAATACTTTTTCACATAAATACGTCTGTAAATGATTTTAAGACCGAACACCATTGCTGTGGTGCGTATCTGCTACGTTTTCTAAATTATTTCCTACCGTATCGTGCATATTTTTTATCCGTACATACGCCAATACGGCCCTTATCTGGAGCCCTGACATTAAGACAAAGTTTAACATTAAAGTAACTAAACTGAAATAATCAGTATCTTACTACATTAAATACAACAGTAGTAGGCTATTCTCATGCATACATGTTATCTCCTGAATTACACAATTCCTCTACCCTGACAAAGCACAATTCAACTGTTTAATGTTCTTCAGCAGCTTCTTTGAGTGGCATTTTAGAAGTTGGGACGTACAATGTTGAACAAACTTTATGGATAACAACTTCTTTTATTATGTGAGAGCAACATTTTGATACAGATTTTCGTACTGTTGTCAAAGAGGAATTCCTGTCATTCCTGCTTGACAACTGTGCAAGAATCTGGATTGAAACATCGCACTCACGATATAAAGAAGTTCTTATCCATAAGTTTGTTCAATAATGTTATTCTGCAACAAATTGACTATGAGGTGAATATGATACATATCATGAATACTGGGTAACGGATACAGAAAGAAGTCAGCAGTTAATGTATTATTCAGTGAAACAATAACAAAATACTTTACATGTTTTACCATCTTAACAGCATAATTTATCAAGACCAGTGACCACACTACTGTCAAGTTAAATATATAGGGGTGCTGACTATGACCATGACTGACATGGATAATTTCCATTCCATTTTATCTCATTTTGATAAATAACCCTCAAATCCATGTAAAACACTCCTCTGAAACAAATTCAGAAAATGTTTGATTCAGTGAATATAATGAATAGAATGGGTGAGTGTGTTTAGTTTTACGCCACTTTTAGCAATATTCCAGCAATATCAGAGCGGGGGACACCAGACATGGGCTTCACACATTGTACCCATGTGAGGAATCGAACCCAGGTCTTCGGCGTGACAAGCGAATGCCTGAACCACTATGCTACCCTACCGCCCCCATATAATGAATAGAATTCATGAAGGGATATGGTTCAATCTCTGAATACAGCAGTGGATCGTAACAGCCCCATTATAGAGAAACATAGTTTAGATGTGTTTGTTGTTTAACTCCTCCCCAGGCAATATCCCAGCTATATTGCTTGGGACCAGTTGAATGTAGTTCACACACAGTCTTAGTAATATTAGCTCATATTAGTGACTAGAGAGACGATAGCATGACATGAAGGTGTCAGTTCAAGAATTAAATAGCACAATGAAACCTCACTTATCTGGACTTAAGATAATCAGAAAGCTTGGGTCCTTCATCTGGATACCAGGTTTTCACATTCTATCATCGTTTCTATGAACCAATATGGCTAAATCTACATAAAACTGGTTCACAGAGAAAGTTAAAAATCTGATTTGGGACGTTAGTCACTTTTCTGAAAACTGCATCTAGTACAAGTCTGTCCTTGACAGTAAGCTCAGCCATTACAAGCCCCATAACCACATTCCATAAATGATACTGAGAGGCTACTTCAAATCCTGGGCACATGGTAATATAAGGGTAATGCTAGTTTTGAGGGCATTATCATTTGCAGAAGTCTGAGGTCTTCCATTAACTGCCCTGACGAAGGAGGGCAGTTGATAAAGACTGAGGGCTTCTGCAAATGATAATGCCGCTCAAACATAGCATTACCGTTATTATTGCTAAAATACATGGAATTAATGTTGAAAAGAAAAAGGAAACAATGAAGGAATTTGACTGTAAGTTTACTCAAAACCACCTTCTGACAGGGTTGACTGACCGAATGCAATTACGTCATCAAACAATTCAAGTGACGTCACAACAGAACGTGACGATATTCGACCTTGGCCTTTGACAAGACAATGGCTTGCAACATGTCAAACTATGTCAGACACAACGTCAGTTGTCAGTGTTCGGTTTTGGTCCAACAACAACGTCATTAGTGCAATTGTTAAGGATAGCACCAGCAAGAAAGCCAATATTACCGCTATGGAATTCGGGTTGCTTTGACTTGTTTGCCTTAGAATATCTGCCAGTCCAAAGCCAAAGTCGAATGAACCGTAAGCCCATGCACCAACTATGATGTCACTTGACAACAGAACTAATAGTGGCCCGTCGTTCAGGTTGAGCGGTCCAATATCATTTGCAGCGGGCCTGCAAATCTCATGATAATTCCATGTGTTTTAGCTATAATGTTGAATAGTGTAGTGATACCAACATTTCAAAAGCTACTCAAATGCTGGCTTGTTAATCAGATCTGACTCATAAACCCAACTACTCAACTACCATGACATATCCAAGGGTGTCAAGATTGAACAATCACAAATTTACACATGATGATATGATACACGCTACTCCTACCAATGTGGTGTTTTGAAAGTAATATGTAAACATTTGCAATAACCTGGCCTTATAATACCTTGACTGTATTTTACCTTATTGTGTTAAGTTTCTTTTCCAATCTAGGGGGTATCAGAATTTATACAAACCTGTAGAGGTTATGAATTCTTTGAAGAAAGTCCTCCTTGGGGTTCATATAAGCATTAAAATGTCCATTTTAAATCCTACGACAGTTGTAACTATATTTTTCAATAAAATATATACAAAACAAAAAACTCGTTATGTTTTATGAGACCACCCCTACAGGGCCCCACTGGACCCCTACAGCCAAGAGCAGGTAACTCTCACCTTCTACCTTGTACCTCACTTTTCATGCTGAACGTATCAGACAGAATAAGGGGAGGCAGGTGGCCATACCCCAAGGAGGACTTTCTTCAAAGAATTCATAACCTCTACAGGTTTGTATAATTCTTTTTCAGAAGAAGTCCTCCTTGGGGTACATATAAGCATAAGACAGACTCCCAAAGATATTTGAGACGGGAGTGGCATTCTGTCTGGCAACAACTAAACCCGTGGTGGAGTGAAATCTACAACCGATACGGAAATAGAAAAAAAACACACTTACCGAGCCACCTGACCGCTGATGTCAATCAGGCGGGGGCGTGGCTAGGGCGGGAAATAGAGAGCCCAAGTTAATACGTCAATTGGCTCAAATCAATTATGACATAAAACCCCACCCCCAACCATTACAATGGCAAGGAATGTATGGGGACATGCCGAAACAACTCCCAACCTTAATAGCCCGAACCAGAGAAGCGTGGCGAGAGGTATAAGGGTAGGGAAAGCGTAAAAAACGCTTAAAAGCCATTCTAAGATGCCTAGCGGTTAGAACAATCGAAAAAAAAATACATTATCAGACAATAAAGGTATAGTTTTTGATGACGAACAATTACATTCCCACAATGCAATCGTGGAATGTCGCTTTGACTAATTCGCTTCATCTGGATGTACTGATCTAAACTTACGCTGGTAGAAGAAATGCCACGCTGATATTGCCCCATATAGTTTTACGCTTAATGACAGATGTAATTAAAATAATTCAGAAAAGATATTTATTCAACGTAAACCGCCATCAAACTGTTATCATTTGTTTTTCTGGTAACGCTCGGCCTTAACGAGGGGGCAGACACATCAATAGAACAGCGCACCAGTTAGCCCTGTGCGAGGATTCTTAATTTAGGTCACCGACACCATCATTTGTTTTCTGCCTTAAATTAATCGTGAATTATCCTTAGAAAGTATTAAATTTAGCATCTTAGAAAGATGTAAAGTTCGCTCTTCATTTCATCGTAAGTTTGTAATAGTAGTTTTGCCCTGAACTATTATAACATCAAAGCACTCGGACTACCGCCCCTCGTGCTTTAATTATAATAGTTCAGGGCAAAACTATAAATAACCTAGGAGTCGAGCTAATAAGTGCTGCCAACTAATGCTCGAATGCACCCTTCCTGTTTGGAAGAGGGCTTGCCGGGACCTGGATAAAACCCAGAGAAATTATTAGCCTCGCTAAAAACTTACTGAGGAAATCGAACGAGTACAAACGCCATGCATTGTACGAGTGAAAAGCAGGATAAAATGGCCCCACCAAACGCTCTCGGCGTGAGGAGGGTAAGTGCAAACCACCATCACCCAAAGTGCTGATTAACACAGACTCCCAAATGCCGAAGTCTCGGGAAGAAGGAAAAAACTGTTAGCGTACAAAAATTCCCTGAATAGCGAAAAGCGTAGCCGAACATGTGTTGGCTCACTATTACACTAACCTGGTCAAGTGACATGCGGCTCGAAGAGAAGCATACCAAACAGTGACCCATGGGGGGTTCGTACCCAATTCCGTCGCAAGACGGGTTAATAGCATATGACTGGTTATAGCGTTTCAAAACCGCACCGCCCTCTCTTACCTTTATGTGAAGAGGACGTAAGGGACGTATGTACACCCAAACCCGACCCAACCTGAAAGGCTGGTAAGGGTTATAAGATGTAGTGATATGAACCATATCGACATTGAACACAAAACCGATACCAATGACCAGTTACTAACTTGGTCAGGGTGGCAGGACAGTCTCCACTGGAGAGAACCGAAAGACCGAACCATGCACGATCCTTAGAATGCGTGTCAAGTCGGTAATGGCGAATGAAGGCGTTCTGCCGGCTCCAAAGAGCAACAGAACCGATCTCTTCATTGAGCAGTGCCACTGTGTATTGTCAACAAAGCGGCATCTGCCCTACCCAGTCTGCCTTCAACCACTCGGGGGAAGGTAAACCTTAGCATTTTAACCGAACAATTACGGAAACAAGCCAACAAGATAAAGTCCGCTTGCTAGCAGACTCCCCAAACAGAACACATGGGTACCTGTACGGATCCCTTTCGTCATTCCCAACAGGTGAGCAATCAAAGATCGGTCCCCGGTGTGGAAAGCTCGGTAAGGGGTGGAAGTTCGATATAAGCAGTCACGTGGAAAGAAATATCGAACTGAGAGTGGTAGGTATCCGGGAGGCGAATGCGGACATGATCAGTATAAAATACTGTCAGTGTCGGGTCAGTGGGTATCGCATGGATGTACCCGACCCTTCTACCAGTGCTCACCACCACAAGTAAAGCCATCTTCCAAGTCAACAAGTGAAGTGAGAGAGACGATATACTTGAAAAGTCAGGGCCAGACAGCCAATTGAGAATAATTGGCAATTTCAAGGTGGGCTTGGTCGCCGCTGAGGCGGTCGAATCCTGTTCATGCCAGCTACGAAGTGCTATACAAGAGGGTGCTGCCTTGGCAGAGCACCATCGAACGAGGTGTGAAACGTGGAAATAGCCATGGAGTACCCGGGAATGGTGGAGGTCATAAGACTCTCAACCAAAACGAGGCTATAATAACTCCAATATCCGAACTAAATCCGCAGAATAGGGATTCTGGACTCCCTATCTGCACACCAGCACGCTCCACTGATCAGCACACTGAACGGGTGTCGAATCCCGCATCGAATCCAGAATTGTGCCTGCAACGGCTGCAGGAATTCCGCGTGTCTGGGGGTTAGACCCGACAGAGGCCAAGCCACCCAGAGAATCTGAGGATTCGGGTGTGGCGCCCCGTTCAGAGTGAGAATGTCTGGCCGAAAAGGTCATTCGAATCGGCGCAGGATCGAACACCAACCTGACTGCTGTCAATTCCAGCACATTGATGTGCAGGTTGTGACTTCCGTTGTCAAGAGACCACAGGTCGCCAAGAAAATCGCCCCAACCCGGCAGGGATGTATCTGGATGGACTGAGAGTGACGGTGTCTCCAGGGGAGTCCTCAGAGAGACGCCTGACGTCTGTCCATCTGACATTCGGCAGTTTCGTGTAAGAGTGACCAACACTGATCGTGAGGTTCCCAGACTCAACTGTTATTCTAAAACTCCGATGAGCCAGTTGCCTAGGTACGTGTGACAACACCGCACTAGCTGCGATCTGGCTATCTGGCCTGTAATAAACCTCAAGTTGGTGAACACCCTTGGCGCTGTAATGTAGCCTAAGGGGAGCACACAAAACTGGTAGCACGTCCCGTTGAAGAAGAACCGAAGGTAAATCCTGAAATCACGGTGCAATAGACAAGGAGGTACGCGACCTCGAGGTCGATTGACGTGCGCCAATGCCCTGTCTCGACAGATGAGATCACCGAGCGCGGTGTCTCCATCTTGAAGGACAGTACCTCTATTAACTTGTTCAGCTCTCAGATGAGAATGGGTCTGAACATTTCGTTCTTAATGGCAACAAGGAAATAAATGGAGTCAAATCCTACATTTTCCTGACCATTGGAAACCACCTCGATGGTGCCTTGCCCAGCAGAGACTGGATCTCGGCACGGAGTATTTTCGCCATCTCCCGGGAAGCCGACACTAGCGTGTCACACTTCTACCAGGGTTTGTAGCAGAATACAGTAAACCCCAGCAGTCGGCGACATAACGTTTGCCTGTGCCTGGGCACCTGAGGGATTAACGAGAAGCTAGACAGACTTCCGTATTCCTCGAAACAGTCCCGGGGCGCCATAGGCCCATAACCGCAATCATCATTTGGCTGGCACAGCTACAATGCAGTCCCTAGCCAGATGAGAGTTGACCTTCGTCAGATGCCGCCCAGAGTGGCCGATGGCAGAGTCGGCACTCTTTCCCCTTTCCACCAGCTCCCTCAGCAGAACGGCAGACTGACGGTAGAGTGTGAGGCCTTGTCCCGGATGCCTTGGTGGAAGCAGGTTTCCCTCTGGGAGGCGAACTCTAACGGTTTGGGTATTCGACACGGACAACACCTGAGGCAACACTGCAGCGATTCTATCTCACACTTGCCTCAGGAACGAACCTTCTCAGTGTTAAGTTCAAAGTAGCGAAAGAGAGTCGAAGCTCAAATCGACTTGTCCACTGTATGAGCCTGAACCCCGGTTCCGAGGCACTTGGCAGTAGCCTGATAAATCAGTGTATCCCAAGCACTCAGACAGACCTCGGAGCGTCGAGCTGACTGACACACCCGGCACACTTGATAGCTTCTTGGTCAAGGCGTTGATAGACATCAGGCCGAGACCTGAACTACCGGCACCAGGAAACTGCGCTCTACCAGTGCTGAAGCCCGGGTCGGTGCTACTCACGGCGTTCAGAGCATCCGCGGAGCCTAAGCCCAGTGGTTTTAGACTGAACCCCGATCCCGAGACACGTATGAGTAGCCTGATAAATCAGGGTTCCCCAGTACTGTCTCCAAAAACGCACTGAGCATATAGTCAAACATAGCCTATAGCGCTATATAAATACCCATACATATACATATATATATATATAAGTGCTCGGGTCCGGGTTCGAGTTCGAATCCCCATCCCGAAACACCTGGGAGTTGCCTGACAATACAGGGTTCCCCCTGGTGTAAACGGGTAGACCTTGGTGCGTCGAGGTGATCGGTAGCTTCGTCACACTCAACAGCCTCTTGGCCAGGTTGTCGATGGACATCAGGCTGAGACCTGAGCTAACAGCGCCGGGGATCTGCTCCGTACAGGGGCCGAAGCCTAGGTTCGTGCTAGTCCGACCCCCAGTCCCGAGACACATGGGAGTAGCCTGGCAATGCAGGGTTACCCTGGAGTACACGGGCAGACCTCAGAGCGTCGAGGTGATCGGCAGCTTGGTAGCTCCGTCACACTCAACAGCCTCCTGGCCTGGGCGTCGATAGACATCAGGCCGAGACCTGAGCTACCGGCGCCAGGGATCTGCGCCCTACCAGGGCCGAAGCCCAGGTCAGTGCTAGTCCCCAGGTTCAGAGAGTCCGAACCCCGGTCCCAAGACACATGGGTGTAGCCTGGCAATGCAGGGTTACCCTGGTGGACACGGGTAGACCTTAGAGTGTCGAGGTGATCGGCAGCTCAGTAGCTCCGTCACACTCAACAGCCTCCTGGCCTGGGCGTCGAGAGACATCAGGCCAAGCCCTGAGCTACCGGCACCGGGGATCTGCGCCCTACCGGGGCCGAAGCCCGGGTCGGTGCTAGTCTCCAGGTTCAGAGTGTCCCCTGAGCCGAAGCTCGGGTCAGGACCTCCCCCAAAAGATGTGCCGGTGTAATCTCTGCCCGTAGACCGGGTACCAATCTCCTCTCAGTCTGGAAACCACGTCTGAGATAAGAGCGTACACCGACGATCTCCGCTGCTGCTATAAGTAAGAAATCAATCGTTAGTGTAGCAACAATGTTTGTGGGGGAGGAGTAGGCATGGGGACGATAAAGGGACTTCCTTAGAAACCTTTCATCAAAAATTATCCCCAGCCTGACTGACTGACTGAGTTTGGTTTTACGCCGCTTTTATTCCAGCAACATCACGGCGGGGGACACCAGAAATGGGCTTCACACATTGTGCCCATGTGGGGATTCGAACCCGGGTCTTCGGCGTGACGAGCCAACGCTTTAACCATTAGGCTACCCCACCGCCCCTCCCCAGCCTGAAGCAGATTAGTGAAAAACATAAATCTGTGTGCCTGAAAGAATGAGCGTGAGGCGCAGAAACCCAGGCAAAAAAACAAAACAAACACAACCTCGGCCACTATGAGCCACGTTGTGTATAAACGTATGAAATGTGTATGTGTAACATAACACAACATAACGTAACAGGAATATTGACACAAGGGCGTTTATTATGAAAATCCCTGATCGTCGTGAGCGTCCTCAGGTAAACACCGGAGGCACACCTTATGAACATCCTGTGGCGGTAGTGTGCACGACACAACACACAGGGCTTAAACTGCAACAAACAGAACCGCGCCAGTGTTACTAGCAGGAACTGTGAAACAGCAAACACATAAACACAAGTAACTAGCAATAAATAAAACGCACGGGCGATATTTAAATGCTACAAGCTACAGCTATTTAAATACTAAACATACAATGCAAAGCAGAAAAAAATCTAGCTGCACCTGCTTGTACATACTAGTGAGTAAAGTGTAGTGATACGAGGTGAGGTGAGGTGAAATTGGGTTTTACGTCGTCCTTGAGAATATTTCACTCATATGACGATGTGCATGCGTGTGTATGTGTATGTGCGGCTGCTTGTACTAGCCCAGACTTAAGCTGGTTTTATAGTGCTAGCCCACTGAGATACCATGCCGCAGTGAAGCAGGAATACCCCACTCAAACACATTATACTGACTCTGAGCTGACCAGTCCTTGTTGTACCCATTAATGCCGAGCACCAGGCAGGGACCAACAAGTACCATATTTCAACGTCTTTTGGTATGACGCGGTCGGGGGATCGAACCCGCGACCTTCCGCTCTCCGGGCGGACGCTCTAACCACTACACCACGGAGGCGGTCTGTAGTGATACGAAACGAACACTATCAAAATTACTCAACACCGACTTACCACAAATTCGCTGAAAAGAGAGAGAATTTAGGTAAGCCTACCATATAATATGCAAACATAATATATGAACTCCCTACTACAAGCTACCAAGAACATATAGCAAGGAAACCACGATCACGCGGTCCGCCATTTTGCCTGCCACAAGGCTGGAAAACAGAGAACCCCCCGCAAAGTTACAACAAAAGACGAACGAGAATATCAACATATGAAGTCCATCTAACGCCCGTGCGTAAAGAAAGGAACTATACATACAGATTGAGACTCTTTTACACTCATCGTATCGGTAGGAGAGCAAACTCGAAAACGAACATCATGCACGTCTATTCAACAGAACGACAGCATGAAAAGTGAGGTACGAGGTAGACAGCGAGTGTTACCTGCTCTTGGATGTTGGGGGTCAAGTGGGGCCATGTAGGGGTGGTCTCACAAAACATAACGAGTTTTTTGTTTTGTAAATAGTTTATTGAAAAATATAGTTACAACTGTCGTAGGATTTATAATCGACACTTAATGCTTATATGTACCCCAAGGAGGACTTCTTCTGAAATAGAATCACAAATCAGATTACCAGGTTACAGATTTATTGATTCACATTTCAATTCTGCATCAATTTTCAAAACGTAGAATTTACTAATTGATTGCAATAATCTGGCCTGATAACTTCTTAGCTTGAGTAACCTTACCAACTGTTATGCAACAAAAAGCTAAATTAGACTACATAACATAATTAGGAGAAGTCAAATCAATCATGATTGAAAGTAAACGCAAATAAGTTCAAGGTCTTGTAAGCTCATGCAAATGATGTACAATGAATGTTGACTGGGTAAGTTATATGTATCATGTATCAGGACATGCAAACCTAACAAGTACAGGCGTCCAGATAACAGGCTTCCACTACATGTGGTAACATTATCAGGTGACTATGTGCACAAAGTCTATGGGATGTGCTACAACTAAGGATGTTAACGTTGTTTCTGTGCTCTACAGGAAATCAGTTTTAGTTCATCATGCTATACATCACTAGCTTACATAGTACAAGCAATAGTCCAGTCTCAGGGACCAACACATTCATATTCTTGAGGGAGATGGAGATATTTATTTCCTTTGATAGTACTGAGTGAGTCATGTTTTATGCCACATTCCAACAATATCATGATGGGGGACCAGAAAATATACCTAAGTGAACCTGGTCATTCAGTGTGCCAAGCAGACACTTCAAGCACAAAGCTATCCCTCAGAGAGGAACAAGTATATTTCTTTGTGCTCACAGCATATTTCTTCAGGAAATCTAAAAGGTCTAGCACATTAACTTTTGTCCAAGAGACTATGCTGTTCTTTACTAGTATTTTCAACTATTTTCTAGAACAAAGAATTTATTAAAAGATACATTGCCTCCTTTGAAAATGAAATGGTTGGTCCCTTACATGAAAACTAAAAAGAAATGAGAGTGTTAGTTTGACCAGGTGTTGAAATGTTAGGTCCTGCATCAGAATTATACACATAATAAAACATATGCCATAGAGCATTACTTTAGGTACAAACTAAAGACATTAAACTGCAAAGAAGATATTCTGTTATAAATAGTGCTTGTCATCATTCTGAATAGTCATATTAATCACTGTCATCATCTGACCATAAAATGTGCTTCACATACGAGATCTGTGATCAACAAAACGCTTTCCTTCTAATTTTAAGTTATCTGAGTTTTATCAATAAAAAATCTTGCCATGTTGATAATCATCTTCAATGTCTATATAATGGATTAACAGACTATTCAGCACGAACATTCCAGCACTGCTTATAATGTTATACACAGCTTGAGGTGAAGCGACATTTAAGCCTATGGATGGGAAACAGAAGATGTTATTATTCTGCAGTAAACTTACAGCTCTCTTTTTGGACTTCTTTGACTGAAATCAAACAGCAGCTTATCTGAACTCAATGTACCATGGGATCTGAACAAATACAAACATGACCTCGTAGCATAACAAGTGACACTGCTGTAACAATACCGAGAAGTTGCAAGAAGTAAACACTATCGCATGCCAGACTGTACGTTACTAACAAATAACTAGCTAGAACAATAACAACAATGCAAACCTTGACATGCTGGTCTGAAATACGTTTCAAAACAACTTTAGCGGCATGTACTTTTGATGGCAGGAGACTTGTTGATGTGACTTGTCGGGTGTCGGTATCATCCTCCCAGTCCAAGTCTTCACTGTCGCTGTCAATACTCGACTCCGTCACTTTCTCCCGTAACAGTTTCTGGTGGAGTTCAAGCTCTGCACATGCTTTCACAAACCCTACAAGAAAACACACAAACATACACAATGTAAGAGTGAGTGAGTGAGTGAGTATGGATTTACAACGCTTTTAGCATTATTCTTGTTAGATCATGGCAAGGCCTTCGCATGTTGGATCCATGTGGGAAAGTGAACCCTCTCTTAGGAGTGATGAGCAAAGACTTAAACCACTAAACCACTCTCGCCTTTCCAGTTCTCTTGGACTTCCATTTTTGTGGAAGTCTTGGTGGCTGAGTGGGTTATATTGCTGCCTATGCATGCTTGCAATTTGATTCCTCACTCAGTGGGTTCTAATCCAGGATGGGACTAAACCACCCAAATGTAATCAAATTGGTATTTACTAAGAAAGTGTAATCCTAAGCGTACCATCTGTTACCCACAAGAAATGTCTAGATAAGCAGGTGTCATTCTGGAAGTGATATCTTGTGAAAGAAAGGGGTTTACTTAGAACATTTAATAGAAGAAAGTTGATAAGCATCTATATACAAACAAACAACGTGAGAGGCATTAACATAGGAATTGTTCGGCCTGTTTGCCAATCCTTTTTGTTCATTCTGTATTGTCTTTCTAATGTATTGTCTTCATTTTTAATAAATACTGTTTAAACTCTATACACACAATGTATCAGAAAACATAATTTGTCTCCAACAAACAATCACAAAAAACCCAAACAATAGAGTTATTTCACTGTAGAACAGCCTACCTGTAGTTCGCTTCACAGTGAGACTTCTGACATTGGTTGAGATAGGCTTGATCTTTCCTTCTGGGATCACAGCTCTGAAAAGCATCACACCCAAATCATGCTTAAGACCAAAATACTGATCTGACAATTTATACTTTTGTAAGCACTTTACATCAGGAATAAGTTCGCTATAGAACTATAAAGGCTATATTTACAAGACAATGAATCTTGTGTCAAGTGTCAACTTCTTACATATTCTTACACATGCTCAGGCTTACCGACTGGATTAATGCATGTCATTATAACCCAGTCGTGTAGTTTGATGCAAACATCAGCCACAATATCATCTGGTCCAGACTGTAATTTACAAGCCTTTGGCACAGACGTGTAGCATTGCTGAGTGCAGTAATAACAACAAATCATCAGAAAATATTAATTATTTGATAGTAATATTTACGCAATTTAAACCATGTAATCTATGCATACTATTGTTGAACACTGTTCTTTTTTTGGTTTAAAGCTCAACATTTTCCAGGTTATGACAATGACCAGAAATAATCAGACTGACTGAGTTTAGTTTTACACCGCTTTAGCAATATTCCAGCAATATCATGGGGGACACCAGAAATGGGCTTCACACATTGTGCCCATGTGGGGAATCGAACCCGGGTCTTCGGCGTGACGAGCCAACGCTTTAACCACTAGGCTACCCCACCGCCCCTAGAAATAATCAGAACCAGACAAGCCAATGGTTGATATAATGAGCATTGCCCTATGCTGTGTATGTACAGTGACACTCATTTCAAGTCACCAAGTCACCAAGTCTGACCAATCAATCCATGTTGTCCCTTTTTATAATAGTGAGTGAGTGAGTGAGTGAGTATGGTTTTACGCCGCTTTTAGCAATATTCCAGGGGACATCAGAAAAGGGATTCACACATTGTACCCATATGGGGAATCAAACCCGGGTCTTCTGCGTGATGAACGAATGCTTTAACCACTAGGCTAACCACCGACTCCCTTTATAGAATAAGGGAATTACTGGGGCCCTATTCTTAACCCAGGGAAGTAACTGTGCCATACCGTTGGTGGTATCCTCCAAAGAATCGAACATCATATTTTCCGCCTAAAACCTTTATTACTTTTGCTGGCCAGAAACTAAAGCCTTTCTGCTTAGCATACACAAGTTCATGGGCAGGATTCTGAAACATTCATTTGGAAAATTATTCATGCATTCAACAAGTGACAGTTCATATTGTCACTTCCATTTCAGGAAATAATACATTTCTGAAAATAATCTCCCACAAAAACTTCAACAATATCAAGGAAACTTAACTAAACCTGTAGAGGTTTCCAATTCTTTGAAGAGAATCGTCCTAGGGGTACATATATGCATTTTCTGTGGATGAAAATGTCATGTGATAGTTGTATCAATGTTTTAATAAAAATATTGTACAATAAATAAAAATCTTTTTTATCTATTATACGGCCCCCACCACGTGGAGTTACCTCCCTGCTACCCATGCGCAGCCAACCAGGTAAGAATTGACGAGAGGGAGGTGGGTGGCCCTACCCCAAGGACGATTCTCTTCAAAGAATTGGAAACCTCTACAGATTTAGCTAATTCTTTTTCATAGAGATCGTCCTTGGGGTACATATATGCATTAACGCAGACTCCCAAAGACCGGAGGCGGGGGAGGAGGGAATTCTGTCAAAGTACACATAAATAGCGATCGTTAGGAAGAATGTAACAGACGCCACAACACTCACCTGTCACGTGTCCCGAAGCTTCCGCGAGAGGCATGATGGGAGGGTAACCGACAGGGAGGAACGTACTGACATCCGACCTCACAGGTTAAGCAAAGCATGTCGCACACAGTGCGAAAGTAAAAAACCCCATCCACATCGTGAATTTATTAAAGAGCACTGTAAGGGGGAAAACCAACTCACAACCGACTATTATCTCATGAGAGATATCAAAAGTAGTTAGATATGATAACAGTGGATATATCAATTATACACAATTGAAAGCAGCGTCATCTGTCCAAATAACCAAGACTCACTCGGTCAGTGGCAGGACACTGTCCACTGGAAAGAACAGAACGGCCAAAACGCGCTCGATCACGAGAATGTGTATCGAGCTGATAGTGCCTGATAAAAGTGCTAGGCCTGCTCCAAATAGCGGCAGAGCATATCTCTTCAATGGGCAGTGCCAATGCAAAAGCCTTTGAAGTGGCCACTGCCCTGACTAAGTGAGCCTTCAACCCCTCAGGGGGAGGCTTGCCCTTAGCCTGACAAGCAGCACAAATGACCGATACAAGCCAGCGAGATAGGGTCTGTTTGCTAGCCGGCATGCCAGCCTTCCCGCCACCGTAACAGCAGAACAGATGGGTACCCGTATGGATCCCTTGTGTTCGTTTGATATAGACCTTGAGGGTCTTACGGACATCCAGTGGTCGAGTGCTCGTTGCAGAGGTCCCCGTTGTGGAAGGCTGGGTAAGAGTAGGAGTTCGATAGGAGCTGTCACATGGAAAGTGTGATCGATCTTCGGACGGTAAGTATCCGGGAGGCGAATACTGACACCATCTGGATGGAAGACAGTCAGCGCCGGGTCTGCTGACATAGCATGTAAGTCGCCAACCCTTTGCCCAGATGTTACCGCCACCAGAAATACGGCCTTCCATGTTAACAGCTGAATGGAAATAGCCGATAGACGTGAGAACGTAGGACCGGACAGCCAATCTAGCACGATTGACAAATCCCAAGGTGGGCTGGTTCGCCTGACAGCAGGTCGAACCCGATCCATGCCAGCTAAAAAGCGCTGCATAAGAGGGAGCTGCCCCAGACGAGCACCATCGACAGGGGTGTGGAAAGTGGAAATAGCGGTGGAGTAGCCACGAATGGTCGAAGCCGCCAAGCCTTCTTCCATACAAGCTTGCAGAAACTCCAATACTCGGACTAAATCCGCAGAAAAGAGATCTGCAATCCCCCTATCTGAACACCAGCGCGCATAGCGGGACCACCTATCCTCATAAACGTTTGTGGAATCCCGCCTCCAAGCCAGAATTGTGTCTGTAACTGCTGCAGGAATTTCGCGTGCTTCAAGGCTAGACCTGACAGAGGCCATGCCACCTACTGAATGCTTGGATTTGGGTATGGCGCGCCGTTCTGAGTGAGAAAGTACCGAACTGGCTGGGTTGACAGCTGGGAGAAGACATGGAGAATGAGTGGCAGAAACGCCCACAGCACCTTGCCCGTCCAATCCAGCAGGAAGGTGTCGGAAGCCAACGTCCTCTGGTCTGGTATTCGAGTGCAGAACACGGGTATCTGATTCGTCCCGCCGGACGCAAACACTGAAACAGATCCACCTGGAACGATCTGTACAACTGGGAGATAACTCCGAACATCTGCCGGTCGAGCATCCACTCATGCGGGACCAGGATCCGGCAAGAGAGAACGTCTGCTCGCACGTTCTCCAGCCCCGGGAGAATCACCTGACAGTCGTACTGGTCGCACCAGAGGAGAAATTCCCACGTCTCCCGAAGGAGCGCTAGGGACACCGTGCCGCCTTGCTTCAGGATGTACGTCATGGCCGTACAGTTGTCCAACTGAAGACGAACCACCTGGCCCTGAACATGCTCCCGGAAGTGCTCGAAAACCAACCGCACAGCTCTCAGTTCTAAGACATTGATGTGAAGGCAGGCCTCGACTTCGGACCAGAGTCCGGACACAGACAGACTGCCCAGAACACACATCCCCACCCCCCACCCCGTGAGGGACGCATTGGTTTGATCTGTAAGAGATGGCGTCGGGATTTTCAAAGGGAACCCCTTGGAGAGATGAAGGTGAGGAGACAACCACCCGGGGACTGTGAGGCACTTCTCCAGGTCCTCCGAGTGAGCCCACAGACTCGCCAAAGCTTGCTGTATAGGGTGCATCCTCAACCGCGCCCGCCACACGACAGAGATAGTTGCTGCCATATGACCCAGTAGACGGAGCCAAGTCCACGCTGGTGCCTGGGGCCAGGAGAGGAACGAAGACACCATCTCCCATACTCTGGTGACCCGGTCGGGCGACAAAGAGACAAGACCCTTGTGAGTTGTGAACCGCGCACCAAGAAAAACCAAGTCATGGGTGGGTACCAGGTCGGATTTCTTGAGGTTTATGATCCACCCAAGTCAAACTAGAATGTCTATCACCGTGTGGGTAGAATCTAGGCTCGCTGGCTGAGTTAGAGCAACCAGTCGTTTAGGTAGGGGTAACAACGCCTTCCTTGCGACCTTGCGAGGGTAGCTGGCACTAACATGAGCTTGGTGAACATCCTGGGGGCAGTGGATATGCCGAAGGGGAGCACCGTGAATTGGTAACACATCCCGTCGTAAGAGAACCGGAGGTACTGCTTGAACGAGGCATGAATTGGCACATGTAGATACGCATTCTTTAGGTCGATCGACGTAAGCCAATCGCCGGGCTGAACAGAGGAGATCACCGAGCGAAGTGTCTCCATCTTTAAGGATGGAACCTATCACATGCGATTCAACCCTTTGAGGTTGAGAATGGGACGGACCCGGCGTCCTTCTTCGGAACGAGGAAGTACGTGGAATAAAACCCCGCCAATTCCTCGCCCGGTTGTATGTGCTCTATTGCGGACTTGTCCAGCAAAGCCTGAACTTTGTCGCGCAGTATACCCGCCTTGACTGGACATGACGGCACCTGAGTGCGCCTTATGCCGGTGAACTCTGGCGGGCCTCGCTTCATCAGTGGTAGATGTCCGACACTGACGGTAGATAGCACCCAAGTGTTGCTGGTAGCCTTCTCCCACTCCGGTAGGAATAGAGAGAGGTGGCCTCCCACTGGGACATGTGGTAAGAGTGTGTGAGTGGCCCCCTGCAGATGAACTGGCTGGGACGGACCCACGGCGACAGCCCCAACAACCGGCACAAAGAACAGAGAATCATCCCCCAGCTGATACCTCTTAACGAGTTCGGGTAGATCGAACCGGAAGCGAGAACCAACCAGGATGGGATCCATCACATCCTGCACCAGGGAAGGCAATATACGGAGCTGTGTCTGAGAGGGCTGCCTAGGGGCAAACGCCTCACCCGGAAGGCAGAACTCAGTCGAGTCCGAGCGACATGTCGGCACCGCGGCTTCGGGAATATACTCGGCAATACGTTGCCTAACCTCCCGGAAAGCCGACGAAAAACAGAAAGTACCCTCCGACTCCTCGACCTGCCCAACCTCCATAGACTCCGCACCTGAGCCTGAGTCAGAATTCGGATCTCCACGTGAAGAGGAGCCGAACCCCGACCCGGTGGGAGGCCGAGCCACAGACGCCGCAGGAAGGGAAGAGCCGAAGGGACTCTCAGCTCCGGACACCGACACAACACTCGAACCCTGGTCCCGAGACACGTGAGGAAGGCCCGGGCAGAACCGGCTCCTCCGCTCTCATGGGGTGGGGTGGCGCAGGAACCGGAGCCCCAGGAATCCTCAACGGACCCTGTACCAACACAGAGAGAGGGACTGGGAGCGAACCCTCTCCCTCCGGGGCAGCTGAGGCGTCTGGACCCGAAGCCAAAGGCAAAGGATCGACAGACGCCTCCAGGCCAAGGGATCGAGCCGAGCTCGGCGATCCCACCCTGGACTCTCGGTTCCCCGATCAGAGTGGGCGAGGAACTCCTGACAGAGACCTCCAACAGACTCGTGAACGAGGGACTTCACGGAGTCCATATGCTGCTGAAACAATTGTGTGATAAGTGAGATATCAAAACCACTGGATGGAGACGGAGAGTGCGACCTATGCGAAGTAGACATAGATTGAGTTTGTTTAGCCTTTTTGGCCTTGGACGGGGGAACCTCCTGGGTCAAGTCCCCTCCCGCCTCATGCAATTCCTCATAAAATAGGAAGTCAGCTGCCCATGCACAACTCACAGATGTCAGGGTTATGCCCTACCTTCTCAGCATAAGAATTTGTCATGCTTATCAGAATGGGGAATATTTTGCCCGCAGGCAGCACACCCGAAAACGCCTGAAAGCAAACATGCAAGCATGTAGCTAACGGAGTAACACAACAGCATAAATATACACATACAAAACATTGAAAATTATGTGAATGCGACAACGCGACATGAAATACTTGGTTAATAACGCAATATTACAACCACGTGGCACGCTAAACTTCCCGCCATGGAATAGCAACACGTGCGTAAACCACAGGAAAGCTAGCGTAAAAGGTTAATACAAAGTCACATAAATGAGAAATAACAGACTGCCAAGTCCATAAAATGTTTCTCAAAACGAATAAAGACCATACATACAGTTGTTGAAGTCTCAGACATTCTTCGACAAGAAGTAAATAAGCTAGTAACTCTCGGGTAAATAACGCGTTGGAATGCTACAGTGACAGCAGAAGGAATGGTGATACGGGCCTAGGTGCTTACCAGAGTGTTCAGTTCAGAACCGGCGCTCGCATCTAATGCCTCCATGAAGCACTCGCGATCGCCCTGAACGGACGCTGGCTTGGGTTACAATAAACCATTCGTGAACGACTCGTGTTGTTCGGGACAAGCCGTAATAGCTTCTTTATTATATTCTTAAGGGTGAAAAATGTAAATATTGGTGAAAATAAAAATGGTATTGTCATTTTTCACTGAGTAGAATATCACTTTGCCTGGAACTACTAAACGCGAACCACGAAATCTATGTCTCGATCATTTATAAACAATGATCAAAATATAATAAATAGAATATTTTGTTAATATTGTCAATGGTTACGTAACTCGTGAACATATCAACTTTTTCAGACCACTCGATGACATATACATTTTATTTGACAACATTAACAAAATATCCTCCATGTCTTCTTTTTGGAGGTTACGGAAAGGGGCGAGTGGTGACGAATGACATTAAACATGATCGCCATCTTGGTTCGCTTGGCGAGGCAGCTGTGAGAATGATTTGCGTGCACGCGGGCACTCGAGCGGGCACAGGCGTTCAGGATCGAGCGCTCGCTAGCGTTCGCGGGCACTCGCGGTTCTGAACACGCCTCTGGTTGGCTGCGCATGCGTAGCAGGGAGGTAACTCCACGTGGTGGGGGCCCTATAATAAATAAAAAAGATTTTTATTTATGGTACAATATTTTTATTAAAACATTGATACAACTGTCACGACATTTTCAGTCGCAGAAAATGCATATATGTACCCCAAGGACGATCTCTATGAAAAGAATACAGAAGTCAATAGGTTTCAACACAACTCGATTAAAAAATATTTAAAAAGACCCAACATGTTTTGAGATATGAATATTGGAACAAGTCTCAATTATTAATTGCTTGAGTACATGTTATATCATTCATCAGTTATAGTGTAGATATCAGGTATGATGATATGGTAGGAGGAAGTTATGCAGGTTTTACATGAATTACACTTTGTTGGAACCTATGTGCACAGATATTGGTGCTGACAAACCAAGAAATATGATCAGGGGAATTCAGAGAATGAGAGTCACAATCAGGGCGATTCAGGGAATGAGAGTCACAATCAGGGCAATTCAGAGAATGAGAGTCACAATCAGGGCAATTCAAAGAATCACAGCCACAATCAGGGCAATTCAGGGAATGAGAGTCACAATCAGGGCAATTCAAAGAATCACAGCCACAATCAGGGCGATTCAGGGAATGAGAGTCACAATCAGGGCAAGTCAGAGAATCCCAGCCACAATCAGGGCGATTCAGGGAATGAGAGTCACAATCAGGGCAATTCTAGGAACTGAACGCACTATTAGTATTAAAGGATTCTGGGCTAGGTTGGAGAAGCAACTTGATGGGCAAGCTGCAGTGCCCAAGAGGACTGGCCAGCCATTTGCCCCATTGTAGCAGGTTCAGATATAATGATAAACAACATAAATAACGGTACTGTGAACTGGGGTAAAGTTTGGAAGGTTAGACAGGTACAATTTACAGAAATCATTATGCGACTGATACTTACACATGGCTGACAAAACCAGTTTGGAGGTTTGGCATTTGATAAATAATAACAATTAGGACACTGCTGAATTTCATCCAACTGAAAAACAAGCAAAACATAATTAAAGCTTCAACCTTGAATTTGCTTAAAGAAAATGATGAAGGGAGGGAGGGATAATAAACAATCAATGGTGGCATATGATTCAGAATACAATGAACAGGTGACAAATCAGATGATGTGAGTTGTCTACTTTCCATGGAGCTGAGAATGAAAATCAACTGCACACAAACCCACTGACCAGGGTAATAACGGTTTTGCTGTTTGTGCTACATATGAATGGAGCTAAGCTGTAGTTTCTGTGTAAGAAGACACAAATATAATGCAGAGCGCAAGGCATTCTTAATTATCAAGTCTTATCCATTACTAGATATTAATATATACCCAGGAACTGTTCACACCCAAACCTTAATGTTTAGGGCTGGTTTGAATGACATGATGCTACAAACATATCATTAAGCAAGCAGTGAAATCACCGGTACTCATCAAAGGGGTTGTACAGGGCAATTCCGCCAACTTGTGTCACTGACAACACAGAACTGGTGTGGGATAACCATACCAATTCCATGAACATGTTGAACTGTATTTCACAGTTACTGTTTTTCAGTGATGCCAGTCTTCCATGTTTATTACTTTTGTGACACCCACGTGTAAGGTCTTGGAGCTGACAAATGAAGAAACCTTGTTTGGGTAAATCTGGCGCAATAACAGGTATATGTTGTAACTAAGGGACATAACTCTGCACAACAAACTACACTGTGTATGACTTGGCCACCTGTACTCTTAGTATAGGTACTTAGGGTGACTTTTAAATGACTACACATTATAATGGTGATGGGCTACTTACATCATATTTACAATCTCTTATCATTATTCTGGCAAGTTCAGCCATTCCACCTTTTTCATCTGTAAACAAACAGAAAGGCTGATTATATATTTATGCTAACCTGAAGCAAAAACTTCACAACATCTGAAAAACCCCTGAACAAATATCTGTGATAACATCTTCCAATAATCTGTGATAACATCTTCCAATAATTTGGCCAAGTTGAAAATGGAAATACGCTACTTTAGAAAATCGTTCTTCAAAATGACCAGGCAATTATTTAGTAGTCTCTCATTCCTCATTTGAGTCATCTTTTACCACAAGGATATGGTTCTGGATACCTCTGTCTACCGAGTCTCCATTAGAAACAGAGTGGGTTTTTCTCCCACACTGCTTTGAAGAATATTTCATTAACAGTATGTCTGACTGACTGACTGACTGAGTTTTAGTTTTACGCCGCTTTCAGCAATATTCCAGCAATATCACAGCGGGGGACACCAGAAATGGGCTTAACACATTGTGCCCATGTGGGGAATCAAACCCGGGTCTTCGGCGTGACGAGCCAACGCTTTAACCACTAGGCTACCCCACCGCCCCCATTAACAGTATGTCAGCATAACACGCCAAGAAGGATGCAACCAACACTGCATGTTAAGCTTACTTAATGAGGGAATATTTTGTTCATTTTCTGCTATATGTCAGAAAAGTAAAGGTATTGGATATTGGAAATGGTCTTCACTATTTTGTTTCCATGTTAGGTGACTTTTGCCCCATATTAAAACATATTTCAACTCACCTCCATATAATAGAAAGACATTATGAAGCACGTTTTGGGCATCTGCTAGGAACTCCTCAAGGCACTTGTATTTTTTGGCCTGAACCTTGGTTTCCATGGTGTTGAGATCCATGGGCATGTAGAGGAAACGGTTAAACTCCTCTGTGTGGCCAATTCGATGTAGTTCTCTTGTCTGCAACAGTTAGCTGTACTACTGTAGTTTGTGAACAGTGGGGAAAGGCCACACATGCTCAAGAAGCATTACTGGAGTGACATATAGCACGTTGTATACACATTTACATTCAAGAAACAGCTTAATCAGCTTAAAATGTTTCCTAAAATAAGTCCATGCAAAACTTCATATAAAGGTCCGTCCCCTATTCTCGCGGGTTTCCTATTCTCGCGGTAAATGCGTTTTCCGCCAAAATCGCCAATGCGCGACACTTAGCGGTTGTTTACATCACCGACTGGTAACTAGGAAGTGGACCAAGTCAGTGAATGATCAAAATCTTGCTGTGTCACGAATATTGGGGAGTTTATACCAACTTTGACATATCATTACTTTTTCCCGCCCTTTCCGGCAGGATGACTCTTACATACACTCAATAACGTTAATTCCTGGTAATACCGCGAGAATAGGTGAAGCCTCATTTCGTCAATGGCGGATGGCATTGTTTATCACCGGGCACACGACTGGTAATTCACCTCATGGATCCAGCAGCTGATAGATGCAGATGTTAGAGGAGAAGGCCCTTCATTTAATAACAACAAGCATTCATACGATAAGAATTGTTTGTGTTATTTTTTCAGCCGATATCGGTAAGTACCCCGAGAATAGGAAACGCCTTCCTATAACTACAGTCACCAACATTCATCAATATTCCAGCTATAAGAAGGGATATAAATAATCAATTCTGGACAAGACAGATCTATTGTCCATAATATTACATCCAACATCATCAGCGCATGATGACATGCAATCAACCAAGATGAACCACCCAGTCACTTGTCTGACCATCCAGCCACTTATTCTGATCACGAAGTCACTTATTTTGACAACCCAGTAACTTGCCTGACCACCCAGTCACTTGTCTGACCACCCAGTCACTTGTTTGACCACCCAGTCACTTGTCTGGCCACCAAGTCACTTGTCTGACCACCCAGTCACTTATTCTGACCAGTCACTTGTCTGACCAGTCACTTAGTCACTTGTCTGACCACCCAGTCACTTAGTCACTTGTCTGACCACCCAGTCACTTGTCTCACCACCAAGTCACTTGTCTGGCCACCAAGTCACTTGTCTGACCAACCAGTCACTTAGTCACTTGTCTGACCACCCAGTCACTTGTCTGACCACCCAGTCACTTGTCTGACCACCCAGTCACTTAGTCACTTGTCTGACCACCCAGTCACTTAGTCACTTGTCTGGCCACCCAGTCACTTGTCTCACCACCCAGTCACTTAGTCACTTGTCTCACCACCCAGTCACTTGTTTGACCACCCAGTCACTTGTCTGGCCACCAAGTCACTTGTCTGACCATCCAGTCACTTATTCTGACCACAGTCACTTGTCTGACCACAGTCACTTAGTCACTTGTGTGACCACCCAGTCACTTAGTCACTTGTCTGGCCACCAAGTCACTTAGTCACTTGTGTGACCACCTAGTCACTTAGTCACTTGTCTGACCATCCAGTCACTTAGTCACTTGTGTGACCACCTAGTCACTTAGTCACTTGTCTGACCACCCAGTCACTTGTCTGACCACCCAGTCACTTGTTTGACCACCCAGTCACTTGTCTGACCACCAAGTCACTTGTCTGACCACCAAGTCACTTGTCTGACCACCCAGGCCCTTGTCTGACCACCCAGGCACTTATTCTGACCACAAAATCACTTGTCTGACCATCCAGTCACTTATTATGACCACCCAGTCACTTATTCCGACCACCCAGTCACTTGTCTGACCACCCAGTCACTTGTCTGACCACCCAGTAACTTGTCTGACCACCCAGTCACTTGTCTGACCACCCAGTCACTTGTCTGACCACCCAGTCACTTAGTCACTTGTCTCACCACCCAGTCACTTAGTCACTTGTCTCACCACCCAGTCACTTGTCTGGCCACCAAGTCACTTGTCTGACCATCCAGTCACTTATTCTGACCACAGTCACTTGTCTGACCACAGTCACTTAGTCACTTGTGTGACCACCCAGTCACTTAGTCACTTGTCTGGCCACCAAGTCACTTGTCTGACCATCCAGTCACTTAGTCACTTGTGTGACCACCTAGTCACTTAGTCACTTGTCTGACCACCCAGTCACTTGTCTGACCACCCAGTCACTTGTTTGACCACCCAGTCACTTGTCTGACCACCCAGTCACTTGTCTGACCACCCAGTCACTTATTCTGACCACAGTCACTTGTCTGACCACAAAGTCACTTGTCTGACCACCAAGTCACTTGTCTGACCACCCAGGCCCTTGTCTGACCACCCAGGCACTTATTCTGACCACAAAATCACTTGTCTGACCATCCAGTCACTTATTCTGACCACCCAGTCACTTATTCCGACCACCCAGTCACTTGTCTGACCACCCAGTCACTTGTCTGACCACCCAGTAACTTGTCTGACTACCCAGTCACTTGTCTGACCACCCAGTAACTTGACTGACCACCCAGTCACTTGTCTGACCATAAAGTCACTTGACTGACCACCCAGGCACTTATTCTGACCAAGTCACTTGTCTGACCACCCAGTCACTTATTCTGACCACCCAGTAACTTGTCTGACCACACAGTCACTTGTCTGACCATAAAGTCACTTGACTGACCACCCAGGCACTTATTCTGACCGAGTCACTTGTCTGACCACCCAGTCACTTATTCTGACCACCCAGTAACTTGTCTGACCACCCAGTAACTTGTCTGACCATACAGTAACTTAGTCTGACCACCCAGTCACTTGTCTCACCACCCAGTCACTTGTTTGACCACCCAGTCACTTGTCTGACCACCCAGTCACTTGTCTGACCACACAGTAACTTAGTCTGACCACCCAGTAACTTGTCTGACCACTCACTTAGTCTGACCACCCAGTCACTTATTCTGACCACCCAGTCACTTAGTCTGACCACAAAGTCACTTGTCTGACCACCCAGTAACTTGTCTGACCACAAAATCACTTGTCTGACCACAAAATCACTTGTCTGACCACCCAGTAACTTGTCTGACCACAAAATCACTTGTCTGACCACAAAATCACTTGTCTGACTATACAGTCACTTAGTCTGACCACTGAGTCACTTAGTCTGACCAATTGGTCACTTATTCTGACCGATAGGTCAGTTTGTTGAACCACGTCAATTAGTCTGACCACCAAATCACTCACTGTCTAACCAGTAAGTCCATTTGGTCACTTCTTACTATAAGCAAAGGTTACCTGAAACATATTGAAACTGCAATCCCCACAAGGTGAGGTGAGGTGAAATTGGGTTTTACGTCGTACTTGAGAATATTTCGCTCATATGACGACGTGCATGCGTGTGTATGTGTAAGTGCGACTGCTTGTACTAGCCCAGACTGAAGCTGGTTTTATAGTGCTAGCCCACTGAGATACCATGCCGCAATGAAGCATGAATACCCCACTCAGACACATTATACTGACTCCGAGCCGACCAGTCCTTGTTGTACCCATTAATGCCAAACGCCAAGGAGGTACCAACAAGTACCATATTTTAACGTCTTTTGGTATGACGCGGTCGGGGATCGAACCCGCGACCTTCCGCTTTCCAGGCGGACGTTCTAACCACTACACCACGGAGGCAGTCAATCCCCACAAGGATAAATTTTGCTGAGGTAAGACTAACTAACGGCGTTTGGCTTACCTTCTCTTTGAGACGTAGCACAGTGTAGCTCAGTAAAGTGTTGAGCAGCTTCTTTTTGATTTTGTTTCTCTTTTTACCTGCCTGGAAAAATGACGACAACATAAATATCTCATACACCCTCAAAAAATGAATAGCTTACTCTGCTCAAACTGCTACATGAACATAATAAAATCTCTCTGCTACCATACATGTCAGCTGTAGCAATCACATCTACAACTCTGTATAACTGGTAAGGACTGAGAGACTGTGAGAGTTGTTTTTATCACACCGTAATATTTACTTCCTTTGACATTACACCAATATATAGTCTATTCTTAGTTTGATCTTATTTACCACCAATAATTTCTTCAAAATGACATGCTCTGTTTGTAAGGATTTGGTATTGAAAACCTACAGGTATGATGATTTACATTTAAATTTAAATGGCAAACCCAAAATTCTTAATCCTGATACGGAATGTGTCACTGTCTGTTCAGACATAATACTGCAATCCCAATATAAGCACAAGCAAATGACCAAATATCCCCACCTTTGTATGCTAAAAGGTACACCATGATCTCCCATCATGCATTCATAATATGATTTAGAACCGTTAGATGTTACCAGCCAGCTCCTACCATAATGTCACCACTGTAAATTCAAAACACGACACAAACAAAACATGTGGCTACCTGTAATTGGTAGCTAATATTCAGAAATGAAGGCCTTCCTTTTTTTGTTGTTGCTAGGTTTACACATCTGCAGATCATAACACTAATTTTAAAAATTTAAATAAACAATAAAATAAAATCAGAATGACAAGGATTTAATTTTACCACTTTGAAAATAGAAATGACAATAAAAAGAAACCGTCAGATATTACACATATAATCTCTTTATGTTCATAAGCACTCAAACCAGGGCTTAACTAAAAAACAATATCACTCACTGATCCAAATCACATTTGAAGATGATTTGAAAGATTCTGTACAATTATTTTTATAAAACAATCAAACTGACCAAATTCAGTTTACTTTTACTCTATCAAACTACATAAAACAAACAAAACAAAATGTCTGGCCCAGTGAACATTAGTTACCACAAGGTACCACAAACTACATGTGCAGAGGTTCCCTGTCATATAGACAGAACAATATCTGTACACATCATCTAGAGGTATTGCTTACAAAACACAGCAACCAGCCAGTAAACACCTACTTAGTCTGACCACCAAGACTAATATTTCATTTCTAGGGCACTGAACATAACTCCCACTTGACAAGGACTACTTCACCACTATACAGGCAAGTGCAAATGTGCAGTTATTGGTGATAAATAGAATGATGGTTAGTAAACAATCATAATGTAAATATATTTCTCAAAGAAACTGCAGCAATGCATTTGAAGAAACCATGGCAAAGTCATGAAGATGGTGTATATTGAGGGGCAGTTTTGACAGACCAGTAAGGGCATGCAAAGTAGATGAGCTGGGTGAATGGCTGTTGGAGGAAGTGCATATGGTTGCAAAGTACTCTGTTCCCAATGGCTAATACTTTGTTGGAGGAATTATGTTTAACACTTGAATTTCATAATACATAATGAAGCATTAAGGAGATTTGTAATAACCATTTTTACCATAGGTAAGTCATTTCCTTGCTTGATATATCTATGTCCTACTGTTATTTTATTTTACCTTAAGTAATTCATTTCTATGTTTGAAATATCCATGTTCTACTGTTATTTTACCGCAAGGAATTCATTTCCATGTTTGAAATATCTATGTCCTACTGTTATTATATTTTACTATACTTAAGTCATTTCCATGCTTGAAATATCCATGTTCTACTGTCGTTTTGTTACTAATGTAAGGGCGGACTCACAGGGTCGGCCTGTTGAATGGATATGCCGAATTTGACAGAGTCATATCGTTCAAGTGATTAATCGAATTCAACAACAAGTACAAATCGACTGCTCGAACCCGCATCGATTGTGTCACAAGTTCTTTAATGAGATGGTTGCATACTGAACTCTGTGCATGTTCATGACGGAGAATCCAATCTTTCGTCCAACAACTTCTCTTTTTCTTTGCTTGGGCATTGCCGTTTTCTTCACATAGTATTGCGCAGCAGATAACTGCTACTGAGTGAGCTGCAGACATTTTGATACCATGGAAACAAAATACTGCGAGATATCATGAGATCAGCAGATCGAATCGTGGTGAGAAGTAGTCGAGCATGTTCATTACAACCACCGAACATGTTACACAATGTATGAAAATTGGCAGGTTGTTATGATGTGCCAACCCATGTGTGTCGCAGCCTTTATCCACATTTGAAGTATATGTTCCTCTGTCACTTCCTATTACTGTTACTAAGTCATACCCATGTTTGTAACTTTGTTCTACTGCCATGCCATTAATAAGTCATACATGCTTGCAGCTGTTTCTTAATACCATTAGTAAGCCATTTCCATGTTTTAAAATCTATGTTTTACCATATTTTTCTCCATACAAACTATCATGATGATGATATTATCAGATGAAAACAATATTTGTCAGGAGTTGTGAGAAAAAATAAAAGACAAGATTTAGTGTGCTTTTACAGAACAATATTTAGAAAATTGAGATTTAGCCATTGTTTCAAGCATTGCAATTGTTGGTGAATACAATGCAGTGTTTGAAGTGTACGAAGTTACTGGCATAACCGTTATGTAAAAGGTGATGAATTCAGGAGGTTGATAAATCTTGTCATTTCAAACAAAGGAACTAATCTCATAGAATCCAGGACTCCCCTGACTTCAAACACTGCACTCATGGTATAATATGTGTGTATATTTTCAAAGGGGTTTATACATTAAAGTTAGTACCAAATTTGACAATCCCAAAACACAACCAGCTAAACTTCACATGAACAAAATGACAGACAGGGACAGACAAGACTATAGCAAATGGAAACAAGGCATTGCAAATATTTCACATTACCTCAGTCTCCTGTTGCAAAGAAAACAAGAGGTTAATAGTTTAGATAAAACAAAAACATGCAAGATAATAAGATTCACATCACAGGTTTGTGGAACATTATTTCACCTGGACTTGAAAATAGCATTTGAGAGGAGTGAGCATTGTAAGAACTAGGTTAGGCTTTTATGTGGATTTGCTTATGAATATGAAACAATACATATGTATAAATGTATATATAAACACAAGTGCCAATGTCCATAGCAGGCATACATTAACTTCCATTTCAAATCAGCTTCTCCTGTCATAAAGTACATCATAGTATTAGGAGGCAAATAAGTATGCTATTTTGTGGTGCTTTGCAGTATCTTCTAGCTGATGGCTAGAGACACCAAGAACACGCTATCCACATTGTCAAGCAGATATTATTTTTTGATCATCAAACAGTATTTTCACTTGCTCTTTCAAATTTGATAATCCTTTAAATTTTGGATTTTTTTCTGCCTGTTTGGAGATCAAATCATGTTCTTTCTCATCAAACCCACCCTCCCCCCAAATTCTAATTAATTAAATTAATTCCATCTTTAGTTTTCACCACTTGCTTCAACATGGCTGAAACAATGACGATGAGCATACTGTGATGTTAAACTTCTCTTCACCATGTTCACCCTGGGCTTGAACATAGTTACCACTGTATTAGAAGTGAGTGAGTTTGGTTTTACGCCACTTTTAGCAATATTCCAGCGATATCAGATATGGGCTTCACACATTGTACCCATGTGGGGAATCTAACCCGGGTCTTTGGTGTGATGAGCTGACTCTTTTACCACTATGCTACCCCACCGCCTCCTCTGTATGAGGAAGATGCAGGGGACAATTAGCAATGTGATTAAGCATATGGGTGGGAGTCAAGTTTTAGCAAATGACTAAAATAAAGATCTGATTTGAAATCACTGGCATATTGTATCATGTAGGACATTTCATACAGCTCTCAAAATATATGATACAGTACAACACACTGACAGGACATTGGCACTTATCAAATAATCACGCTGTTCATTAATTTAGATATTTGTTACAGGAGCTGTAACAAATAAGGTACATCACGTACAGAGTTGCATAAACGACATCCTATCAACATGACAAAGTTCAACTTAATATCTTACATAGTATCTTATCAAAGATAAGAAAATCACTTCATTTTGTTTGAAATCCAAATTTTGTAATTGAGCAAAAGAAACTGATCAAGTTATCGGTTAGTACCAGAAATTCATACTGATCATCTTTAGCAATTTGATCCATAAAAGTAAGAAACCTAAAAATATTAAAAACAATCTGTTTGTGGTTATGGATTAAGAAAAGCAATTTGACACTTGATACGGTCTGCAAGACCTTACAGCTTTCCATGACTTTGCTGCTCACCTTGCAGACTGAGCAGCAGAATTTGGTGCCTGATGCATCCTCCCTTGTACAGATTGGATGAAAGACCCTCCAGCAGTCGGTACACATGACCACCTCCCCTGGCTGGTGACACTCGAAGCAGTACCAGTCGTGGTCATTTTCCTGAAACAGTCAATGCTCTTCTCATACAAATGTGACCCGTGAAGATCCAGGTCAGAATTGGTCTTCAGCAACCAGTGCTTGTCATAAGAGGTGACTAACAGGATCGGGTGGTCAGGCTCCCTGAATTGATTGATACATGTCATCATAACATATGTTATATTTGCAGGGCTCGATTTAAGAGATGTGACCCTACTTGCACCATGTGCAACTTAAGATAAAAACCTAGTTGCACCAGCCAAATTAAAGTTGCACTGCTTTTATTGCAATATGTAATGAAAGAAAAATGCTATTGAATCATTTACATGTTTTATTCAGAAGTGTACCCACTCAAAAACTGAACTAGGTTGCACTTTGTAATACTCGGTTGCACCAGTGCAAGTAACAAAGCACTAAATTGAGCCCTGATTTGGGATTACACTTTCTTAGTAAAGTAACGTTCTAGTACATTTGTTGGATCGAGTCCCATCCGGGATTCGAACCCACACCCTCTGAGTCAGGCACCAAAAGCCAGCACACAAAGACATGTCATTGTATCCCAATTGCATAGATTGATGGTCATGCTGTTGATCACTGGATTATCTGGACCAGACTCGATTATTTACAGACTGCTGCCATATAGCTGGAATATTGTGGAGTTAAACAACAACCCACCCCGGGGGCCCAACTCATACAAATGTGAGTGAGCAAGTAAGTTTTTACGCCATTTTCAGCAATATTCTAGCAATATCATGTGGGGTACACCAGAAATGGGCTTCACACATTGTACTCATGTGAGGAACTGAATGCTTTAACCACTGGTTTACCCCAGCTAACAATTTAAAAGATATCTTCAGGATATGTTTTTTTAACAACTTGGTTACGAAGCAAAATGTATTAAAACTCCTTTGTTCTAGACATTTTGTGTAAAATGCCTGACCTTGCAAAATAACTGAGATTGAAAACGCATTTTGATAAGGCCTAAAAAATATTTTGTTGTGGTTCCGATTACCCGACCGACCCTTGATTTCTGGTGCCGACCCTATTTTTTTAAGAGGAATGAATAAAATATGCTTGCAGATACCATTATTTTTTCACCGGCACCAACAGATATTGGTCATTCTGATAGAGAAAGTCCATATGACGGCCGCAAGCTTGATTGAATAAACAATTACACATTAATAAATGTGTTATTAGTTTGTACTTTACTTCTAAAAAAGTAGCTGTGCAAAAAATATATTCCGACCTACCTACCCTTAATTTTAAAGAGGTGTAATCGGAACCACAACATTTTTTTTATTTGGCCTATTTGACATTTTGATAGAATGTCCAGGCAAACTTTTGTAAAATCATGAACAAATCCTAATTCTATTAGCCTGAGGGAAAATTACTCTCTTCATACAATTTGAACATGAACATTGTCATTCATAACACGTTCTGCTACCAATACAGTGTTCACGAATGGTGTTTCAAGGTAACAGGACATTGGGTCCTGCAAGTTTCAGATGTCTGTCTGACCCATTGAAAATTCACAGGACCCATAGAATAAAATTAAACATACATTTCAGATTTAACATTTCTTATAATTGGCATTGAAATTATTAACAAACATAAGATATATAAATAGCAAACAAGTGTCACATGTCACATATAACAACTTAAGTCAAAGTCATTGTGAAATATGCAGTCAGACACTGGGGCCGGTGGGTTGTAGACTTCTATCGGACCATTGGCAAATCTGCCGGACTTGTTATTGTGGGGAGGATGAACGATTATCTCCCTTGTTCTACATACAAACATGTCATGTGTGGCTTCACTGCATGAGCTAGCTGTATATATAATCCAGCAATGCAGACATGCAGACTTTCTAGTCCCGTCGACTACATGTATGTCTAAACCTGATTCTGGCTTAGATGTTTGGTCAAAGAGTTCTACGACTTGCAATAGAATTGCAGAAGTTACGGAGGCCTTAAAAAACACCAATGGGCAGTCATTGTCCGTAGGTAAGAGAAAGTCTGAAAATGCCTTCAGGTATTGGCAGAGTCAAAAGACATGTGGCGCCAGAGTAAACTCAGCAGTTGGAGGTAATTTGTATCGGGACAGCAACCCTGGAAATATGAAGCACTGTTATTATTTCAAGTGTTATCATTAACTTTAAAAAATTGTGTCTAATTTACTACATGATGAAAAAATGTTTTTACCTCTTCTTGGTCATCATCTGTTGGAATTCTAAATCCTTCTTGTTCCAGCCCTGTTTTGGATCCTTTACAACCGACTGCTGTATAAGACAGCAAGAGGCCATCTTTGACCACATAGCTGAGCTGTTGAACGGTCTCCCCATACTGCATATCATTTTCCCTCTGCATGTAGCGAGTTAGACGGTCTATGTTGGGGATCTGTTTTTGCTGGCGAATGTATGCCACAGCCGTCAGCAGCTGCTGGGAACATCGCACTGTTGATTGCCGTCTCTTCACCGTGCGGACCATGCTGAATTCGTCATTTAATGAACGCAACTGCAACCTAAATTAAAATCATCTATAACAAATTCTGAAAAAAGGTATCTTGAACGTATCATGATAACACCAAAAACAAAAAGGTATGGGAAATGCTTGGGCATATATTTGGCACTATTCATATTCCATGATCCAAATGCAAAAGCTAGAGTTGGGATAGTCCATCCAACATTAACATCACTAATTCTAAGGCTCGAAGAAACAAACAGACAAAGGGGGTATTTAGCAATACTTTATATTGTTTCTTGCAATGTATCTAGTTCTAATTGTACTTTTGGTAAGCTAAACAGATTCTAGAGGCCCAACAAGTATGTAACAACATGGTAAAATTACTGAAAAGGTTACACTGCAAATGTGAAATAACAAATTAAAATGTGGGCTGTACTGGAAGATTTGGTACACTGTCTGACATCTGCCAGATTTCTAACAAGCCAAACAACAAAATATTCAATGTTTGACTCTTTCTTGAAGTTACTGAAGAAATCCGAAATATGGACATGATGGAGTATTCTCCTTTTACCCAATCGATCTATTACTTCAGAAATGTGCGGACAACAATCTAATGATGAATACATACGTTTTAACGATAAGGCGTTGTATATAGTATCATCATATCCAAACGTGTAACATAAACATCTCATAAAATAGTAAAAATAATGTTCAGCGTCTTCCACAAGTTTGAACTGTTTATTCAAATCTGTGCAGTTTAAAGGCCATAAGATGCAATGACAGCGTGCAGCCTCCTCACACACCAGACGATACAGTACAATTATAATGCCTGTACAGGTTATTTTGAAAAACAGAACTGAACAAGCGCGCATAATAACGCCCGAAAGCTCAATTATTATACAGTTATGCATTTCCAAACAAGCACCTGCGAGCAACAGGCAAGCAATTTGACAGGTGTGTTCATGCACAATACTATCTTAAAATAACAATATAATAACCGCATTAATTCGTAATTTAATTGGGTTTAAAGAATGCTGCATCTAGCAAGAAAATAACGGCTTGATTGACATACTTTTAGATTAATATTCCCGTTTTCGGAGTCCCATCCGGCATGAAAACAAGCAACATGGCCGATAACAATACGTCATGCACATAAACTGCAACGTCACAAATCACCCAGTTACAAGCGCAAAGCGTGATGACGAATTACACATATCGTCTACATGGGAAGTCGGTCACAGAACTTATATACCTGCAATCAAAATTTTTGGCAACATTCGATCGCATAGGTTGCCGGGGTGAACTACTGGAGCAGGAACTACACAATGCCTAGAATTATCGAGTGTGTGCCGAATTTCTCCGAAGGGAGAAGCAAGGAGGTAAGACATTCTTTTTTGATGACTAAGTTGTCAATAATCCACACATCGAAACACATTTTTTTAACTTTTCGAGTTTCACTCCCCTTTCTGCGTAAGTGTCTTAGGTTTATTTGGGTTGTACTCCTGTCTATAAAACACGCGATGCAAGTGATAGACTTATGACACGTTTGATTACCGAAAAATGACACTGTTGCATGTTCCTGCAAAACTGTCAACATAACATCACTATGGTCACCGATCTTAATCAGATTATTGACCCATTTTAATTCCTGGATAAACAGATTTATATGTTAGACCACTTTTATAATTACAGTTACTGGATGTGTTTTTATGTTTTTGTTAAAAATGGCAAAACCGATCGCAACTGGAAAGTTCATGATACAGCATGTTTACAGTTTCTACGCCAGTCAGACTGACATATCTAATTCAGTGCTAGATAAGAAATGATAAGGTGTCATGATTGCAGTGCTGCGATTCAAAGTATATTCTAACATGCTTGTTATATTTTGAAAGCAGATCCACAAAACAGTTACAAACACACAAATCAGCTGATATACTGTGATAAATATACTTCTGAGACAACAAAAACTTCAATTTTTTTCGAATAATTTATTTATGCATGTAGCCATTGTATATATTACATTGGAACGAAGAACCAAACTACTGAATCTTTCAACTGCATCACACTTGATTTTCCAATTTTGATATCAATGCATTATACTTGATATTCCCTTTACAGTATCCATGGTAACAAAATGTAACAAATGTGTGATGACTCACAATGCTGCCAATCCATACTGGCTGTGTAACCCAGCCAGATAGTGAAATGTACTTACTTTTAGGGACCGTTCATAATTAATATGTTTAAAATTATGCTTAGAAATTATGGGAAAGGGAGGAGGGGGGGTCATTGATTTTGTACATGACATGCAAGGGGTCACTTATTTTGTACATATTTTTTTTTGGGTGGGGGGTCATTCACATTGTACATCATCAGCTTCTCCATAAAAATTATCACCACCCCACTTAGCCATAAATTATGAACGGTCCCTTACAACATGGATATAAGCATATTTGTTATTTAGCTTGTAGGCTACTTCATGCTCTAATTGGACCAAGTTAATTACTCTCTATTTATGGATTGTATGTGTCTAAGAATCAATCAGTGCATATTGACATGCTTATATGTCTGTTCAGTGGCTGTGCCTTCACAAATTTGCCTTCTGACTTTGTTCTGTCTATGAAATGGTCTTGTTTCTTCTTTGTTGGTACTATGGTAGGGAAGACATGTTTTATTAGGTGAACAAAGTCACCACACCTTAAGCTATCAATTAGTTGGTAAAGATTCATTTCGTTTTTAGAAGAGTTTAGAGCATGTGCACCTATTTAGCAAAATCGCTGATATTCTCAGCTAGTTTGTGAACACCACAGCCAGCAATATACTGGTGATTTGTAAATAATCAAGTCTGGACCAGACAATCCAATGACTGAGTCAGCTCAGGGGCCAATTGGTGAGAAATCTTATAGCAGTAAAATACTAATTTGTAAGTCATTAGGAACTGTCTCCATCATGATAAGATATTTCCATTTTTCTGCACAGTAAATAGACTATTGTCCATACTGAATCATGATATTAATAAACCTTTGATGCTCTTTAGTTCTAGGTTTGCAACACATTTCACTGTTAATGAATGAAAACCCAATGAATGTTTGTAGTTGAGTGCTGGTCGGAAATGGTTTGATGAGACCAAAACTGGCGTTCTATTTGTCCACCCATTAGCATCTTAAGTTTCTGAAATTATCAACTTGTATATTCTTTTAGCTATTTTAGGCATAAATATTACAGGAACAGCTATGTTATATTTGTGAAAGGTAATTTAATTTTGATTTCTTTGTCCAATTTTTTTAACATTGGTCAGTTTTGTTAATCAGCTGACCAAAAAGATTGCTGAACGTTGCTTTGAGATTAACAATACAAGTTCTATGCAAGCCCCCTTTATTTCGAACAGTATTCTAGTTATATAAGTTATAATGTGTTACAGTTTGATGTGGCAGTAAAGTTTAAAGTCAGATGTTGAACTCAGATGTATACCACTTTTGTGAAACCCACAAGCAAGGTTATGGTACAGGCAAACCCCAATTATGATTGGTTTTGAACAGGATTCAAACTCATGCTGAATCGTTTGTGTTGAAGGGATGCAGAATGTCAGTGCCTTAAGCGAGCAGGTGACCTTTGCCCCCTGCTGGGGGGGTGGGGGGTTAGAATGCTATTTCCTTGTTTGATTGAGGAAATAGGGTGATGTCCTCTGCCATAAGGAGCCCTCGTTTATTTCAAACACTGTCAATACTGTATTTCCTCATTTGACAGTATCCTCCCGATTCAGCTGAGCTGTGTTCCAGCATATATAAGGGGTGGTGGGGTAGCATAGTGGTTAAAGCTTTCGCTTGCCATGCTGAAGACCCGGGTTTGATTCCCCACATGGTTACAATATGTGAAGCCCATTTCTGGTGTCCCCACCATGATATTGCTGGAATATTGCTAAAAGCGATGTAAAACTATACTCACTCACTCCAGCATATATGAAACCCAAGCTTTTACTGTATCTTAGTCTATCTACAATGAGTCACTTTATCTCAGACTCCACAGCTAGTATCTGTAACCTGCTGCTAGGCCTAGGGAACATCAGTACATCTAACGCAGACTTACCACATTATCTGTGATTGCAGTTTTAAAACCACTTCCACAGAGCTGAGAGTCTCAGGGTTAGCAGTCATTAAGTTATCCTGCAACTGACCCATATTTCTAATATTCTTTCATGGATCTTAGTAAGGCAGGAATATGTCCAGGGTTATGAAATATCTATCCCCTGAAGGTCAATATAATGGAAATAAATATGGTATTTTAAAAAAATATGAGTTCTTTTAACAAAGACAATGTATATTTAGAATGTATTTTATTTTGCAGTAATATAAAACCAAGCATAAGAGAACAAGAAGAAAATGTGTCCTTATTTTTCCTCAAATCAAACCTATTTTAACATTGTGTTTTGAGATTGCATTTTATTATTTTGTATGACTTGTTCCTATTTATTGATTCTTTTGTCAGTAAAATGCAGGTTACCTCTTCAAAGCCATAAAGCTTGTTATCAGTTACATACATTAACATGAATGTGGTAATTAGGCCTAAAAAAATTGTTGTGGTTCTGATTACCCAACCGACCCTCGAATTCTAGTGCCGACCCTAATTGTTTTAGCGGTCAGTGTTCACGAATAGCGTCTGACCCTCTGACAAATCCGGCCCCAATGTCTGGCTGTATATTTCACAGTGACTTTGACTGAAGTTGTGACATATGACACTTATTTGCTGTTTATAAATCTTATGTTTGTTAACAATTTCAATGCCAATTATGAGAAATGTTAAATCTGAAATGTTTATTTAATTCTATTCTATGGGTCCTCTGAGTTTTCAATGGGTCAGACAGACATCTGAAACTTACAGGACCCAATGTCTTGTTACTTTGAAACACCATTCGTGAACACTGAGCGGTATGAATGAAATAAGCTTTTAGATACCATTGTTTTTTCCCGGCACCGGCGGACATCAGTCAATATGATGGCCGAAAAATTGATTTAATAAACAATTAAAAATTGATAAATGTGTTATTAGTTTGTACTTTACTTCTAAAAAAATTAAATTTTAAAGAGGTGTAATCGGAAACACAACATTTTTTTTATTTGGCCTTATATTGACATATGCTACAGAGACTGGGCTGAATTTAGCCTCTCTGAACAGACCTAGCTAGATCCCTGCAAGGGATGTGTGTGATGAACTGTTGTGTGACTTTATATCTGTAGCCATGAGTCATGCATAGTTCCTACCATTCACACTGCGTATACATTCTTCCATCAAGGTTGAAGTAAATAATATGGTGTAAACTACTGAGTCAGAAGTGTGAGAGAGAGAGAGAGACTTTTTTCTGAGAGAGATGCACACACATATGCACACACACACACACACACAGACTGACATGCACATGAAACAGACTGACAGACAGCTCACACACACATCTCACTCAAACTCATTATGATATTAGTTTATGAGATATCATGCATTTTAAATAATGAGATGGTTCTTCCTTACACCCGGTCTACTCATGAAAACTGAAGTCTTGGTAAAACTGACAGTACCCGACTCTCAAGCAGCAGATAAAAACTTTAAAAATATCCCTGTATCTAAAGGTTATGTAGTGTATCATACAGAGGATAAAATACATGAATAGATGACTTACTTTGTATACTGTTGTATCACATGCACTGCCAGCTGTTGACAATGTTCACTTACTGGATGTAAGATGCTGCTCATTGGCAAGTCTCTCTTACTCAGGTGCTGTATCAAGTTTCCACAGTTCATTTATTCTGGTTAAAGATGAACTGCTTACTACAAAAAATATTCTTCCATTATTTCTCCTTCCAGGAGCAAATTGAACTGGTTGTCAATATCCCACTCATTTGAAATTGTTTTGGATGTCATTATTTTTGTGTAGTTGAGAAGAACTGTTGTGGGGTTATGAAATCACCCCCTGTCCATCATGCAACGTGGATATACAAACATACAAACAAACAAATACAAACTTTGTAAACACTCATTCAGCATTATCAAATATGGTATTGTATGTAAACTAATTGGCATGCCTGTCCTTTGCACTCAGTAACTTGTTATAAATTCTTTTCATGTTTGTTTTTGGGGCGGTGGGGTAGCCTAGTGGTTAAAGCGCTCATTCCTCATGCTGAAGACCGGGTTCGATTCCCCACATGGGTACAATGTGTGAAGCCCATTTCTGGTGTCCCTCATCGTGATATTGCTGGAATATTGCTAAAAGCGGCGTAAACCATACTCACTCATGTTTGTGTTTTATGAATGAGTGACTCAAAGAATGTAATACAAAAATATTCTTGTATATCGCTAAATCGGCCATTTCTTCTAGGCTCAGCATGTTCAAGTAAATGTTTGTGAAAGTGATGGCAGTTATGGAAAGTTATTTTCTGATTGTTATCCCACATAGGTGTAAATTTATGACTTTGTCCTGATAATCAATGAAGTGTAATCTTTAATATACGAGGCTGTGATTAAACAGATAAGTTTATCTAAAACTCTCTATAGTCTTGTTTCATATCCTGGTCAGTTATCGATCTTCCAATTTCTAAACAGCTGAAGTATCCATGGAGTTTGCATATTAACTATTTAGAACATGGTTGTGAAACAACAAAGCATTCTAAAAAGATGGCCAGGCACTTGTAAAAATGTAAGGAGACATGCATGATATGATCTGAGTGCTTGCTTATCTCAGCAAGTTAGTTTTATGTGCAAACTCAATGCATTATGCAAGCTGTTAGCTGTTGCAACAATATTAAAGCAATGCAAGGAAATCCTTTTGAAACCACAATAATTTTTTACACTGCATAGGCTATAATAATCCTTCTTTGTAAGCCAAGAAATGAGGGCTGCGTGACAACACATCAGGAATATTGCAGTTATTTATGGCAAATGTTGAAGTCTCCGAGAAAATAGAATTACAAATGCTTCTCAAAAGATGTTGAACTTCGCAGACCTAAATAACGTCTGTTTAGTCTGTGAGTAAACCAACAGTTGGAATTAGGCTGTGGGTTGCAATATCCCCTCTCGCCCCACCCCCTCTCGCCCCACCCCCTGTAGTCATATATACAGGTAGGGCTGGGACGGGTCCAAAGTTTCTACCAGGGTACTAGGGGTGAAACTGTATGCTCTTACCACGGTACGGTACATATTGCGGTACAAGGCCTTCGGTTCGGCCCATTTCGGTTCGGTATATGAGATATGATCACAATGCAAAAAATTGAAAACCTTACATTGTTTAATGAAATGGAAATAATAATCATAAGCTCTGCTATATTGAATGAACAAAATGGTCTTTTCATGCCTAGATAGAACAACTAAAGTATCACTGGAACCTAGAAGCTCACAGCTGTGTAGCAAAATAGCAATTAGCCAAGTATGATTAAAAGTCACTAACATCACATCAACATTTACTGCAGTGAAATCACCACTATGTACCAGAAATGTTCATGTTTTAAAAAAACGATGCACAAATCATATCTTGTCGAATGTGACTCTGTTGATGACATTTCACAGATGAATAAAGTTAACAAATTAGCACAACACACTTGTCATGAGACTGTTACTGTCTGTATGACTGATCATGATCATTGTCATTCTTCTAAATCATTGTCTATCTCTCGTTTCAGTCTGTTAAACATTTACAGATAGAGTTTGCAGATTTATCTATCTATCTATGTATATAATGCATTATTTATTCATCTGTATATATGAAATACTCGACTGCACATATATTGTATATAATACTATATGAATATATTTAATTGTAACACATGTGTAACCTTATATGCCTGAGTTGAAATAAAGTTCAGTTTGTTCAGTTCAATTAAAATGAAAGGGATTAATGCACAATCTAAATTGTAAAAGCAATGATGAGATGTAGTTAATTTCTCACAGTAAAGTACTCAGTTGTTAAAGGGATATGTAGTTGAGTAGAGAAGATTGGTGCATCCACTAAGAATTTCAAACAAGGTTCGGCCATCAAACAAGAAGTTCAAACTAAACTCTGTCAAAAAAGAAACGCAACCCCTGTATTTTAGAGATTATGATCTGAAGTTTTAGGACGACACGGCATTTTTATTATTTAAGACAGAAGTCTGAAATTTGGCAGAATAATAACCCAGATGGGCATGTTTAAAATTGTCATTTCAAAAGTCATCTCACAGACACCAGTTTGTCACCAGGGGGGGCGTCTTTCTCAGTATCTCGTATGAGCACCACGTGCTGCAATCACTGCACGGCATCTCCTTGGACAAGAACGGATAAGACGCCGGATTCTTTCCTGGGGAATGGCTCTCCACTCCTCCTGCAGTGCAACGGCGAAGCTGTTGCAGCGCCTGTGGCGGGCGGCTGACGCTGACGACGCGCGGCCGATCCAGAGTATCCCACAGGTGTTCAATAGGGTTGAGGTCTGGTGATTTAGAGGGTCATGGCAAGACATTGACGTTGGAATTCTGCAGAAAGTTCATTGTTGCACGTAGTATGAGGCCGGGCGCTGTCCCGCTGAAAAATCTGTGTCTGTTGGTCAATAATCGGAGAAGGTGAAGCTCTAACACGTGGTTGATGTAACGTTGGGCTGTCAGGTTCCCTGGAACCATCACCAAGTCTGAGTTCTGGTTGTATGAGATGGTTCCCCAAACCATGACGCTTTCTCCGCCAAATCTGTCCACCTGTCGGACGCAGATGGGCGCAAAACGCTTATGACGCCTCCTATACAGACGCTGTCTTCCGTGCCGCGGACGCTGCAAAAGACAACGGATTCATCAGAAAACCAGATTCGCTTCCAGTTTTGTAAAGTCCGTATCCTTACGTTGTTGCACCACCTGAGTCGCCGGCGCCGATGTAGGGGCGTAGTACAGGTCCACCAACTGGTCTACAGGCACGTAAACCCGCTTCTTTCAGACGGTTCCTAATCGCTTGAGCTGACACTCTCCTCAAACCTGGTATTTGTGTGGCAGTCACGGTTGGTAGGGCATGCCGACACGCAGGTGATGGACCCGGATGTACCGATCTTGAAGGGGGTCGTGATTCTTGGCCTTCCACTTCTTGGGCGCATCGCTGGTCAAATTGAAGTTGTTGTAGCGGCTCCAAAGTCGGGATATCGTTGTTTTGTGAACATTTAGGTGCCGCGGCAACAGTTCCAAAACTTTCTCCGGCTTGAACACCCACCAATGGCTTATATTTCGGGTCGGCAGCACTCAATCGCGGCATTTTTAACACAGCTTTTCGGGCGACAAATGAATGAATATAATAACGAGGAAGCACATGGGCTTTATACACCCCTACATTAACTGCCATTTTCATGATTTGCATGTGTTTTTTTTGTGCGAAGTCACCATGAGGGTCATTTCATGCGTTGTGACGGAATAAGCAATAAAATACACTTATGCGTACAAATGCAGTTGTTTGGATGGTAATCTTCATTAATTACGTGTATCATTTCAATACATTTGAATAAAATTTAGTTTGGAAGCAATAACTTCATTCAAACGAATTTTTCATATCTGAGGACAGGGGTTGCGTTTCCTTTTTGACAGAGTTTACATGATGGCCACACACTGGATGTGCGTCATAGATAAATGTAAAGGTTAATGCAGTAAAAAATGTCTTTTTGTCTTGCAACTACCTCAACTAGAAGAGTCCACTCTTAGATCATAGGGGTGCCACTAGTTTACCATTGCGTAACCAGCAGTCAACAGACCATGAAATGTTGTTTTAAGACTGTAGGCGAATTGGGATGTAGGCGAAATGAGAACATGCCATCAAAACTAAATCGTATCGTCAGAGGTGAAGAAACAGACTTTGCAAATGAAAATAGATACAATGTATCTGTATAGGAAACCTGCAATCAAACATCACAACACATGATAATTCAGTTTTCCTTCCCGTTATGTTTCCTGACAGATCCTATTATTCAACTAAGCCGGAAATAGCGATCAGCTGTGTACAAATGTTTTGCTCCAATGTACTGAAAATATAACATCAAAGAATTTATTCCATTACCAGAATAATTTATATCTCAAGCAGTTATTTTAACAGAGATAATATATATTGCTATCGTATTAGTATTATGCATGTTTTTACAAAGATATTTAAAATAATAATTAACTCAGCACTTACGTGGCTGGATACATTTTACGTATGAGACAGTTTGACAAGTCACCGTTGACTTCCCACGGATCATGCTACTTGGATTGTAAAAACAAAATGTTGGCAATTAATTGTGAAACATGACTTCAATGAGTCATTAATGCTGGTCTTGGGTAGAGCTGTGACGATATATCGTAGTATCGATAATCGTGATACTTTATCTGACGATAAATATATCAATACGTTTTTTCGTATAGTTGACCTTAAAATTCTTAACTTTCATTAGATATTGACGGTTATGTCAAAATTTCTTGCTATTAAAATATGATATTTTAAAGAAAATAACTTAAGAAAGCATATCGTGATATGTATCTAATCTAATCGTGTCGTTCCAAGATATCGCAATACATATCGTATCGTGAAATTTCTGTATCGTCACATCTCTAGTCTTGGGGTCCATGGATGATGAGGCGGTGATCAGTTCGTGATTGCTGAGAATAATGTGAAATTGGTGCTATTGCGGTAGGCGCGAAAAGCAGACCCTCGTGAACATTGTAAGCGGAAGTGGTACGCGTATAGAATGAGGTGATGCAATTTCACACGTCTTCTCCGATGTTACTGTAAACAGGTTTTTGTGAATGAAAATGGGATTTATTTTAAAGTTGTCGGTAATTAAGTTATTACGATGTTCCGCTGTTTGTCTGATTTGAAATAACTGAAAAAGAAACAGAACCCAGCCACTGATCGGGTATCTGCATTTACGGTCTTGCTGACTTTGGAGTGAGTGAGTTTAGTTTAAGCCGCTTTTAGCAATATTCCAGCAATATCTCGGCGGGGAACACCATGAAAAAGGCTTCACACATTGTACCCATGTGGGGAATTGCTGACTTTGGATGTAGACGACTTGAGGTGATCACAAACTTACTTAGAAATGATTGGATTTCTATATGTTTCAGAAAAGGTTTAAAAAAGTTATTAAAATGACATTACGGAAACCGAAAATACCGATTTTTTTTATTGCATTACGGTACACCGAAGCGAAGGCAAAATACTGAGGTTCAACTAATACAGCGGTGTATCGTTTCACCCCTACTAGGTACCCCACCCCCTATTACCCTACCGAGATACCCGATATGTTAATTCATGACGCCAAAATTGTAAGAAATGGCAATATATTATTCAGCTCGGAGGCTATTTTTTTCTTTCAATTTCTTAATCATGTATTATATTCAAAACAGGTGACTGTGAATAATGTCTAAATCTTCAAAGACAATAACCTTTTAATCATAAAAAATAACATATTACATTGTTTAATCTATTAGTCACATGATCCTAACGAGTCCGGGTACTGAGACCACCCGTCCCGGGTATCTGGGTTACCCGTCCCAGCCCTAATAGGTGGTAAAAAAACAGGTGTTTTACTTCTTTTCGGTAGTAAACATTGCCCAAACAGATCATTTTGCCAGCATTAAATCAGTGCTGCCTTATCATGCTGACCTTGAAGTGAAGTGTGTGACACAACATATGGATGCTTAAATCAAAACAAGCTGATGCTTGAGGAAATGGGTCAGCTGTATGGGTCAAAACCTGGTGTCAAGCTCAGCCCGGCTGTCTGATGTAGATGAAAAGCATCGTTGCTTTCTAAACATAGTCTACTCGATTTACTCTTTTCTTCATTGTTTACAAATATGAAAATAAAAAAGATAAGAAAACGTACAATTTTATGGATAAAGATTCTGGTTTTCTGCATAATTAATGATGTTTCAGTGTAGATTCCTACACAGTTATCAAGATGGAGTTGTTATTTGTAAGGTTGTGTGTTTTCCTGTTTATTAGTCCATACAGGTCTCTCCTACAGACTGAAACAAATAGATCCAATACAGTTCATGCAAATCTATAATATTCGGTAATCCTGGAAGACCACTGTTTCTTAATTTTTTTATCAAACTTGTGAAAGATGCTCTTGAAAGATTTATGTATCAAACTTGCTTTTGCTCGTTTGACACCAAATCATTAACTTGTTTAATAAAAAAGGATATTACTTGGAAGGTCGTTTAGTATCCTCTGTGTATTTAAATGCAATAAAGGCAAATTATAAAACAGGAGTAACAGTTTTCAAATGTGTGTGTGTTTACTCATACTCACGTTCAGAAGGAAGTGTACAGCAGTAGAAGGTATGTTAATGCTGTTCTTAATGGCACACTTTGATAGGACACCTGTTGCCCGGAACACTGAGTTTGTTTTATGACAGCATGCCAGCTGCTTCCTATAAACAGTCTGGAAGTAATTAATGTTCTATACTGTAATAATCAATAAACAAGTTTTGATTTTGGATTAGATCAGTGACATGTTTCACATTGTTTGTTTCGTGATGAGTAGGGTTGAAACGGTACAGTATTACCATGGTACGGTGCGTATTATTGCGGTACAAGGCCTTCGGTTCGGTCCGTTTCAGTTCAGTACATGAGATATGATCATAATGCAGAAAATTGTCAAGAGCCAAACTTTACATTGTTTAATAACATGGAAAGAAATAGCCATAGTCTTTGTTATTTTGAATGAACAAAACTGTCATTTTATGACTAAATAGAAGAACAGGGCAAAAACCGAAAATACCTAATATTTGGATTGCATTATCGTATACTGAACCAATGGCAAAATACCGTGGTATACCGTTTCACCACATGTGATCAGGTGATTTTTCTTCAGTCTTTGCTGTCTTTCCTCGTGTAATATTTCATTCAATAATAGTCATTACATGTGGTGACCTGGTTATCGTAAGAGAAGACTAAATGAAATTATGTAGTCAGACATAGTGACTAGGTTATCGTAAATGAAGACTAAATGAAATCAGGTAGGCATGTTAAGTGACTAGGTAATTGTAAGAGAAGACTAAATGAAATCAGGTAGTGAGACATAGTGACTATGTTAAGGTAAATGAAGACTAAATGAAATCAGGTAGGCATGTTAAGTGACTAGGTAATTGTAAGAGAAGACTAAATGAAATCAGGTAATCGTAAATGAAGACTAAATGAAATCAGGTAGGCATGTTAAGTGACTAGGTAATTGTAGGACAAGACTAAATGACATCAGGTAGTCTGGATCAGTGACTAGGTTTTTGTAATTGAAGACTAAATGAAATCAGGTAGTCAGGCTCGGTGAGGTGGTTGTTGTAAGAGAAGACTAAATGAAATGAGGTAGTCAGTAGTGTTGGGAATTGGTTGAAATCTCATAATTGATGATTGCTTCATTACCAACGACCAATCATCGATAAAAATTGGTTAGCGTCTATTTTCAGATTTTCCTATCCAGGTTGTTATTGCAGATATGTATAACATGATGCACCTTGCTACTTTTAAGTGATGTTGATATATCATGAACATTAACCTTCTGGGGTCTTCAAGAAATATTCAGTCATGACTTTTCAGTTAGTGAAGTGAGTTTTCTAAGAATTAAACAAGTTTTCAGGCCCTGACAACTTCGAGGTTATGTTCCATCGTCAAGTGTTTCAAAGACTAACACAGCAGTTCCAAAATCGTTTGTGTTCGATTATGAGAAAATGTGATCGATTGCTTGGTCGTTTGGTCACTTTGGCCAATCTTCGATTATTTCAATTAATTGGAACACCACTAGTAGTCAGGCTATGTGAGGTGGTTGTTGTAAGAGAAGACTAAATGAAATCACTCCAATGACTTAGTGACTGGCATCCTACCCTACAGCTCAGGATGTTTCTCATGATATCAACCTCTACTTTGATTAGCAAGACTTGATAATGTACAGATGGCCATTATTACTTGGAAAATTGAATGGTGTAAAACAACAAATCACAGTACCCAGAGATGTTAACAGGCTGATATATGTGATATAGTTTCTATAATTGGTCCTGATTTCGTATTGCAGGTTATTGAAGCCATCGCAGCTGCTATAGCTCAAACAGAAGGATGCAGCGTCCTGGACGTCGACCCAGGGATCTCCACCAACCGTACAGTCTACACCTTCGTCGGCAACCCAGTGACCGTGGTCGAGGGAGCTCTGAATGCAGCAAGGGCAGCCTACCACCTCATCGACATGAGGGCCCATAACGGTAGTCTGACTTAAGACTAACTACTCATATCAAAGTCTTTCAAACACCTTTCTGTTTGTCTGCCATCTTGAATTTTCTGACTCTGATAACTCAAACATACTTGTTGCCTTACTTACAGAAGTGTTTCAAGTTTACTCATGGCATAGTTACATAATATAGAATTAAATGGGAAAGGTACAACAGACCTTGGTGTGTAGGGCTGGTTTTGGATTTGATATGTAATACACACTAGGGTAGAATGATCATGTGTCATTACTTTCGATATTTAGACGTGCGCTTTGCTGATTTTTTCATTTGAATCAGGGGTTCAAAATTATTTTAAAAAGCCACTTGCCACAAAGTAACTTGTCCTGACAAATTTTCCACTTGCCCTGATTTTATGACATAATCATGATGATGTAATTATGAAAGAATAAATCAACATGGTATTTGATGTTAATGTTTACTGGACTATTTATTGAAAAGTGATAAATAGCAAAGAAAGATAACTCTACTTTATCATCATTGCAAAATTTAAAAGCTACATTTTGAGCAGATATGAAATTAAATCCAAGTTTATTTGCAGTTTGAAACCATAAGTGGAAATTATCTAGTAGCCCACGGACAAGTAAGATACCATTATTTGATTGCAAACAGACTATAATGAAAACTGACATGTGTCATTACCGGGCGATATTTTGAATGAATATTAATATCACGTGCATGAATATTAATATAATAATAATGTCATCCATTGTTCAGAGAAATCCTGTCCATGCATTGCAGTATTTTTTTATCCTTACCTGACATTAATTTATAGAATACCCTACTTGGGGCTTACACATTTCTTTCACTTGAGACATAATCTGTAATTCCTGTGTGGCTCTGTGCTGTGGGTATTTGGACCAGTTCTTGCCGATATTTGAGTTTACCAAGTTGTCTTCTGTAGGTGAGCATCCTCGTATGGGCGCGATGGATGTGTGCCCCTTCATCCCTGTCCAGGACACCACTATGGAGGACTGTGTACAGTGTGCACGGGAGTTTGCCGAGAGACTCGCGGAGGAGCTCTCTGTACCAGGTACACACTGTCTATTGTGTTATTTCATAGTGTGCACAATTATAGTGGGAAAAAATTAATGAAAGATGCTTCATGTTCTTGGGTTGTTTTTTTCAAATATTATCAGAATATATTGTACTGCCAGCTGTGTTGGGTAACTTGTCTCATTTATCTTGTATTTTAAAGGTATTATCAATATTTCAGGGGCTTGCAATAGGGCTGGCTAAAAAACTGACAATCGGAAATGTTGTCAATAAGAAGACTGATTAATGATATATCTTATGTAAACTATTGTAAGAAAATATAATTTTTATTTAATACTTACGAGGGCGAACATATTGGGGTTCATAATTTTCATACGATGCCCTTGCTCTCGCTCGGGAAATACCAACATTTAGGCACTCATGTCATAAACATAGTATGACATGGGCACTCATATAATATCCTCTATTCATGCACCCAATACACAAATGTGTCACCACCCATAAGTGGCTAGAAGTATGTTGATTTGTTTCAGACTTTTTTATATTTCTGTTCAAAGTTACCTCTCTGATATTTGTTGATAATCAAGTAATATGTAATTAACTAAAACAGTCTCTGTGATCTCTAATGATAGCAACCCTTAAAGATTCAGGTTACAATTGATCTTTAGTAACCCATATTTGTCATAAGGCGACTAACGGGATTGGGTGGTCAGGCTCACTGACTTGGTTGACACATGTCATTGTATCCCAATTGTGTAGATCGATGCTCATGCTGTTGATCACTGGATTGTCTGGTCCAGAATCGAATACTTACAGACTGCCGCCATATAGCTGGAATATTGCTGGGTGTGCCGTAAAACTAAACTCACTCACTCACTCTAATGATAGCCAGCCCCCTGTAAGTACATACTGCCACATTGCAATGTAGCTGTGGAGTCATGTATAAGTCAAATGAGTGACTGGGTGACCTGGTTTGAAACATTTTTATTGTGGTCATTATTGTTATTATCTGCTAGTGACCTAGTTTCCTCTTCTGTCGTTATTGTTATTATCTGCTAGTGACCTAGTTTCTTCTTCTGTCATTATTGTTATTATCTGCTAGTGACCTAGTTTCCTCTTCTGTTATTGTTAATATCTGCTAGTGACCTAGTTTCCTCTTCTGTCGTTATTGTTATTATCTGCTAGTGACCTAGTTTCTTCTTCTGTCATTGTTATCTGCTAGTGACCTAGTTTCCTCTTCTGTTATTGTTAATATCTGCTAGTGACCTAGTTTCCTCTTCTGTCGTTATTGTTATTATCTGCTAGTGACCTAGTTTCTTCTGTCATTATTGTTATTATCTGCTAGTGACCTATTTTCCTCTTCTGTTATTGTTAATATCTGCTAGTGACCTAGTTTCCTCTTCTGTCGTTATTGTAGTTATCTACTTGTGACCAATCATGAGTTTGTGTCATTGTTGTTATAATTTGATGGCCAAGTCAGGATATTTTTTTGTGGTCATAACTGTTGTTATACACCGATGACCCATTGTGATGTAAGTTGATTGTTTCAGTATATCTGTATGGTGAGGCAGCCACAGAGGACAAGAGGAAGAAGCTGCCTGACATAAGATCAGGGGAGTATGAGGGACTCATTAATAAGGTATGCAACACATGCACATGATCAATGCCTTGTATTGCTAAGCCAGATTACATTTACTGTTTGGTTTCAACCCATAATCATGGGTGAAAATAACTTTAAAATTGCTAGTGTACTTCAGTACAGTGGCACATGTAAAATCACTTGCCCTGATAATTTTTCCACTGTACCGGCCGTTTTCTTGTTGATTTTTTAAATAAACAACATCATTTACATTGGAAAGTCAATTGAACACCAGTACAGTGTGACATACAAATTTGCTTGCCCGACAGAAAAAAACACTCACTCGGACGTCGGGCAATGGGTTATTTCCACCCCTGATAATACCTCACTATCAAACACTGTACATCGTGCCGTTTTATTTTCCCAATGCTATGCATGTGTCCATATGCTTTATTTGATTAATTACACTGTGTTCATAGTCTTCGGAAATATTTGTGCTTGATTTGAATGAAATCTGTTCAGGATAGTAAACACAGACTCTGATCAAATTAATTCCTGAATGACGATGGTAGCACATGCTGATTGATGTTTATCATGCTTTAGTTGTAGATGCCACCTGAAACTCCTGGGTGTGGTACACTGGTTAACGTTATTGTTAAAGCAAAATAGTTTCATTTATTGATTCGGCCAAGAATAAAAGCATTTTGAAACGGATTCTGATATGTGTACCAGAAATTTAACTTTTGTTGTTGATTTACTTACTTTAGAATCAATAATGCGATTTTGAGGATGTTTTGTTTGAACATTCTTGTTGGTTTACCTGCATTATATAGGTAGAGGGGCAGCTTTTTCAGGCCAAGAACACATTTTAACCTCGAATACAGGTAGTTGTGTCATATCAGTGTTCACAAATGGTGTTTCAAAGTAACAGGACATTGGGTCCTGTAGTTTCAGATGTCTGTCTGACCCATTGAAAATGCACGGGACCCATAGAATAAAATTAAACACACATTTCAGATTTAATATTCCTTATAAATGGCATTGAAATTATTAACAAACATAAGATTTATAAACAGCAAACAAGTGGCAAATGTCATATATATAACAAATTCAGTGAAAGTCATTGTGAAATATACAGTCAGACAATGGGGCCGGCAGGTTGTACACTCCTATCGGACGGCTGGCGAATCTGCCGGATTTGTCAGAGGGTCAGACGCTATTCGTGAACACTGATGTCATATGGCAGCACACATGGTGGTTGTGTTTCTCATTCTCCTGGCAGCCATTTTGTATTGTTTCCAAAAAGTTGCTTTCCATTATTATTATCATTGGTTGACTCAGGTCAAATCTATTCAAACCTGGTTGCAAGAAATGTGTCAGTGTGATACTAGAGTTCCCTCTGGTTATATTGGTCCAACACAGGTACCATTAGTAGCATATGGTGTTATCCCAGCAACCAACTACATTTACATATATTATAGGAAGCATCTGCTGCTTGGCAATAGAAAATATTAACCGACTTACTTTTACAGTGACATACAGTGAGGATATCAAATGACAGATCTATTTCATATGATATTGGTGGTCTGATGAAGCATGTATTTCAAGTGTCACAGCTTCACTCTATAATCTCGTATTCCACGACCAGTTACGGAATAAATTTCTCGTGCACATTCTGAGTGAGTGAGCGTGCGAGCTAAGTTTTACGCCGCCCTCAGCAATATTCCAGAAATATGGCATCGGTCTGTAAATAATCAAGTCTGGACCAGATAAACCAGTGATCAACAGCATGAGTATCGATTTATGCCATTGGGAAGCGATGACATGTGTCCACTAAGTCAGCAAGTCTGACGACCGATCCTGTTAGTCACCTCTTACGAGTGAGTGAGTGAGTTTAGTTTTACGCTGCTGTTAGCAATATTCCAGCAATATCACGGCGGGGGACACCAGAAATAGGCATCACACATTGTACCCATGTGGGGAATTGAACCCAGGTCTTCGGTGTGACAAGCGGACGCTTTAACCACTAGGCTACTCCACCGCCCCTCACCTCTTGCGACAAGCATGGGTTGCTGAAGAACAATTCTAACCTAGATCTTCACGGGTCCATGCACAATCTAAGTCATGAATGTGAACTCTTGTGTGTCCACAGCTTCAGGACCCGGTGTGGAAGCCTGATTTTGGTCCTGCAGATTTTGTCCCGTCTTGGGGTGCCACTGCTGTTGGTGCCAGGAAGTTCCTCATTGCATACAACATCAACCTGCTTGGTACCAAGGAGCAGGCCCACAGGATTGCCCTCAATGTGCGGGAACAGGGCCGGGGAAAAGATCAGGTGAGGCCAGCAGATTTGAGACTCTTTTGGAGTAATGAATCAGCCATTAGGGGATTTTTAGTGTGAAGGGATTTTGATTGAGATAAATATATTTTCGGTCAACTCTAAGTTCCAAACTGATATTTTTCTCTGTGAAAGGAAGAAGTAATTTTTCTGAACTAGCATCACAATAGTTTTGAAGAACAGGCATGACCAGTGTACTGTTAACTTTGGGGAGTTAAACCAGAGGCTGATATTTCACCATGATTTTGGGTAACAGCGAAATTTTCACCAGAGGACAATAGACCAGAATTCGTCATTTAAATAATGGTTTCTCAAAAGCCCATGACCTGTGTCCCGTTGGGCTTTCCCCCAACATCAGCAGACACCATGATATCCAAGTAATCACCTGCAGTGCAATCTGTGTGATATTGGAGAACAATGTTATATTTCAGCCAGGCCGTCTGAGTGACGTCCAGGCTATAGGTTGGTACATGGAGGAAGCCAATATGGCACAGGTCTCCATGAATCTCACCGACTACGAGAAGACTCCTGTCCATACCGCCTACGAGGAATGTGCCAAAGATGCTGATGTAAGTGGATAATCGATAAAGCCATTTTACTTCACCATAAGGTTGTCATTATACACCTCCCCTGCCGTGATATTGCTGGAATATTGCTATTGCTAAAAGCGGCATAAAACTAAACTCACTCACTCACTCACTCACTCATTCATAATACACCAAGTCTTGCAATACAATGTTGATGATACTATTCTGCATAAAGTATAGCGGATCAAATAAATCCTCAAAGTGAAATTTGTAAAAGTATGATGAAAAATTAATAAAAGGATATTTATGATAAAGTATGAATGATATTTATGATATAGTATGAATGATATTTATGATATAGTATGAATGATATTTATGATATAGTATGAATGTTGAATACCAGCCCCTGAACTGGTACTGATAGCCCCACGATGATACTGGCATTGACAGGAGCTGAACCTGGCAGTGGTGGGCTCACAGATAGTGGGCATCGTCCCCCTGCAGGCGCTGCTCATGGTGGCCGACTACTACATGGAGAAGGAGAACTTGTTTATACTGGAGGAGGACCAGAAGCTAAGGCTGGTAAGATCTCCATTGTATGCAGTCTTTATTTAGGATTGAGTGTGAAACTTTCTGATATTTGTATGTTCTCATTTACGTGACTCTTTGCTTAACTGACAAGTAGAGTCTATGTCATTAAAGCTGAAGGATGGTTGGTCATTCTCTTTTTTTGTTTCATGCCAACAGATTTCCTGCTAGGGGATAGTTATTGGGGTACAAAGGCCTGGACCTTGGAGTCAGTATGTGCCTGAGTGGGGTATTATATTGTTTCTTTACTCTTATTTCAGGTTATCAACAGACTTGGACTGAACTCTCTCGGTGCCTTCAGTCCCAAGGAGAGAATCATTGAGTATATGATCAGGGGTGACGAGGATGGACCACTGGTTAGCATGGACGTGAAGGACTTTGTCATGACAGTCGGTTCTCGGTCCCCGTCACCGGGGGGTGGGTCTGTGGCGGCTCTTTGTGCCTCTGTGGTGAGTACATGGATAAATCTCCCTCTCTCAGGGCTCCAGATAAGGGCCGTATCGGCGTATGTACGGATAAAATATATGCAAGATACAGTAGGGAATAATTTAGAAAATGTAGCAGATACGCACCACAGCAATGGTGTACGGTCTTAGAATCATTTACAGACGTGTTTATCTGAAAAAGTTTTGTTTTATTGTTTTTCTACCTGTTTACACAAGTGTAGCAATGTTGTGGTGCATATCAAGTCAAAACATTGATTACACAACAGTCTCGTTTCCTGTTGACTGGGTTCTGTCCTATTGCGCAACTTAGTACAATAACCAGTCCAGAATTTTGAGACCAATTCATTTAACTGGATGCATAAATATTAATTAGTGTTATTTGATACATCTAAGCGCTTGAATATTGCAACACGACGCTCCTTATAATCCTTGCAAACATGTCGTGCAGCGTGCTCTGTCGTACTGCGAGCACTGACAAACAGAAACCTGGAAATCGTGGAAATCTCAAAACGAGGCTCTGCCGCTAGAAAAGTTTGACGGTCTGGTATGGACTTGATATTATATCAATCACATTGTGCGTTACAGAACTACACTGAATAAGTGCAAAAAACACATAACAGGTGTAACCAGTGAGCCAGATGCATTTTGAACCATTTATGACCTAATCAAACTGGGTCAGTCTGTGACATCTTATTTAAGGTCGTGCTGCCTACACCTTACCATTAAAATATAGAAATACGATGTTATTAAAGTTTAAAATTAAAATTCATTTGTAAATACCATTTTCTTATGAAACAAGGAATTGGAATTCAGTGTAACCATAGTTGTTTGTGATGTCTATTTTCACTATCACACGAGAAAATTCGGATCGGCTGAAAAGTAGGTCATTGTCTGAATAGGTTAATGAGACTTGTTTCGGTTTGATGAAACGAAACACAAGATTACTGATACTCCATTAAATTCCATTCTGTACTCTAAATGTACTCTTAAGTTTTTCCAGTACTCCTATATTGAAAACATAAGGAGTACATAGGTACCCCTGATGTTGAAAAATTATCTGGAGCCCTGCTCTCTTGTCTCTGTAACAATGGTGGTTAGTCACCGTTCCCAGAGGCGGGTCAGCCATCTCGAAGATCAGGATTTGATTTCTACCGTGGGTACATTATATATAGAGTCATTTCAGTGTCTCATATTTTGATATTGCAAAACTTTTGCATAAGGCCTTAATGTTCATACCACGTCTGTCTGCTAACTTAAACCAGATCTTTGTGTCTGACCCAGGGAGCAGCCCTAGGTGCTATGGTTGGATTCTTGACGTATGGGAACCGCAAGTTTGCCGACCTTGACCCTCAGATGAGGAAAGTTATCCCTCCTGTGTACACCGCCATGAAGGATCTCATCCCCTTCATCGATGCTGACGCTGGCGCTTTCAGTGAATACATGGTCAGTGACTCTTAAAAGCACAATAATAGTTCTATCCTTCAGTTTCTTGGACAGTGAATGTGGCAGTGGCGTCCTATAAATATGTGTGTGTGTATTGGTGCGTGCATGTCTGTCCGTCTCTGTGTAAAGGTGAGGGGTGAGGGGTTAGTTGTATTTTGCCTCATTTTGCAATATTCCAGCTGTATGACATTGGCCTTTTGATGATGATGATGATGATGATGATGATGATGATGATGATGATGATGATGATGATGATGATAATTTGGGCCAAACAATCTCTTGATTGATATTGTGAGGAAATGAAGGTTGACATATATTCCACAAAGACTCTGAGCATACCAGCCTAATCCAAGTAGTGGTCTGTCATAACCAGCTGGGGCGGTGGGGTAGCCTAGTGGTGAAAGCGTTCGCTCATCACGCCAACAACATGTTTTTGATTTGGTTTGGTGCAAGTGAAAATGTAGGCTAGCACAATATTTTGAAAATGACTTCATAGAGATAATATGAAAGTTGTTTTCATGAAGAAAAAATGCACTGGCTCTTCCTTAATAACTCGTCACGCCGAAGACCCGGGTTCAATTCCCCACATGGGTACAATGTGTGAAGCCCATTTCTGGTGTCCCCCGCCGTGATATTGCTGGAATATTGCTAAAAGCGGTGTAAAACCATACCCACTCACTCACTCCTTAAAAGCTTTTTGAAATCTGTTACAAGGTGGCTTTGTATGTCCTGATCTGATGTCTGCCAAATAGTGTGGGATTACATTTGACATGCATTTCTTTAACAAGTTAACATGAACATCAAACGTTTTTGACTGGTCAAAAGTGCTGGTCAAAAGAGGAGACAAAATGGAGAGAATGTTCAGACTTGGTGACTTGGTCATTAGAGAGTTGTTGTGCCCTGATGTTACAGATCATTGTTCACAATGTTGATTGTTGATCACTGGATTTTCTGACCCTGAATCGGACCGCCTCCGTGGTGTAGTGGTTAGAGCGTCCGCCCGGAGAGCGGAAGGTCGCTGGTTCGATCCCCGACCGCATCATACCAAAAGACGTTAAAATATGGTACTTGTTGGTCCCTGCCTGGCGTTCGGCATTACTGGGTACAACAAGGACTGGTCGGCTTGGAGTCAGTATAATGTGTCTGAGTGGGGTATTCATGCTTCACTGCGACATGGTATCTCAGTGAGCTCGCACTATAAAACCAGCTTAAGTCTGGGCTAGTACAAGCAGCCGCACATACACATACACACGCATGCATGTCGTCATATGAGTGAAATATTCTCAAGCACGATGTTAAACCCAATTTCACCTCACCTCACCTCTGACACCGAGTCGATTTCTTAAAGGCAACTGTCATAGCTGGAACTTTGCTGAGTTTGGCATTCAACTACATCTATAAATGCTTTAAAGAACTATAATTTTCTCTTTCACAAGTCTTTTCTTTCTTTGCAGAAAGTTACTATACTTTATGAAGCCAATCATTACTTTCATTATCAAGTGCACATAAACTGGATTCATTCAGGGGCTGGTGGGGTGTGGTTAAAGTGTTGGCTTGTCACGCCGAAGACCCGGGTTTGAATCCCCACATGGGTACAATGTGTGAAGCCCATTTCTGGTGTCCCCCGCCGTAATGTTGCTGGAATATTGCTAAAAGCGGCATAAAACCAAACTCAGTCAGTCAGTAAGTCTGGATTCATTCAGTATTTGTCACAGACTCACACCATGGAGCCAATGGTCTGACTTCTGAAACCTAACAATACAACAAAGGGAGACTACTCTTACTTTGCATGTCATACTGGAACATTATGGTTGGGGTGTGTGCAAGAGGATTTGTTATCATAACCAAACAAGTATTCTTTGTTGTATGTATTTTGAGTGAGTTGTCGATATTGGTGAGGTGTGTGAGGAGGTGTGGTTATTTTACAACACTTTCTCCATACTATGGGATATACGATGTATATCCCGACACAGTACTTCTGTTTCAGGTATATGTTCTTTCTTCTTACAGATATTTAAGAGTGTGTGTGAGTGAGTCTAGTTTTGCGACGCTTTTAGCAATATCTCAGCAATATCCCGGCAGGGGACACCTGAAATGGGTTTCACAAATTATACCCATATGGGGAATCAAACCCAGGTCTCGGCGTGACGAGCAAATGCTTTAACCCCACCGCCCCTCCTGATTTTACACAAGTACCAGTTTTAATGTACTGTATCATATGAATAACAAGGCAGGGGCTGTTTATGCATTGTATACATATCCGGGTATTGTTACACTGCTAATATTTGTCTAAATAGTTCATTGTTGTAACTGCTAAACATGCTTTCTGAACAGCGTATTATCTTACCGGATGTTTTTTTACAGCTGGCTGTCAAACTATCCCATAAGACAGAAGAAGATTCTTCAACTGTAAGTCCAACATTATGAATCCCATCATGGGATGAATTACTGATTACCAAATGGGTTGCCATTACGAAGCGGGGTACATTGAAATGTTCTGAGTAAGCGGGGTACATTGAAAATTATGAAGTTTACATGACCAACAGAATCAGTTACTGGAAGTGTTAAAAAGTTCAGGAGAGCGTGCTTTCTCACTTTACTGTTTTCTACCTGTAGTAAGACAGAAGAAGGTAGTTCCAACATTATGAACCCATCATGGGATGATGATTGAGTAATACTCTGGTTTTATGAATTCAGTTTTATATGTTCCAGGTCATATATGGTTGATTCCAACATGTTACAGAGTTACTGGAAGGTTCAAAGAGGAGACAACTGCTACCTGAAATTGGGTAGTTGTTGTGCGGTGATTGACCCACCCTAGAGATATAGTTAATGTTATTCCAACATTTGAGGTGAGGTATGGTTTAGCGCGTGCATGAATATTTCAGCTCATATGACGACGTGCATGCGTGTGTATGTGTATGTGCGGCTGCTTGTACTAGCCCAGACTGAAGCTGGTTTTATAGTGCTAGCCCACAGAGATACCATGCAGTGAAGCATGAATACCCCACTCAGACACATTATACTGACTCCAAGCCGACCAGTCCTTGTTGTACCCATTAATGCCGAGCGCCAGGCAGGGACCAACAAGTACCATATTTTAACGTCTTTTGGTATGACGCAGTCGGGGATCGAACCCGCGACCTTCCGCTCTCAGGCGGACGCTCTAACCACTACACCACGGAGGCGGTCTCCAACATTTGAACCAACACTGGGTGACATATGTATGTTCAGTCACTGTTATGCCCAACAACAAAGCTTTCCTAATTTCATTGAGTTATTGGAGATTCAAGGTTCAGGATTATTTCTTTCATACAGTGACGTTCTTGCCCGTGTGTATGTGAGGGGGCAGTTGCCAGTGGTTAAAGCGTTGGCTCGCCGCGCGAAGACCGGGTTGTATGTGAGGGCTTGTCTGGACAGTCAGTCAGTGTATCTTGTCTGGACTTTTGTTGATATTATGGTCTTATATTAGAGTAGTGAGGGTACTTATTTTTTTTCTGATCAAGAAAACAAACAAACAAAACTTGAAACACTTTGCTTGTCTCCCCAATACAGTAGCAAACATTTGTGTTCCTTAAGATGGCTTTTTATGCCACTCAAAATATGTTTTGTCATAAGCAATAAAAATGACTGACACATAGGATTTAAAGTGATGAATCCATGCCTTAGAGACATTCCTGTTTTTATCTTCAAACTTTGCCAAACTCACTTTCACTGACCCATGATACAAGATGGCTACAGTGTTGTAAACACCAGTTCAAGGCAAGATACAGTCACTCCATCTCTAGTTGTGATATTATCATGCTGCTTGTATTGCAGTCGTGAGATCGCCATGCAGCGCGGCCTGCTGACTGCAGTCCAGGTGCCGCTGTGTGTTGCACGGATCGTCAACTCTCTGTGGCCTCATCTCACCGAGATCGCCAAGATCGGAAACATCAACTGCAAGTCAGACCTACAGGTATTACTTAGCCCAATAGCTACTACAGTCCTCACATCTTATCTCCACTGTTCTATATCCAGTAAAGATTGGGTTAAGTATGATGAAGTTTATGAGAAACATTAAGAATTTATGAGAAACTTTGAAAATATTAGGGCTTTAATTCTATGATTAATCCTCAGTAAAACTGCATTGTTTATCTATTGTAGGTGGGTGTGCGAGCCCTAGAGACAGGTGTGTGGGGAGCCTACTATAACGTTAAGACAAACCTGAAGGACATCAAGGATGATGTGTACAGAGAAAAGGTAAGACATCGCCTCTTCCTGGGAGTGGGATTTAGAACAACAGCAAATTATAGAATTGTTTTAGAGGGTGTTTTTGTAGGTTGTATTTTTCACCCATGAGTAAATGATAAAGAATCTCACTGAGTGTCTTTTGATGTCAAATATATCAACACAATTTGATATTGTACATTGCTGACTAAATGTCTGAGTATAACTTCTTTTAGTCACATTTAGACGTTGGAACAATAAGGAAGGATAACAAAATATGAATGAACAACTTTGCTCTTACTGTAATAAAGAAGTTGTTCATCCATATATTGTTATCCTTCCTTACATATCAAAGTCATTGTGTATTCATGTAGGTGTCATCCAGGTAGGTGTCATGACACTGTTTTAAAAGAACACCTGTTCTATTTTTCAGACTGAGAGTGAAATCAATGAAGCCGTGAAGACAGCCCAGACAGGCTGTGCCGACATTCTCAAGATTCTAGACGAACGAGAATAGGAACCTCAACTTATCACAGATAAACACCACACTTCATGAAATACCTCTGAGTTTCCACAATGGCTGTAATTCAGGCAGTATTCCAGATTGTTGGTGTTACATGCATGAAGTCAACAGTGTGGGAAGGATTATCAGTATTAGTTATGTGTGATACGAGGAGAATAGCAAATAAATGCTCTTTAGAATCTTAGAATGGCACTTAGAAGTGATACACATGAAGGGGAAATTGATATGACGAACACGATGTTGCAGAGTTTATTCTTCCACATTCATTAGGTAATTAATGAAGGGGTAAGAATATACTCGAAATGTCGCTTTACTCAAATTACGGAAATTGACATTAAGTTTCCCCCATTGATGCTTGTTAGGTGTTATTATGCTTTGATGATTTGACTTTTAGTGTACCATTGTTAGTTGTACATCACCCGACTACGGTCTTGTCTGTCCCACCAGTCACTAAATACATGCTTCTTAATTTCAAAAAAGCAGCGTAAAACCAAACTCACTCACTCAAATGAGGAGGGATCAAATGTTAATGTTAAGAATTGTCTACAAAGGTATTATACAGCAGTACCACGCTGATGATGAACTATGACGGTAATAGCCTCCATAATTCTCCCATTTCTCTAATGTTGTCACATAGGGAGCTGGATACATTGTACCCCTTGACCTCGGTTCACCGCTACTGTCAGTTGGATATGACAGTTATATCCTTTTTTCGTAGCATTTATGTCATACCTGCGGATGATGTGTTACCAAAGAGCAATAATACATCAAACAAATAGTTTATAGTCCAGGTGGAGATGACGTCACATACAACCACTTCCCTAGTCAATGGTGTCAAGTTTTAAATGTTTGTTATTGTTTAAAATGGCTGGTAAGGATAGGAGTGATTTCATGATTCAGATGAAATGATTTCATGTCAGGTTCAGGAAGTGCAATCAGTAGATATCTGTCTAGTGACATTTATTACCTTATAGGGAGAGCCATGACTCATGACCTGGCATGTTTGTCAAACTCTCATGACCTTTCAAAATCATTCTTCATCTGTGGTTGGTCTCAAAGTATGTTAAGCAAACATAGTTAATGACAATGAAATAATTGTATATGTTAAATTTGAAATTGTGTCCTGCATCTTCACCTATAAATATATCCCCCCAAAATTCATGATTTCTTCCTTCTTTCATTCAGTATGTTTGAAAGTTTTCTGATGCCACTTTCAGTTTTGAACTGTTTCGGGCAAACATGAAATAGGTAGAATAATAGAAATAAGTTAATCTTTTGACTATTTAGGTTGTTTGAATGTGAAAACATTGAATAAGAAGATTCAAAATATATGATTTACATAAAATCTGGCTTGACTTGCAAATGTTTTGGCATATTTTCCTTGCATAATTAATAAGTGCAAATCAAATCGTCAGGCTAAGAGTTATGAATTAAGTTTTAAAATAAAGGTCAAGTTATTTAAAACAAATTGTCAAAAATTAGGTTATATGAATGCATGACATTTGCTCAACACTGTGTATGATACATATGCAATAGTAATCATTCAATGAGGACCTTTATTGTATTTAGTTGCTGTAAACATTTTGTCTTCAGATTCAGTGTAGATGGTTACTTCCTTAAAAAAAAAAAAAGTAAATATAACTGCTACTTATAAATGTAAACAAACTTCTAGGTCACACCATTATGGATGCATGTTTGTGAAATTATACCACAAGATAACTGATGGGGCTTTTATGAGTAACAAGAAATATTTTGTTTTGATGGAATTATACACTGTTTCTTACAAACTGCTTTTTAAAAACATTTCATGGTATTTTTGTCAGTCTCTCATAAATCCACTAATACATAATAAGGGCTGCTAAAGCTACTCCTTATTGTATGTGGGGTGGTGGGGTGGCCTAGTGGTTAAAGCGTTGGCTCGTCACGCCGAAGACCCGGGTTTGAATCCCCACATGGGTACAATGTGTGAAGCCCATTTCTGGTGTCCCCCGCCGTGATGTTGCTGGAATATTGCTAAAAGCGGCGTAAAACCAAACTCAGTCAGTCAGCCTTATTGTATGTTGGTAGAGAGTGTCGATTCTGTCACTGTATCACTAGACTATGCATCAGTGGCTACTCAAGTGTACGTGTTACATGCTCAGTAGCAGTCTTTACAAATACAGTGGAAAAATTAGATTTATTGATCTTGAACCAGAATTACATATAGTTTTTGTGGGTGTGATCATTTTTGAATTACTGATGCATATTCTATGATATATTTGGGAGTTAATTAAACTTACGTAAACTGGCAACCCTGGAATTGTGTAAGGTGATACTTAATGAGTGATACATGTATATACATATCTTCTTACAATATTTCTTCAAACAAATTCAGAAATATTCTTAAAGAGAAAGGACTGTTGAATTTGTCAACGTATCTAAATGATGTGAAGTCAACTTAATTTTACAGGGATAGAAATTAACCAGGAACTGCTAGCTCTAGTCTGCCAAACAGACCCTGAAATACATATATCTAGTACAGAATGTACAAGTCTAGAATATGTGGCCTCTGGCCTCTTCTTTGTTATAGTTTATAATTTTGAATGATCAGAACTGTTTTTACAGTAAAATATGTTCATTTCAAAAGCTAATGTTAGTCTGTAAGACCCAGTTGTGACAAGTTATAGGAGCACCACCAAAATTAAATGTTCTAAGAGTTGTTAGGAAACACTTACCCAAATTGGTTCCAGCTGGTGGGATCATGTTAATTTCTGTCCCACGACTTGTTGCTCTCCAACTGTGATACCAGAATCAAAGTGTTGTACTGTCTTATTACAAGTAGGTAAGCTTGGTGACCTTTTGTGTTTCCATAGTATTAGATAGCTCTAGTATTAGACTTTAGTCAGGGAAAATGTGCATCTTCAGCATAAATTGTGAATGTTCACGTGATTAATGCTTTAAGAGTGAGCCTGTTTTCAAAGTGTTATTTCCTGTTGCTGTTGTGTTTGATGTGTCTTTGTGTTCTTGACAGACTGTAATATTTAGCTTTTAGACTGTCTTGACTTTTGTCATATTTGCTGAAATAGTTCTATCACAGCTTGGTATTGAAACTGAAACATGTTGTGTTGAATATTCTCAATGGTTGTAGGCTGAGCAAAGTGAATATTTTCCTTGTGATACAGGGATGAGATTTGGAATCACTCCAGAATAAAACATATGTCATTAATTAATCTTCACAGTCATTAAGTAAAACATAAGCTCATGAACTATAGAGGTATGAGGGCACACAGGAAGGGGGTGTGTCCAACTGACAATCAGATATGAGCGTATACCAGCATCAATATTAGAAAGGTATGTTTCATGTGTTAGGGATCCGTATATCAATACGATAGATGGGGACAAACCTCATGGTCACGCAATACTTTGCCTGAAGGGATTCTTTTTATCAAGAATCAAATAAGAAATCACAACTTATCAGTTTTTTATGGTTATATTGAATGTTTGTAGTTTTGTTTGTGTATGTTGAATGTATCTAGGGCTGGCAGGTATATGTCTGTGTGTGAGACCAGACATCAGGGTCAGATCAGTGTATGGCTGTCATGCCTGTGGGGAGGGATCACTTGTCAGTGTTAGGAAATTATTGCTCCCTTACTGGAGATTCATGAAGTCTGTTATTTCTATCACTATCATGATTAGTCTTGTATAATATTTTCAGCTTGTATCTACACCTTATAACTGTGTCTTAAATTTGAAAACAACTGTTTTAATGTATTATCTGTGAAATTGTGTATTGTGGAATTGGAGTATCTTTATTAAGTGTCATTAATACTGAAAAAATTGTTTTTGTGCAGATGGTGAAGTCATTTTTTAAATATATTGTGGAACTTATGTACATTTGAGGGTATTTTTGTGATGATATTGAGCAAATCTTTCTTACATGGTTGATGGTAATTTTCATGGCTACTTTTAACAGAAATGATTAATATTAGAAGATGACATATGCAAATTAGAACATGGGGTTTTATCATGCATGAATCGCTAACATTATATTTATTATCTGTATTCATGTAGACTAACCACTTAACCATGTGTACCTCAGTGAAATCATTCCATTTATCCTTGGACTACATCCTGTGTGTTGAAGTACATAAAACAACATGAATACGTATAACGTGAACTCAAGCAATAACATTGGGTTTTTAAAACCTTATGATTACTTAATCTGTATGTAGTCATCAAGCAATAGATCTCTTGGTCTGTATTTGTGAATTTCCTGTGAGATCATAAGGAAATTTCAAATCATCCCGAAGCAAGGGAGATAACTGACTGTTAAAGTCCTGTTTCCACTCTTGTCGAACTGGTCTAAAAGTTGGAGTTATATTTGGCTGGACAATTGAGTCTATGGATGGCCCAGTCAAAATTCTCATTTAGTTTGTCAACTGCCATGCATATTTTGGCCCATTGAAGAATTTGTAAATCTTTTGTAACTATAATAGATGTGAACAGATATTTTCCAAATCTGTTCATGTTTTCAGTGAAAGTAAGCTGATATACTTCATGAAGTAAGACCAATTTTGTTGCTCTATGGGTCTTGATTATTGAACAGATCATCTTGATCAGGGTCCACTATTTCGTTTGACGCAAACCAAAGTACTGTGACTGGTAGAATCTGATTGGCCAAAATGAGAGACATACAAGGGACATAACTCATGACCACTGGAGGCACAGATAGAATCAATCTCTGAAATTCAAGCCTAGTTCTGCAAAGGTGGAAACTTGTTCAATTCCCCATCTGGTTATAATGTTTGAAGTCCATCTCTGGTGTCCCCTGCCATGGTGTTGATGAAATATCCTGGAATTCAAAGTAGCATAAATCTATATTCACTCACTCACAAACTCTGACATTGTTAGATCTCATTTGTTTTTCTCTGTATCTTCAAGGCATTTATTTATGCTGAGTGATAAAAACACTTTATTGATAAAGATACATCTTGCAAGGTGCTACTTAAGAATATTTATTTTATAATAAACATAGCTGTTTACACCATATGCACATCTGTTTTTACGTTTATAACTCCATAAACACACAGATATGTTAAAGTCAATTTGGACTGACTATAATGAAGACACCATATCAAAGAAATAATTGACGTTTTTTCTAGTCATTTGTAAAATATTTTTATGCATATATGAATCAAAGAAATCAAGTGTATTATCAAAATCTTATTTGAAAAATGGATTAGAATGTACGATATAAGAATTAACTTTTAAATGATTGTCTATGATATCTGCTTCATTTCTTGTGATTATTGGTTTTACTCATGTTTTACAGAATGGAGAATCATTGTCACCTTTTATACCATATTTTAATGTATACTTGGTCTTTGTGCTCATTATTTTAAAAAAAAACATGTTTGTCAAAGGGTATATGAACTGATTGAGACAGCTCCCGCATGGTTGTAAACTACTTGCCCATGGTGGGAAAATTGTGGAAAAACATCTGATTTTGTCCCAGATCTGGAATTTAAGAAAGATCTTATATTGTTATACTTAATATTCTAATATTAAAGTAAGTGCAACATTGTCAAAACTGAACATGTTATGTTAAACCTGACTATGAAAATTGAGGACAAATATCAGACTCTCAGAAAGCGTACATATGTCCTATTACGGATTATGATTAAATTGTTAAAGAATGTTTTTTTAGTTTACTGATCTACTTGATAGTCTCTTTATACTAACTTGGCAACTGTACTTATTCTCGTCTGAATATTCAAGGATGGTGGTGTAGCCATGTGGTTAAAGCGTTCACTTGTCATGATTCAGACCCAGGTTCATTTCTTCACATAGGTACGGTGAGTTGCAGGAATATTGCTAAAAGTGGTCTCAAACCATACTCACTCTATCACTTAATGGTGTATTTATATAAAATACTGTGTCAAAGAACTGAAATGTGACAGATAATTATTTAAAGTGTCAGTTGTTTTGCTTATCAAACTTCATACACCAAATGTTATATCTATATTGTCTCAGTAAGCGTGTGTAGCTTATAAGTTTTTCATTTCCATGCTTTAATCATGTGCATGCGTGTAACATTGATATACTAGAGAAACACTCCCCTTTGTTGTATATTGTAGACAAGGCAACTTTTCCATGTGATTCACATCACCCCAGGCCTTAAAATTTGATCTTTATTAATACCATTCAGATACTCCTGTGTCAATTCTTTTTTCAATATGTTCCAAGCAGTTTTGTGTCAGCGTCAAGTTCGAGGTTTATATTGTAACTGCTAAAACTATCAGCATTTTCTTGAAATTGGGTTTTGATTAAGACTAGCATGTACAAAAATATGTGTAAAGATAAAAATGGAGAATTAAGGTTTGAGGGTCCTGGGGATGTGATAAACGGAAGTAATGCCGGTTAATTATTTGTATATAGCTGCACATGGTGCCTTCCTGTATAACCGATCTCACAATTTACATTCTCAGTTGAGTAGGTACCTGTGCCCTCTCATAATACTATACTGAAGGAAAAAAAAGTTAGGAATCATGAATATTTTGGTGCATATTTTTATGAAAATTTGTGCTCGAGCTTCATTGCGAAAAATTTCCCAAATATATTCATGATCCATAACGTTTTTTCTACAGTATGCAATGTGTACATCCATGAATATCTGAACTGTTATTTCATGAAGGGTCAGATCTTTCGATCCTTCACAGCATGTATACCATCTATTTACTGGAATACTACAGAAAAAGAAATATGTAATATGTAACATTTAGAAAGGATAGCGAGCAGATTCGTGCTGTTATAAAACTGAACCATAAGAACTTTAAGGGGCATTTGACTGGTTGTTTTACCATCGAGAACTCAAGTTCAAAATACACTTGGTCAATCCAAAAATAATGACTTACTGTTTCTTTGAATTTTATTAGTTAATTTTCTGTAAATGTTTATAAATTCCAAATCCAACAAATAAGTACTAATGATTTTTTATTTTTTGAAATGTTTCTGTTCCTGTGCTATCTCTGCCAAGAGACAGTAAACCGTGAACCTCTCTACGTTAACAGAGTTTCTTAAATGATAGGCTGTGTTTTTGGACAGAATAGATTTATGATAAGATTTAGAAGAAAACTCCACGTTTGAAAGTTATCTAAAAATAGTAGGCTCAGTAGAGTGAATGAATGAACTGACAGATATGTACTACCTGAACGTTTGTTTGAATCACACATCAAAGGGTTTTCTCCCCTCTCATATCAGTAGTCACTGTCTTTATTTGATCACTGAAAGGTGTTGACACTGTTCACAGTAATCATGCTACTTCATAATGTCTGTCAAATGCTGAAGCTAATATTCCGGGCACAATGTTCTTTGTTGTTACTGTTTGGACCAATGATTGTCAGTGTACAGGGTTATGTGATCTGTCCATCCAATCAAGAGCAAGAATCATCTGACCAATCAAACTGCTCAATGAATACTGTGATGATAATATATTTCAGGCGACATTTGCCCATTGTTATCTGAATGAAAATTTATTATTGATTTTTTCTGAATTTTATATGATGATGCTTTTTGTTAACAAATAAAGTTACATTATAGTTGCTTTAACTGACGTCTTGTGTTTCTTTTTACTGCATATATACTGAACAAAAAAGTTACAGCTGTTTTGAGAGATATTTTATGAAATTATGTGCTCAGTTCACACAAAAATATAATCATGTTCCCTATTTTTTAGGTTCAGTATATATGCCCCTCAGTGGAGAGACTACAGAAGAACCAGTGCTCAGTCAGTTTCAAGAAATATTCATGATCACTAATTTTATTTGTTGAGAATATATGTTCCTTGTTTGGGAATCCAGAGGAGCTGTCTTTACCGAGGCATCAACTCCAGGACTGTTGGCAGAGGTGGAGGCTCACATTCTACTGACTGAAAGACAATTGTACAAATGTCAGGTGTCCTCTGTCCCTCTGGCTGACCGTAAGTCTATGAACTGGCCCCCGGTGCATCTGCAACTTGAAAATCTCATGAGTAACAAAGGTCAAAACCAGGTGCAAAATCGGGAACATTTCTTAGGCATTTCTCCCAGGTATTAAAGTATATACTAAAATGCAATGGTTTATCTGCATAAAATATAACCACTTGCTAGAGGAATGGGCTGATAAATGACAGAAATGAGACGTGGGTAATGATTCGACCCTACACAGCCTGGGTCGAACCCAAGATCAACTCTTGTTCATGGCAATGACTGTTAAACAAGAAGAAATATGAGTCACAACTCGGCAGCGCCCTTTAAACACCCCTCCACCCCTCCACCTGATTCAAATCAGAATAATATCTCAACTGACATTGGCGAATCCAGAGTAGGGGTTCGACACACACACACACACACACACACACACACACCAATTGACTTAAGACCACATTGAAGATTTTTTTGGCGTTTTAAAAGAGGGGGGCTCTGTCTATTATATTCGACTAGATATCTGTCTATTATATTCAACTAGATATCTGTCTATTATATTCGACGAGATATCTGTCTGTTATATTCAACTAGATATCTGTCTGTTATATTCGACTAGATATCGGTCTATTATATTCGACTAGATATCTGTATTATATTCGACTAGATATCTGTCTATTATATTCGACTAGATATGTCTGTTATATTCGACTAGATATCTGTCTGTTATATTCGACTAGATATCTGTCTATTATATTCGACTAGATATCTGTCTATTATATTCGACTAGATATCTGTCTGTTATATTCGACTAGATATCTGTCTATTATATTCGACTAGATATCTGTCTATTATATTCGACTAGATATCTGTCTGTTATATTCGACTAGATATCTGTCTATTATATTCGACTAGATATCTGTCTGTTATATTCGACTAGATATCTGTCTATTATATTCGACTAGATATCTGTCTGTTATATTCGACTAGATATCTGTCTGTTATATTCGACTAGATATCTGTCTATTATATTCGACTAGATATCTGTCTATTATATTCGACTAGATATCTATCTGTTATATTCGACTAGATATCTGTCTATTATATTCGACTAGATATCTGTCTGTTATATTCAACTAGATATCTGTCTGTTATATTCGACTAGATATCTGTCTGTTATATTCGACTAGATATCTGTCTATTATATTCGACTAGATATCTGTCTATTATATTCGACTAGATATCTGTCTGTTATATTCGACTAGATATCTGTCTGTTGTATTCGACTAGATATCTGTCTGTTATATTCGACTAGATATTTGTCTATTATATTCGACTAGATATCTGTCTATTATATTCGACTAGATATCTGTCTATTATATTCAACTAGATATCTGTCTGTTATATTCGACTAGATATCTGTCTGTTATATTCGACTAGATATCTGTCTATTATATTCGACTAGATATCTGTCTGTTATATTCGACTAGATATCTGTCTGTTAAATTCGACTAGATATCTGTCTGTTATATTCGACTAGATATTTGTCTATTATATGCGACTAGATATCTGTCTATTATATTCGACTAGATATCTGTCTATTATATTCGACTAGATATCTGTCTGTTATATTCGACTAGATATCTGTCTGTTATATTCGACTAGATATCTGTCTGTTATATTCGACTAGATATCTGTCTATTATATTCGACTAGATATCTGTCTGTTATATTCGACTAGATATCTGTCTGTTAAATTCGACTAGATATCTGTCTGTTATATTCGACTAGATATTTGTCTATTATATGCGACTAGATATCTGTCTATTATATTCGACTAGATATCTGTCTATTATATTCGACTAGATATCTGTCTGTTATATTCGACTAGATATCTGTCTATTATATTCGACTAGATATCTGTCTGTTATATTCGACTAGATATCTGTCTATTGTATTCGACTAGATATCTGTCTATTATATTCGACTAGATATCTGTCTATTGTATTCGACTAGATATGTCTATTATATTCGACTAGATATCTGTCTATTATATTCGACTAGATATCTGTCTATTATATTCGACTAGATATCTATCTATTATATTCGACTAGATATCTTTCTATTATATTCGACTAGATATCTATCTATTATATTCGACTAGATATCTGTCTGTTATATTCGACTAGATATCTCTCTGTCTATTATATTCGACTAGATATCTGTCTATTATATTCGACTAGATATCTGTCTATTATATTCGACTAGATATCTGTCTATTATTTTGGCCTAGATATCTGTCTATTTTATTCGACTAGATATCGGTCTATTATATTCGACTAGATATCTGTCTATTATATTCGACTAGATATCTGTCTGTTATGTTCGACTAGATATCTGTCTGTTATATTCGACTAGATATCTATCTATTATATTCGACTAGATATCTATCTATTATATTCGACTAGATATCTGTCTATTGTATTCGACTAGATATCTGTCTATTATATTCGACTAGATATCTGTCTATTATATTCGACTAGATATCTGTCTATTATATTCAACTTACATGTGGTGATTAATGAATTGCAACAAAAATGGTGTGTATCATTTGTTAACTGAAGAAATACAGGTTTTGTGTTTTACATGCAGAGAACATCAACCATATCTGTAATTTATTGTACTATATTTATTTCTCTTAAAGCCTTAAAGACTAGGGCTAAAACCGGCTAAAGAATGTCCTGGCTACGGTGTCGGATATTGATGTGTCGAATGTAGCATGGTCCCTACATATTCCTTATTGAGTTCTTATTTCCGGTTGTGTCAAACATTGGAAAACTCGTATTAGCTTGGAAACAACTATTTACTCAGGTCTCTTCAAGACCCGTGAAGGCCCGGGTTAGAATATTGATCTTCAGTAACCCATGCTTGTCGTAAGAGGCCCATTTCTGGTCTAACCCGCAGTGATATTGCTAAAAGCGGCCTTAAACCATACTGACTGACTGACTGACTCACTGTTGTTTAACTCTGCACTCAGCAATATTCCGTCTGTAAATAATTTAGGCTGGACCACACATTCCAGTGATTTGCATCATGGTCATTGATGAACCGAGTCAGTGAGCCTGACCAACCGATCCGTTCATAGCCTCGTACGACAAGCATCTGTCGCTGGAGACCAATTCTCACCCGGATCTTTACGGGTAACGCGCTTCTTGTGTTGTAAATTGTTTCGTTACCGGCGCTTCGTGGCGTCCGACACTTATTAAAGGAAATACGGTATAATGTCTATGGCCTGATACAAACAGTGGTGTAAAATCAGCCTAGCCGGTGATACGATGAGAGTATACAGGAGACAGGTTTGAAAATGTCAATATTACCTATGTCATCCGCTAGCATATTACATGTCATGAAGTCCAGTAGGTATGTAGAATCTTGCTGTAATCTAGATATTTATAATAACAAGTTTAATGTTGTCAATAACCTATGAAGATTCCACCTCATAACAGGCCCTCAGCAAATTGCCTTCTAAAATTGCCTTAACAAAGTGGTCCATGAAATGTTGTATGTAAGAAACAGCAAAACAGGAAAAAAAACACCACTCCCCCTCCCAATTCTTTTTCTTATTTTAAGCAACCCTCCTAACACCGCCCCAAATATAATAATAATAATAATAATGATAAATAAAAAAATTAAATAAAATATAAAAAATTAAAAATAAATAAATATAACCCTTTTAAACAAAGAAAGAATAACAACAAGCAAACGAACATTCTACCAAAACAAACACCTAATTGTTGTCAGGTGTGGAGTAACAAAACTCACGGCTACATCACGGTAACACATTTTATTTCTCAAGCCATCAATCAAGCCAGCTGACGTGGAAATTAATTTTACTTTCATATTGGAAACGCAAGGCTTATTTGCATATTTAATGCATTTATCATGACGACAAGTATGTCATTTGCGAAACAACTGTTCTTTTTCTCCGTGGATTCATCGTGATTAAAAGACCGTGATTGAGTTACATATATATTGCCGGATAGTAATAGATTATCCGTAATGTTTTGGGCAACGATTTATTAAATATATTTATTAAATTAATCCACGACACGACTAACAGATGCCAGCGCCGTCAAGTGTTTGAAAGATTTGGTGTAATATTGAAAGAAAAATGTAACATGTTTACATGTAGAAGTCATAATCTGATCTTTATTCCCTGACCATCAGATCCTGACTCAACTAAGGGACGCGAGCACTATCAAATGCATCAAATGCACGCTGATACTGAAGAAAACCTATTTTTACAATGCATTCCATGCTTACAAAATAAGTAAGTCATGTTTAAAATGCAAGATAAGGACAATGATCATCGGATCCTGCCACGATTAAGGGAAGAGCACCGTCAAGAGCGCCGTGCGGGGGTGTCTATCCCCCTCCCACCCCCTTCTCCCTCGATTTTTTTCCATGAGGAGCATTTCCCCTAACCTTTGGACTTCATGATTTATGTGCACCCCCCTTCTCCAACCCCTGGATCCGCCCCTGCAGATTATGCAATAATAAGTAGATTATGAAGGGATGATTTTTGGAGCATGCGAAGACTCTGTAACAACAGGTATGGTTTCAACCTATTCAACGCACCGATATAGCTGACCACTCGGACGAAGAGAACGTTGTCCCATTGCCGTGTGGGGGTTCCGAACCAACTATCGTCTGTCAAAGGCGGACCGTTAATTATTCACACAACAGTTGACCGTATTTCCACAGTGATGTTAGGTGAGTGAAGCAACTGCAAACCAAAACAAGACCCTTTGTTATATACAGACCTGTTTTCTCGACTACATGTGTAAGACATGCCAATCTGGCGACAACCTCTCTCAGTTGCATTTAATGAAACAGTCTCCTTCTTGACCAGCGCTCAGTCCAAACACTCCATGTTAGTTCAAGCATCAATCGAATCCCATTCTTAGTTCTACTTTCCCTTTTTCTTCCACTTCTCACTTTCCCTTTTGCTCCAGCACCCCACTCTCATTCAATTCGCAGTTTTTCGCTGAGTTGCGTCCCTTGGGCATCAAGATCCCTATAGTTGTAGGTTCGATCATGTTTCTGGGTTCATCAGTACCATATATGGGCCTGTGGCTTAACCAAATTGGGAATCCTGCACCACTCATCCTAGAAAGCAGCAATCGTCTCTCAGAAGCCCGTGGGAAACATCGAGTGCAAATAAGTGATATTCAACATCGGGTACATGAAACGTAATAAACACAACATTAATGGCTAATGAGAAACGTGTATTAAAACATGCTGGGGCACTTGCGGGAGGATATTCGGTAGAAAAAAAAAGCTTTTCCGCAATGTTTACGAGCAAGGTTTTATGATTAATCACTGTCAGTCCAACCCCCTTGTCCAAGCTGAACTATTGATATCATCGTTTAAATAACCACCGCTGGCAGAGGTTTAAAAGAAAGAGCAGACGACATTGAATCAGTCATTGTGAATTGTTATCAATCACATTTGGTGACAGTTGTGAAGAATAACCGTATTTTGGGCTGTTCCCGATATATAAGGCGGTGACAATCCATCGTCAGTGTGTTCTCGAACGAGAGGCCATTAGTCGCGGGGCTGTAGCGGGGGGATTGTAACGTCACTGTCATCATTACAACACACTCTGACGTCGACCCCAGGCTGGCTTGCGCCCGGAGATACCATCAAGGATACGTCGGCGAAGAACTGACTCAAACCTAAGTGAAACTTGCAGTGAAGTTTTCTTGGAAATTTCGTGATTTCAGTGATGTCGTCTGCTTGTGGAATTCTGCTTCTGTTTGCGACTGTCCTCGCTGAGCCGTCGGCACACTTGAACAACGGTGTTGACAACAGAGTGCACCTTCCACAACAGTGTGCCATAGGAGCTGTATCATCAAGATTCAGCTACAATCCTTTAGCGGACGACGGTGAGTTTAGTGTAGTGCTTCTTGAGGCAGGAGAAGAACCTCCTTGGCGGGAAGCAGGGAATGGATACACGAACTCAGTATTTGTCCATAAGCTACACAACCTTTTCAGTAATCATAATAATTGTCTACAAATACAGAGTCCACTGTCTGTTACAGACTAAATTATACGTTTATATGTGAATCACTTTCAAATAGTGATGATACCTGGCGAAATGATTTGCGTTATCCTGCACCATGACAGGACAACCATGTGGTGGTTAAATTGTGTCACATGCTTCAGTGTGCCATCGTAAGCCAATTGCTGGAAGACTTGCTCCTGCTATCAATTACAGCTCAATCTGGCACAGATTATTTCAGGCAGATATTTACATAGCTGGAATATAGCTGACTGCGGCCCAAAACAACACTACCTCCTTTCAGCACCGATGACGGAAATGGCGAACATGTTCATATATGAACAGGAACGATTTTTCTTATGGTTAGACAACTTCTATATTGCGAATGGATGCGACGTTTCGATGTAGATGCTAACACCGTTATCAAGCAAGTCATGGCACGTCACTTGTTTGAAGAAAAATCTCGTTCCTGTTCATCATACCAGCCACTCCAACTACATGTTCATATATAACAGATAAGAGTAAGTGAACCAAAAAGAAAAAGAAAGAAAGAAAAAAAATAAAAGAAGAAGAAAAAGTGAAAGGTTAACGAGGGTATTGAGCGAATGTTCACAGGCGTTGAGGGACCTCGGTAAACCGGAATTTGTTACCCTGGAACAAATGACTGATTTGATTGACATTTTCTCTGTAGTGATGAATTACTCAATATATTTTCGGCAACGATTAATTACTCAGTGATTGATAATGACTTGGTATTATTGACTGTCAAGGTACATCTTAATGGTATTCACAGGTAATCCTTCAGGTAAAAAGATATTCTATATTTCAAATCGTAAAGTTAAATAAGAAAAAAATACTCAAAGTAAAATTTTTGTTCAACCATAACATTGTTCTGAAAGGTGAACGACGTCTTCATAATCAACTGCAATAGTTCAGGGCTACATCATGCTTTAGTAAACTACACATGGGCAGAAGATACTCTGTTTCTTAAGTAGGATATTGTTTTGCACAAGGGCGTTCTTGTGTGTGATACTTTCTAACAGTGCCAAGATCAAAGTGAACATCGGATGTGAATGTCATGTCATGTCTTGTGGTGTGGTCACGCCCTGTGCAACGTTGGTCTCGAAGAGTCCATGGATGGGAGTTTGGATGTCCTTGGATGTTTGCCAGCTTGGCAGCTTCTGAGTTTTAAAAACTGAAGTCCTGCTCCACAACGAGCACATGTATCACATGTCTCACCATAGGCAAGTGACCTTGCTCAAAACTGCCTCTGTTCACCCAGCAGTGGATGGGTACCCGATGGGATGAGATGGCGAAACGGCTGTTAACCTTGCACCTCACAGACAGCTTGGGTTCTAGTGCATACGGATCCATTAACTTGGGTAATATTGAGCGCTTTGACCATACACCTTTTATATGGAAGTTATATAAGTACATACATTATTACTTGCCTTCTATAACATGCTGACTCCTTGGTCCACTTGTAAAAATAAGATGTCAGTGGTTAGTCCATTGTAGCTGTTGTATGTCGAACATAGACCCACTTTAGAACCAGAAATACGATTCATATTGCTCAAAGAGACACGCTTCTTACAGGAAGGAGTAAACTTACAAAAATATATCCTCTGGACGGTCCCACACAATCTAACTATCAATAACCCCTTCAACTATGAACATACTTGATATTTAATCTGTGTTTAGCGTAATATAACTTTGTTGTAAAATATTCTTTCGGTTGTGGCCATATATTCTGATATCGGAACCCTATCAGTCCTGATTATATAGTCTCTGTAACTTCTACTTAGCCATGGTATACGAACCCTATCAGTCCTGATTATATAGTCTCTGTAACTTCTACTTAGCCCCGGTATACGAACCCTATCAGTCCTGATTATATAGTCTCTGTAACTTCTACTTAGCCGTGGTATACGAACCCTATCAGTCCTGATTATATAGTCTCTGTAACTTCTACTTAGCCGTGGTATACGAACCCTATCAGTCCTGATTATATAGTCTCTGTAACTTCTACTTAGCCGTGGTATACGAACCCTATCAGTCCTGATTATATAGTCTCTGTAACTTCTACTTATAGCCGTGGTATACGAACCCTATCAGTCCTGATTATATAGTCTCTGTAACTTCTACTTAGCCGTGGTATACGAACCCTATCAGTCCTGATTATATAGTCTCTGTAACTTCTACTTAGCCGTGGTATACGAACCCTATCAGTCCTGATTATATAGTCTCTGTAACTTCTACTTAGCCGTGGTATACGAACCCTATCAGTCCTGATTATATAGTCTCTGTAACTTCTACTTAGCCGTGGTATACGAACCCTATCAGTCCTGATTATACAATCTCTGTATAGTTCTACTTAGCCGTGGTATACGAACCTTGTCAATTCTGATTATATAATCTCTGTATCGTCCTACTTAGCCGTGGTATACGAACCTTGCCAGTTCTGATTATATAATCTCTGTATCGTCCTACTTAGTCGTGGTATACGAACCTTGCCAGTTCTGATTATATAATCTCTGTATCGTCCTACTTAGCCGTGGTATTAGTTCTGATTATACAATCTCTGTATCGTCCTACTTAGCCGTGGTATACGAACCTTGCCAGTTCTGAATATATAATCTCTGTATCGTCCTACTTAGTCGTGGTATACGAACCTTGCCAGTTCTGATTATACAATCTCTGTATCGTCCTACTTAGCCGTGGTGTACGAACCTTGCCAGTTCTGATTATACAATCTCTGTATCGTCCTACTTAGTCGTGGTATACGAACCTTGCCAGTTCTGATTATACAATCTCTGTATCGTCCTACTTAGCCGTGGTATAATAACCCTGTCAGTTCTGATCATACAATCTCTGTATCGTCCTACTTAGCCGTGGTATACGAACCTTGTGAATTCTGAATATATAATCTCTGTATCGTCCTACTTAGTCGTGGTATACGAACCTTGCCAGTTCTGATTATACAATCTCTGTATCGTCCTACTTAGCCGTGGTGTACGAACCTTGCCAGTTCTGATTATACAATCTCTGTATCGTCCTACTTACCCGTGGTATACGAACCTTGCGAATTCTGAATATATAATCTCTGTATAGTCCTACTTACCCGTGGTATATGAACCTTGTGAATTCTGAATATACAATCTCTGTATCGTCCTACTTAGTCGCGGTATATGAACCTTGCCAGTTCTGATTATATATTCTCTGTATCGTCCTACTTAGCCGTGGTATACGAACCCCCTCAGTCCTGAATATATAATTTCTACTCAAACGAATACATAAAACGGATCTAGAAATATTCAATGTTTTTTAAGTTAGATCACATTTATTGATAATTACATTACGCCATATATGTAATAGTGATTGTTTACACTTCAGAAGTATTATTAGACAAAGCAGCCCTCTCAACAAATCCTCATAACTCAAGTTTTAGGCAATCTAATTAAGATGAGCTTCTGTACCGATTGTATCCACCGATTTGCCTTGTCCTGCTTCGACTATATCATGATACAGGTGGGATAATTCTCACTGTGGTGCACTCAATCCTTGATAACACACTATAGATTTTGTGTATTATATTTATGCTGTTTACCTCCACAGGTCCCTCTCACTGGATACACTCAGCTGACTGTTGTGTGGGTGAATGGCAGTCTCCTATCAATATTGAAACTGCCTACTGTAAATGTAAGCAGTCGCACAGGATAAGATATACGACGGAGCCTGTTGGACCTATACTAGGAAAACTATATAACACAGGTAGGTCATTGTAAGCTGTATAACACGGATAGGTTGTTATCAGCTATATAACACATGACTTACTTAATAAGGTTTATTACCTACGAGGGCGAAAATATCGGGGTTCATATTTTTCATACGATGCCATTGGGCAAAATATCACTTTGTCATGGTTACGTGACGTCATGAACAATGATATGACGTCACGTTTCTTCTGTGACGTTGCGTTCTACATGCGGTAACGGCGGGTAGCCAGCCTATGTTTGAAAGTAGATTTGGGTTTATTTTCCTCAATTTGACGACTTCGGTAATAAACAGAATATTATATTCGTACCCAAAGTTAAGAATTCTTATCATATATCAGGTATTATATACCCATATCATACCATGTTTACGACACTCGTGCCTAAATATCGGTATATCCCTCGGTCTCGCTCGGGAAATACCAACATTTAGGCACTCGTGTCGTAAACATCGTATGATAAGGGCACTCATATAATATCCTCTATGTATAACGCACTCATGGGTGTAAGAGACAACAAACGTCTCGTCTTAATACAGTTGTAATGTTAATGGCAAACAACATTACAATTGTGCGACTTCTGTCAATAAACAAACAATTACTTTGAGAGTTAATGACGGATTCTACCGGTAGGGCAGGGCAGGCATGCTCTTTTCGCGATCACCTGGTGTTTACTGATTTTCAGTGATGCACTCATACAATTTTCTGTTTTACCTTCTGCGGCAAATGAATTTGTCCGATGTTGTGTGTTGTTGTTACTAGTGTTGTTGATTTCTATATCCCAAGTGACGCTTAAGCTACCTACTACTGATGTACAGTGTTTGTGATCAGATTGTGAATGCATCGTCTACGATGTGACGAATCCTTAAAGGAAGCTGACATGCTTGAAACCAACTCGGTGACAGGTAGCCATTATGTTTATAATGTCTCAGTCTGTGATTTGCAGTCCAGGTTTCTGGAAATACATGGTTCAGCCTTGTTGTGTGCACTCTTACAGGTAACCGCCAACATGTCCTGTTGATTTTCATGTTGAACCTAGTCCTATGTATTTTCATTTCTGTATACATATTTCTGTCACCATCCCTTGCATTTTCGAAAGAATTTAAGAACATGGTCGAACCCTTGATTTTCAGGGAGAGAGAACATGGTCTTGATTTTCAGGAAGAGATGAATTCAGTTCAAATGTATAGGGAATGAATCATTTTGTAACAGGCCCTAGTAATGTTCAAATTCATGTTCCAAAGGAGTTCAAGAAAGCCAGAGAGGGTCCCTCTACTCCGCCTAGTCCCTTCTCGCTGACCGAGAAGGTTTTCATACCGCGAAAATCTGGCGACATTTTAAAAACAAAGAAAAAGACTAATTAATGCAAAACAAATCAAAACAAACACACAAAAACAACGGTTGCCCTTCACTCACGAATTGAAAAGTCAAAGCTTTTGTGATATACCTACAACAAGCGTATTTTCCAGTCTCATCTCTCTTCTCATTTCAGGGTATGCGGTGTCTATAGACTTCAGTAACAGTGTAACCCCGGCACTGCTGGGAGTTCCGTATTGGGAGAGTTCAGAGTACGTCCTGTCGACGTTGCACTTTCATGCTGGTAACGGCACAGGTCATGGCTCAGAGCATGTGGTGGACAACGTCGGCTACGATGCAGAGGTAGGTGCTCCTTCTCGTCTTATACACCTAATTCTGTTCTGCTTTATGGATCTTAATGACATGATAGTCGCGTGTATATTTTGTCTATAATTCTATAAAGAGATTTTCCGCCAGGGGCAATCAATTTATCAAAATTTAACTGTCGACGAACATAAAGAAAGACTGCCGACTTGTGTCAGTTCAGAAAATTTTATACAAGGGTGTATTTTCAACAGCTGCCTCAGAAAAAGCTGAATTAAACACGAACTTAAGAGATTTTGAATATATTGATATTTGCTGACAATATGTAACGTAATTACGCATAAAGAAAAACTAATAAACGTGGACACCCGCCATAGGATTACACAGAACATGATACATTTAAACATGGTCTCTATACAGTTTACTTTTGTCTCCTGTAGCTTCACCTGGTCCATTACAAGAGAGAGTACGGTACCGTGGCGGAGGCGGTCAAGCGACATGATGGTCTCGCTGTGGTTGGAATCTTCCTGAAGGTATATTGACTGATTAATACGTTATGAGCCTAACACAGAAAGCCTTCGCCTGAAGACATAAGAAGGATATACAGTTCAATATACCCCCCTTCCATGTTGATACACTTGTTGACGGAATTTTATACCAGGTACAACGACGCCCTTCTTTTATTTGTTATTGATTCGAAATGGGTTCAGACCAAGAGATGTTTGGGAACAGAAGTATATAATCTAGAGGATATGGCGGATGGTGAATGAGTTCAAAGCCACACTCTAGGATTGTAGTCATGGAAATTGAATTGTGCAGTGCTAACATTTCGACGTCTTATCGTTTCGAACGTACAGCAACATATGTTCCGTTTATTGTTTGGACTTTTGTACGGTAGTTCACCACAATACACACCCTCTACATCCAAGAAGGCATAACCTACCCAGTCTTTGCCTTCTTTGGTGGAGATGTAGCACTGATTTGATTGTTGTTTGGGACTGAGCCCAGACGTGGTGTGTTCGGGTTTTATCCATAGTCACAAATCACAAGAAACTTTCTGGATCAGCTTCGAACAGAAATAGATTACCATGAGACATATGCATGTTGTACACGGTGCGTTTTTGGTCATCTGAGAAAAGCATCGGATTCCAATGAGCTTATACTTTCTCATCCTCGATAATCTCCAGGGTATAAGTTACGATCACTCTCCACTATACCCTGGATGCATCCACGGCTTGGCCCGATAATTACATTACCTCCCTTCGCTGGCTCCGCATTCTCACAGTAGCCAATCAGCTGAGCCGCCGTTACAACCGAGCTTGCCAGTGTCAACAAAGATAGCGGTCGCAGTCGCGAAGGTTTGTTCTCAGTGCGACTCAGGTTTTGGGGGAAACCATGCAGACAAATTGACAGATATGAAACTGTAAAAAAATATATATATATGAAAGAACTCCTTCTAACTCTTTCAGAGTATCTCTGCATCAACTGTGTTGCTAAGTTTAAACGGTTAGATGATTTAAGAAGCTAAAGTGAGTTTTGATTGGTTCCCGCAACTTCCCAGCGTAAAAAATAATAAATAATAAGTCATCTTCTATAGCGCACGTTTCCAAACACCAAGTGATTGCTCGCGGCGCTTAATCAGAATCTGATTCTTATTACCCCGGATAACCCAAGCTGCCTGTTAGGCGCTAGAAGGTTATAGTCACATGACTTTATCCCACCGGGTACCCATTTTCTGCTGGAAGAACAGAGGCAATTTGAACAAACTCACTTGCCTAAGGTGAGACCACATGTATCACATGTGCTTCGTTGTGGGGCAGGACTGGAGTCCTAGAAACTCTCAGGAGTCAAGCTGCCAAACAAGGTCACCCATCCAAGGATTGTCCGAGCTCGGCGTTGCTTAGACACCTGATTGGATAAAAAGCCAGCTAAGGGAGGTAATAAAATCATCGGGCCAAGCTGTGGATGCATCCAGGGTATAGCGGAGAGTGATCGTAACGTATACCCTGGAGATTATCGAGGATTGCCCAAGTTTCAGAGATTGAATTTTCTCTCCTCTGAAATACCCACGAAACTGGGTACTGAACAGTCATTCGCTGGTTGGTCATCAGCAGATCAGGAATTGTTTGGATGTCTTGGGCCTATATCTAAACACTGCTGCCAAGCTCCTTACGGTGGTAAAGGAAGGGGAATCCTGTCATACTGTTGTTCATACATGTATATCTACATTGATGGATTTCAGTGTTGTGAAGTTGTTCTGCAAGCACTCTGTAACTCCACGTTTCTCAAGTTTGTCCATTTTCCAAAGGTCACAGACCCCCTTATCGACTTGTTATCGAAACAATTTACTGAACCGACTCATGTGTTTGTGGATATACCACTATGAGATCATGTACTGTCTTTTTTACATTCCCGAATTTGACCAGCATACGCTCCCTCAAGACAGTCGTGTTCATCTGTGTGGAGTTACAGTTGCGAGGACAGCAGACAGTCTTAATAGATTCCCCAGTTGGGAGAGTGGCGTCCAAGGCGCTTCATTTCGCTATGCAGGGTTGCGTATCTTGCGACCGTCAGGAACCGATGATCGTGGGTTCGAATACTAGATTCCTGGTTTGTCCGCACCAGGCCCAACTGAAACCGGTTGGGCCAAACTGATAAACGTCTGAGATCTGTTCCTGTCATATTGAACTGACAGCCCATGATATACATACGTGGCATTTAACCAACTGACGTTTTAACCAATAGGTGTCACATCTGTCCCCCAATGCTGAACTGAACCGACTCATCCGTGTTTGCGGACTGGCTGGAGGTAAAGGTACGGGTATACAACATAATTTCACTATTATTCAATTGTTGCACAGAGGCGATAGGGTAGGCTTGTGGTTAAATCGCTCGCTCGTCACGGGTTCGATTCCCCACAATGGGTACAGTGTGTGATGCCCATTTCTGAGTCCCTCGCCGTGATATTGTTAGATTATTGCTAAAAGCGGTATAAAACCATACTCACTCATTCATTCACTCTGTATCACGGCATCCTGTAAAAAAAAATAATCTCGACCATGGAAACCAATTATTAAAAAAGTACATTGAGAAGACAGTCAAAGATTCCTAATATCTACTGAAGTGGCAATGAATGAAGTGACACATTAGCTTAGGTCATGTGAAAACACCTGGTGTTCTGCACGTTTACCGTGTTGTAGAGGTGATAGATGACACGTGTTTCGTGACTTCCAGGCAATAAGCGGCCGTTCTCGGTGGATCCCCGTCAACTCTTTCCCTGGCAGAAGGACTTCTATGCATACCATGGCTCTCTGACCACGCCCCCCTGTTCCGAGTCTGTGCGCTGGATCGTGATGAAGGACCCGATATATATCACCCGTGACAAGGTAATAATAAGTTATATATCACCCGTGACAAGGCAGTAACCAGTTATACATCACACGTGACAAGGTAATAACAAGTTGTATATTACCCGTGAGAAGGTAAAAACCAGTTATATGTATCACCCGTGACAAGATAGTAACCAGTTATATATTACCCGTGACAAGGTTGTAACAGTTGTATATCACCCGTGACAAGGTAATAACAAGCTATATATTACCCGTGACAAGGTAATAACAAGCTATATATCACCCGTGACAAGGTAATAACCGGCTATATATCACACATGACAAGATTCGCCCATGTAGTCAATTTGTTTGTATGAGTGAGTTTAGTTTTGCGCGGCACTCAGCAATATTCCAACTATATGGCGGAGGTCTGTAAATAATCAAATATAGACCAGACAATCCAGTGATCAACATGATGAGCATGGTCAATTTGAAATACACGCGTACTATAATCATTTCATAACGGGTACCTTTAAACCAGTCTACCTTAAATACAAAAAAAAAAAAAAACACTGATGGAATAACTTATGTTTCCAGCTGCTGATACTCCAGAGTTCCCGGATGTCAGACGGCAGTTACCTGGGGCAACACAGCAATGTCAGGCCGGTGGTGCCGCGGGCCGGACGCCAAGTGGAGGCCAACTTTCACTGCTGACAAGGAACGTCGGACATTGGGAGACGTCCTTCATCACACACCACCTGACAGGAGAAGGGTTGTGAAAACTATACACAATGACGTTTGGTCAAAATAGACGGAAAATGTCTACGTTTCAATATATAGTTTGTGGTATTTTATAAACAGATTATGTGTCCTTAGGTTGGATGTTGAGAGGAAAGAACCCATTTTGGATGGTGGTAAAAATATTTAATCTGTTTGGGGTGCGTGATAATATTGTTTCGTCGTGATGGAAATCAAATGAGACACCGTTTTGTAACTTGGCTCTTCCTGTACTTGGATGGAAACAATGTAGTAAGTGCCTGCAGCTGTGACACGTGACGCGCCTTCCAAGTCTCCAGCTGGTGCACAGATGGTCCAGTGGCACCACAAGACGATATGCATTTGTGCATCACAGGTCGTGGTTCGAATCTCACATTTGGTCAAATAATAATACTTGTTTAGCAAAGGTATCCTTCTTTATGAAAGAAATCAATTTGCGTTACTGAATATGTACAACAGGAATGGCAAGTCCTTATGGATTATTAACTTCTTTATTGTTCAATAGCGCAGTTTCGGTATAGATACTTATATCGTTGTCAAGCATAATAATGCTTGAAAACGTCGCTATTGTACAATAAAGAAGTTGATCATCCACAAAGACTTGCCATTCCTGTTGTACATATTCAGTAACGCAAATTGATTTGATGAACTTAAAATGTAATCTTTTGTTCTGTATCATAATTATGAGCATACTAATATATTGATCGGTGTTGTGACAGACAACTACAATAGTTTAGCTCTTTATTCAATGAACAAAGGAGAAAAGCGGATTCTCATACTGGGGTTTCTACACCCACCGGTGTCGTATGTGTAATCACGTGTTCGGCCACGTGTTACTTCATTTCTTCCAGTCTTAATGAATGTTAAAGTGCAAATATTGTGTCTGAGGTATCTACAGTGATAGATGTATAAATACTGGGTAAATGCCTTTCGGGACCGAATTGTTGGCACTAATGGTAAGGTTAATTGGTGATGTTATTTTGCACCGACAGTAAAGCCATAAAATGTGTCACTAAATCTGCCCTGTATTTTTCTTTTCAAACAGCTTACTTGATAAGAATGTTATACACTGCTGATAAGTTGGCAATTAATTAATCTATTTCAATTTTCTCATCAATCACAACAGTAGGACGCCCCTGGTAACAAGGTCGTATCTCCAAAGAACGCAAAAATTTCAGTTCCCAACAGCTATATGCACAATGTTTCTTTATCATTTTTACATCCACAGTTCCGTCTTTCAACTGTGATGTATCACACCTTTATTACTGACATAGATATGAGGAAACAGTTCCCGATCTTTCCAGCACGCCCACACCTCAGCATCTGACTAAGTCGGGACGTGTTCTTTCTGAAAAGTTCCTGACAGTTCTATGTTCATGTAATATTCACTAAAATTGTCTTTATAAAACTTATGATTTTCAAAGTCACAGATACCTTGTACAGGTATGAAAGGTGCAGCGGTCCGCTGTGAAGAATTATGTCCCATGGGCGTATCAGGAGTCTATGTTTAGTGTTCAGTAGTTAGGTGTAATAGTGCATTTGCTAATTATCACGTTTGTTGAACGATATTGGAGGTTCAAATAAATATACTCTCCCAAAAAAGAAACGCATATAGGAATTTCAACTGTATTTTTATGTTTATTTTGAAACATCTTGTAGGCTTTATGGGTCAATGAAATATAGCGAAATTGCACACTGTGAATGCAGATTTATCCGTCTTTGGCACCAACTCGAGGAAAGTCAGTTTGAGTGTCACATGGAGACGTGTGGTGGCGCTGAAGTCAATATCTCGTGTGACCACCGTGGGCATCCAGAACTGCACGACATCGCCTCGGCATCGAACGAAAAAGTCTCAGAATCACGTGTTGTCCAATCGCAGCCCACTCCGCCTGTAGTGCCTGTGCGAGTTGCTGAAGTGTCTGGGGCTGAGGGTTACGGCGTCGCACCCGTCTGTCCAGGGCATCCCACAGATGTTCGATCGGGTGTAAGTCCGGTGATCTAGAGGGCCAGGGGAGCACATTGATGTTGTGGTTCTGGTGGAAGTCTCTAGTGTGACGTGCTGTGTGGGGCCTGGCATTGTCCTGTTGAAACAACTCACTCTGGCGATCAATGATTGGAAGGAGGTGTGGGCGTAGGATTTCGTCACAGTACCGTTGAGCTGTCAGGTTGCCCTGGATCATCACCAAATCACTTCTCCTACGGCAGGTGATCTCTCCCCACACCATAACACTGCCCCGGCCGAATCTGTCCACCTGGGGAACGCAAGCGTCGGCGAAACGTTCACGTCGACGCCTGTACACCCGCATTCTTCCATCGCGTCGTTCCAATAGAAATCGTGATTCATCACTGAACCAGATTCTACGCCAATTCGGTAGGTTCCAGGCCTGAACGTTGGTGCACCATTGAACTCGATGTCGACGATGTTGTTGTCGAAGCACAGGGCCAAAATAAGGTCTTCTGGCACGTAAACCAGCCTCTCTCAACCTGTTCCTGACGGTCTGTGCAGAAAGCCTCCTCAATCCGGGTATTTGTCGAGCGGTACTGGTCGCCGTAGCTGTTCGATGACGCAGGTGATGTACCCGGATGTAGCGATCCTGCGCCGCAGTGGTCGCTCGAGGCCGCCCACTACGAGGGGCATCTGCTACCGCATTCTGCCGGCGATATATCTCCCAGAGCCGTGAAATGGTGCTTTGGTGAACATTCATGCGTCGGGCACTTTGCGTTCGTCAACAATATTCCAAATACAGTGAATAATCGACAGACAGCGATCATTGAGACTATCTGATCCCCAACTTTCACGTGCATTGCATGTGAATTGTGTATTCTGTGACACTACACGCCGAAATTGAAAATCATGCTGTTAAATACGGGTATTTTACGGATGGTGCGTTTTGTTGTGATGTTTCAAACATTAACACCATAGGACTCATAAACAGAGCAAAACCTTTTGTAAAATGAATCACGTTTTAATTCATTGCTATTTTTATGATGCGTTTCTTTTTTGGGAGAGTATATTTTACTGATGACTTTGACTGAGGGTTCCTCAATTTTAAGGACACCTGTTTGGCTCGCCATGGTATTGTTGGGTGGAGGGTCGTGTTCATGGTTTTTCAGCGCCATACTCGCCCTTGTGTGTTTCACGAAAGTAATATAACTGAATTTCAAAGTGGTGTTAAAAAATAGCAGGGAAATTTCAACATGGAATATTGCATTGTGAAAATTGAAATTTAGCCTTTAGCTGATAAAAATATGTCATTAATATCATTTTATGATCGCGAGCGGTCTATTCATCCATGGGATCAAAACAAAGAAGAAAATTGGCCAAAAGGAAGTGTTATTGGTCGGTCAGTGTTATAGAATTTATTATTATTGAAAAGAAGAAAAAAAGGTTTCATACAACCTGACTTGAAAACTGAACTTTGGTTGCTGGGTTTAGTCACAAAGGTAACTTGTAATGAGCAATGATACTTTGAATCTGTTTAAAACACAACCCATCCACACACGCACACGCACACGCACGCACGCACGCACGCACGCACGCACGCACGCACGCACGCACACACACACACACACACACACCTTCCCGGTCCGCAAAAAGTACTTCAAGCTAAGTGGACCGGCGGCTGGGACAAACGAATACTTTGTGGTGGTATTTCTAACATCTGGCATGGGACGGCAACCTCTACTTACCTCAATATTACCCTAGATATTTGTCATTGTAAATATTGTTGAATAAACTTATTTTCTTGTTAACAGATACTTGCGACTGAAGTTTTGTTTTAACATGCAATTTCTATCACTGTTATTATTAAATTAGGAAGTTCAATAACAGAGACAAAGCGACCTGGAAGCACGAAGTGTGGCTGCAATAAGACAACTATGATGGATAGAGTCAGTTTCTAATTTGGATATTTTTCAAATTCGGTCCTAATGCAGCCTGTGAACATGTAATATAATGTACTGAATCCATGAATGCTGTATATAACCCCTTTCACACTACTTCCGGTTGGAAAGCGAGGCCTGGAGTGCATATGAAGGTGAAATCTGGATACCACAAGGTCCATATTGGGGTTCCTTCCTTTGCCTAGGGACGGAACAGGCTCTACCTTCTTCAGCTTAATGTTTCCACTGCTTGGCCTGTTGCTTTGTCTCTGACCGAGAGTGGTAAACCTATAACTGCATGACCCAAGGTTCGTTCACGAAAAGCAGGTGGGTCTGTTTCCAAAGGATGTACACACTCGCAGGAGATTATTTACTTGAATCGTTTCAAACCTTGGTTTTCTTTTGTTTGTTTGTTGTTTAACGCCGCACTCAGGAATATTCCAGCTTTATGGCCGCCACAAACTTTGTACGCATGCGCGTTGAAACCTTTGTTATGCCCAGTTCATTTCTGTGTTCAGAGCCGTCTCAGGGGTGTAGTGGTCAGAGCGTCCGCCCGGAGAGCGGAAGGTCGCGGGTTCGATCCCCGGCCGCGTCATACCAAAAGACGTTAATATATGGTACTTGTTGGTTCCTGCCTGGCGCTCGGCAATAGTGGGTACACAAGGACTGGTCGGCTCGGAGTCAGTATAATATGTCTGAGTGGTGTATTTATGCTTAACTGTGGCATGGTATCTCAGTGGGCTAGCACTATAAAACCAGCTTAGGTCTGGGCTAGTACAAGCAGCCACACATACACACATGCACGTTAAAACCCATTTCACCTCACCTTACCTGTGTTCAGAACTCGTAATGTATTGGCTTTAAGTGTGCTGATTCAGAACCCTATCGTGTATGTTATTATGAGCAGTGGTACTTTAATGTGTTCTTCCACTCTTGAACTCCACTGACCGTCTCTTAACAGGGACAAGGGTAGGAGCATCACCCAGTAAGTTTACACCATATTCACCTGGTATTAGTTCGATAGCCTAATAAATACTAGCATATGGCCTGGTTGTATATTCGGTCCAAATGCAGCCTGCGAGTTGAGTATCAACCCTTTCCACATTTCGCTCCTTCCGGTTTGAAAGCGAGGCTTGGAGTGCAATTCTCGATGTCAACAAGACAGGAAACAGGACAGACTGTGGACCATCCCGATAACATCACGGCAACATTTATCGTGATTAGTGAACAAGAGTGATGGAAGAGGGAACGAGTGACACCATTACGTCATAAAAACAAGCACATAAAAAAGTAGTGCTAACATTTATTGCTTTAATTTCTGCAATGCGTAAGTTTTTCACCATTTCTTTGTGGCATTTTAAGTAAAGCTTTATGTCGTTAGAACAAATCATGAACAAAAAACAACTCTTTCGACCTGTCAAAAATGACGACAGTGGTGGTCAGCTTTGTCTACAGCTAAGGGAGATGAAAGTAGTCCGAAAATATTGAACAATCAGCAATCACCTCAAAACTTGCCAAGACGATATCTCCTAGGATATATCGCTTGATATCTCCTCTGGAAACTAGTATTGGATAAATAAATCATTTACTCCCCTGTTTCATAAAGCACTGTATTTTCCACCTGATATGCCCTAACATCTACACTGCTGAGGAGTAGCCAATGGGGAGACTATTTGGGAACCCACGGGGGATTTGGAGGTTTGCGCCCCGGCCTTTAACGATATTTCATAGTAAGAATGCACACGTAACTATCACCAATATCTTGTCATTAGTGTCACGTGGCATACTTCCGATGACAGAGGGGGGATTATCTATCACGGAAAACTGGCATTTATAGACATCAAAACAAAATCTCGTTTTGTTATTGTTGCGTCCTCAAGTAGGTATTTCGTACTGCACTACACTTCCCAATGAGCATGTTCTTTCACAACATAATGTTTTTCAATAATACGTACATAATGAAAGACAATATAAAATTTGACATTTCCAAATTTTACAGTGACAAATATGATGTCCAATGTAATTTCCAAAAGGGTTTCTATACTTCTTCACTTCTCCTTACAGGAAATCCTGAACGAAATTACACAAGGCTAAAGAGGGAAACGGTTATTGGTCATTGGCTCGTCACTTTGAATGAGACATTGTTTAGCCTACATGTAACTATTGTTCGAAACCACCCGATCACGTCAAGCAGAATTTTCTCGTGATTAAAACTGAAATAAGGAGGAACCCTAATTAAACCAGACGCTCGGATTTTATTCCTGATGGTAAAATATCTTCATCAATTTCGTTTTCCAGGACATTGATTCTTAACAATGCCTAAAAGATATTTTCCAGTTTGGCAATGGTACAGTGCAACTATCAAAATGTGACCGATGAACACTTATTGTTTTTATGTCTCAAAGCGCATGTCATTCATATGTGAATTTGAATGGGGTTTGACGTTGATTCAAGATTATAGTACTTACACATTACGTTTCCTTGCATTTATCAGGATTTGTTTCAATCCGCTGAGTTATGCCGAAGTTTAACTAGGATTTTCTTTGAAAGCGTCCATGTAAAACTTCCTCTATGTTTGAATTATTACAAGAAATTCAGATGAAACAATTTTTCAATCCTCATCTCAATACATGTTTCCAGTATCCTTATTCAAACACAGTACAATATTATTTATGAATCAACCATTTTTATTGGTTTGGTACATGTTTGTACTCTTCTCTGCATGACACAGTTTCGGCTTTGAAATGTCACATCACTGTCTGGAGTCCATCCCGTGTGACATACAAGACAATCTTCCTTTAACTGCTGCCGCGAGGGAAACGCTGATGAGTAAACTACAGGATACAAACATTCACTCTGCGAAAAACGTGACTTTTCAGAATACATTGGGACTGTAAAACAGTGCCGAAATGATTCAGCATTACCGTTATCAAACAGTAAACTGCATTGTGTTAAGAACACCTGGCGGTGGGTAGGTTTAGGGAGGTAGGTAGGTAGATAGGTAGATGTCTATGTGCGTGTATAGGTATGTGGGTAGGTAGGTAGGTAGATATTTATGAGCGTGTATAGGTATGTGGGTAGCTAGGTGGGTAGATGTTTATGTGCGTGTATAGTTAGGTGGGTAGCTAGGTAGGTAGATGTTTATGTGCGTGTATAGGTATGTGGGTAGGTAGATGTCTATGTGCGTGTATAGGTATGTGGATAGCTAGGTAGGTAGATGTTTATGTGCGTGTATAGTTAGGTAGGTAGATGTTTATGAGCGTGTATAGGTATGTGGGTAGCTAGGTAGGTAGATGTTTATGTGCGTGTATAGTTAGGTGGGTATAGGTATGTGGGTAGGTAGATAGTTATGTGCGTGTATAGTTAGGTGGGTATAGGTAGGTAGGTAGGTAGATGTTTATGTGCGTGTATAGTTAGGTGGGTGTAGGTAGGTAGGTAGATGTTTATGTGCGTGTATAGTTAGGTGGGTGTAGGTAGGTAGGTAGATGTTTATGTGCGTGTATAGGTAGGTGGGTATATCTAGGTGGGTAGGTGGGAAGGTTGGTAGGTAGATGTTTATTTGTGGGTAGCTAGGTGGGAAGATTGGTAGGTAGATGTTTAGGTGGGTAGGTGGGAAGATTGGTAGGTACATGTTTATGTGCGTGTATAGGTATGCGGGTAGCTAGGTGGGTAGGTGGGAAGATTGGTAGGTACATGTTTATGTGCGTGTATAGGTATGCGGGTAGCGAGGTGGGTGGAGTGGGAAGGTTGGTAGGTAGATGTTTATGTGCGTGTGTAGGTATGTGGGTGTGAAGGTGGGTAGGTGGGAAGATTAGTAGGTACATGTTTATGTGCGTGTGTAGGTATGTGGTGCTTGAGGTGGGTAGGTGGGAAGATTGGTAGTCACATGTTTATGTGCGTGTATAGGTATGTTGGTAGCTAGGTGGGTAGGTGGGAAGATTGGTAGTCACATGTTTATGTGCGTGTATAGGTATGTGGGTAGCTAGGTGGGTAAGTGGGAAGATTGGTAGTCACATGTTTATGTGCGTGTGTAGGTATGTGGGTAGCTAGGTGGGTAGGTGGGAAGATTGGTAGTCACATGTTTATGTGCGTGTGTAGGTATGTGGGTAGCTAGGTGGGTAGGTGGGAAGATTGGTAGTCACATGTTTATGTGCGTGTGTAGGTATGTGGGTAGCTAGGTGGGTAGGTGGGAAGATTGGTAGTCACATGTTTATGTGCGTGTGTAGGTATGTGGGTAGCTAGGTGGGTAGGTGGGAAGATTGGTAGTCACATGTTTATGTGCGTGTATAGGTGTGGGTAGCTAGGTGGGAAGATTGGTAGGTAGATGTGTATGTGTACGGGTAGCTAGGTAGGTGCGTAGGTAGGTGGTTAGGAGGGTTTGTGAGTAGGTAAGTAGGCAGGTTGGTAGGTTGCTGGGTGAGTGAGTGGGTAGTTATAATTATCTATGTAGGTAAGTAGGCAGGTTGGTAGGTTGCTGGGTGGGTGAGTGGGTAGTTATAATTAGCGATGTAGGTAAGTAGGCAGGTTGGTAGGTTGCTGGGTGAGTGAGTGGGTAGTTATAATTATCTATGTAGGTGAGTAGGCAGGTTGGTAGGTTGCTGGGTGAGTGGTGGGTAGTTATAATTATCTATGTGTAGAGTAAGTAGAGCAGGTTGGTAGGTTGCTGGGTGGGTGAGTGGGTAGTTATAATTAGCTATGTAGGTAAGTATAGGCAGGTTGGTAGGTTGCTGGGTGAGTGAGTGGGTAGTTATAATATGTAATCTGTATGTAGGTAAGAAATAGAGTTGGTTGGTAGGCTTGCTGGGTGGGTGAGTGGGTAGTTATAATTAGCTATGTAGGTAAGTAGGCAGGTTGGTAGGTTGCTGGGTGAGTGAGTGGGTAGTTATAATTAGCTATGTAGGTAAGTAGGCAGGTTGGTAGGTTGCTGGGTGAGTGAGTGGGTAGTTATAATTATCTATGTAGGTAAGTAGGCAGGTTGGTAGGTTGCTGGGTGGGTGAGTGGGTAGTTATAATTAGCTATGTAGGTAAGTAGGCAGGTTGGTAGGTTGCTGGGTGGGTGAGTGTGTAGTTATAATTATCTATGTGGTAAGTAGGCAGGTTGGTAGGTTGCTGGGTGGGTGAGTGGGTAGTTATAATTAGCTATGTGAAGTAAATGAGCAGGTTGGTAGGTTGCTGGGTGGGTGAGTGGGTAGTTATAATTAGCTATGTAGGTAAGTAGGCAGGTTGGTAGGTTGCTGGGTGGGGTGAAGTGAGTAGTTATAATTAGCTATGTGGTAGTTATAATTAAGTAGGCAGGTTGGTAGGTTGCTGGGTGGGAGTGAGTGGGTACTATTATAATTAGCTATGTAGAGTAAGTAGGCAGGTTGGTAGGTTGCTGGGTGGGTGAGTGAGGTAGTTATAATTAGCTATGTAGGTAAAGTAGGCAGGTTGGTAGGTTGCTGGGTGAGGTGAGTGGGTAGTTATAATTAGCTATGTAGGTAAGTAGGCAGGTTGGTAGGTTGCTGGGTGAGTGAGTGGGTAGTTATAATTAGCTATGTGAGTAAGTAGGTTGGTTGGTAGGTTGCTGGGTGAGTGAGTACAGAGTAGTTATAATTAGCTATATGTGAGTAAGTAGGCAGGTTGGTGGGTTGCTGGGTGAGTGAGTGGGTAGTTATATAATTATCTATGTAGGTAAGTAGGCAGGTTGGTAGGTTGCTGGGTGAGTGAGTGGGTAGTTATAATTATCTATATAGGTAAGTAGGCAGGTTGGTAGGTTGCTGGGTGTAGTGAGTGGGTAGTTATAATTATCTATAGGCAGGTAGAGTAGGCAGGTTGGTAGGTTGCTGGGTGAGTGAGTGGGTAGTTATAATTAGCTATGTAGAGTAAGTAGGCAGGTTGGTAGGTTGCTGGGTGGGTGAGTGGAGTAGTTATAATTATCTATGTATAGGTAAGTAAGGCAGGTTGGTAGGTTGCTGGGTGAGTGAGTGAGTAGTTATAATTAGCTATATGTAGGTAAGTAGGCAGGTTGGTAGGTTGCTGGGTGAGTGAGTGGGTGGTTATAATTAGCTATGTAGGTAGGTAGGCAGGTGGTAGGTAGAGATTTGCTGGGTGGGTGAGTGGGTAGTTATAATTATCTATGTGGTAAGTAGGCAGGTTGGTAGGTTGCTGGGTGAGTGAGTGGGTAGTTATAATTTATCTATGTAGGTAAGTAGGCAGGTTGGTAGGTTGCTGGGTGAGTGAGTGGGTAGTTATAAGGCCACTAGTCTATGTGAAGGTAAGTAGGCAGGTTGGTGTTGGTTGCTGGGTGAGTGAGTGGGTAGTTATAATTATCTATGTAGGTAAGTAGGCAGGTTGGTAGGTTGCTGGGTGAGTGAGTGGGTAGTTATAATTATCTATGTAGGTAAGTAGGCAGGTTGGTAGGTTGCTGGGTGAGTGAGGTGGGTAGTTATAATTATCTATGTAGGTAGGCAGGTTGGTAGGTTGCTGGGTGAGTGGTGGGTAGTCATAATTATCTATGTAGGTGAGTAGGCAGGTTGGTAGGTTGCTGGGTGAGTGAGTGGGTAGTTATAATTATCTATGTAGGTAAGTAGGCAGGTTGGTAGGTTGCTGGGTGAGTGAGTGGGTAGTTATAATTATCTATGTAGGTAAGTAGGCAGGTTGGTAGGTTGCTGGGTGAGTGAGTGGGTAGTTATAATTATCTATGTAGGTGAGTAAAACAAACAAAAACACAAAAACATAAAAACATAACTGAAATATTTCGAAATATGTTTTGTCATTTGGTTAACTATCTACATGTTTAATTATGAAAAGATATTCGATATTATGATAGCAGAGTGTCACCATTGTGCTGTCGAGCAAGCTTGTGACAAGCCTAACTGAACCCAATCAGCCATGCATGTATGTACTGACAGGTCCAATGTTATACATACATGTATGTGTATATTTAGTACATAGTGTTGATAAGAACACAATACAATCATCCATGTTTCTGTATACAACTAATACTAACATGGCCGACGGGCATCTGCTGTCAATGACGTGACGCACTACACGGGTTCTGACAATGAAGGGAGACAGATGACTGACAGCGAGTCACCTGTCTCTCATTCTTATTAACATTTACCGTATTTCTTCCTATGAACGTTCCCCGCTTCTCCGAGAGGAGAAGTCAGTTGTTGATAGATATATAACATGTACTCACTGGTGACTTCTTATAATCATTTTAGTGAACAATTATAATTTCAAATGCCTCATCTTTAAAGATTAATACCAATCTGAACGCATAAGCACGACTTCAGTTTCATGGTACAGTGCATTAAACCCAGGTCCCGCCCACCGTATTATCAGCCAATCAGGATGGAGTAGACCCCCAGTAGGCGGGGCTTAATCGTTAAAGACGGTTTATGGAACGTAACTGCAACAGGCATTGGTTCAGGGAGACTATAGATTATCCCTGCTTGGTTAGACAACACATTACTGTGGAATAAATTATTTGGTAGGAGCTTACAACCAGCGTGACTTTTATCATACTAAGTCCGATTCCACTTTCTCAGATTAATCTTTGTGTGTGATTTAGAATCGCATAGTTAGATAATATCGACATCTTCATCTGTGGGGGCGGTGTGGTAGCCTAGTGGTTAAGGCGTTCGCTCGTCACGCCGAAGACCCGGGTTCGATTCCCCACATGGGTACAATGTGTTAAGCCCATTTCTGCTGTCCCCCGCCGTGATATTGCTGGAATATTGCTAAAAGCGGCGTAAAACAAAACTCACTCACTCACTCACTCTTCATCTGTGGAGAAAGACATGACTCAGACTGTGATACTATCTACAGAGGCTTGTAAATGCGCACAGTTAGATGAGATGTGTATTGTATCATATATGTTAATTTGTTAACACTGTTAAAAAGAATAAATATTTTTATTTTTAAATGGAAGATTCTGATGCACTTGCATTTTATATTTGGAATGTAGAAATGCAGAGTGTTAATGTTTGGAAGCAATGTATACCGACAATGCCCCATTGTAACGATAGTAATCGTCAATACAGCAGAAATATTTAAAAGTTCAAGACTAACGGTGGACAATGGGAACAAAGAAGACGGTCAATACTGACTGTGAAATCATACATCACACGCCAGGACCTTTACACGAGTTGTCTCCCTTATTGGCACCTAAAGACCAAGCCGCCATCTATGAAAATTTCTGCAGCATGTAAATCTTCCACGTCATATATCCCCGTCTCCTCTGTTTTATGCATTCATGACATCACGTTTCGTTCCAAATGGCCGTTTAATTACCAATCTGCTGTATGGAAACGGCTAATCACACCATAACGATCGTCAACAGTAGTGGCCTGACTGATCGATCTGTCAGCCACAGCAGGACAGTTACTGCAACCCACGTCACAGACAGACGCAATAACTGATTGAATCGAACTTTTGGTACCTGGGAAGGTTCGGCAATGTTTATGGGAAGTTATGACATTGCTGACATTATTAGCTCTGTTATAGTGACTAATTCAGGACAGCCATCGTCCAAATATTTAAAAAGTCCAAACCTATGTACTCAAGACATGTGAGACTTTATTGTAATATATAAATGACGCTAAGCTGTATTTTTAATCACTACTGTACATCCTTATCACTACCGCATTGTAAATTGACTTGTCAGCCCAATAATTATTGTATAAGAGTCTGACATTTATAACCTCCATTGGTAATCCCCCTCCCCCTTGGCCGTGTCTGCCATCACATCAACTGGTCAAGGAAGTACTATTGTTTTTCTGTCTGTCCATTGATGAGTCGTCGCCTGACCATTGTTGTCAAAAACTGTATATATATATACTAGGTATGCTCACAGGTAGACGGTGAATGAGGACAGTGGAAGGAGTATGAGTTCGGTAGTTGGACTGTCCGTTGGGACGACCACGAGCAGGATAATGCCGCTCGTTGGAAACGCCCTGTGGTTGAGCAGGTACTCCGCTGTTATGTATGTCTTGTGTATTTGTTTGTCATGTAACTAAAGAAGTTTGAACTCAACTATGCCTTCGTCTTCATCAACGCACACTTCATCTAAATTATGAGCTATTTCCCCAGTTGACGCGTACACCACGCGTTGACAGCTCAATGAAGACAAGATGGCGCTGGCCTGTTGAATTTCACGCGTTTTTACTCAAGCATCTAATGACCGAGTGCTTCTTTGTTGTTTTACTGCACTCTCAGCTGTATTTCAGTTATATGGCGACCGACTGTCATAACTCGAGTTCGGATCAGACATTCTACGCAATCGACCCATACCCGATCTCTTTCGTCGCCTCTCACAACTTGGGTTCCTGAAGACTAATTCTTTCCCTGATGTTCACGGGTGTGTGAGTGTTGTGAACGTAGTAGAAGGACAGTTAAATGTCTGGGTGTGGGTGTGGGTGTGGGTGTGGGTGTGGGTGTGGGAGTTGACGAACGTTTCATTTCATAGATATTCTGCTCTACTTTCTGGTACCCAGTCTATGCCTTGGTCCAGAGTACTGCCTCCATGGTCCGTGGTCTGCCCGGGAAACTTAAAGTCAGCCGTGTCGCTAGTATAATACCTTCCAGCCGTCTCGCCTGAAAATATTGATCAAACGGTTAACTACAAAACATGCACTTGAAGAGTGGATTTGACTAAAATCTCAAAACGTTTCAGGCCGGTAACGTTCGTCGAAATACAAACGTTAAGGTCCAAAACACAACCCTGAAGCCCGTATCAAATACGTCATTATCGAACAACCAGTTCTTGTATTTCTAAGTTAAACAACTATCCAAAACGTGGTAGTATGTAGTGTATGCTCTTTCCCTCGTGTTACGGGTCGATATCTTTTAGGAATAATTACACTGCTATATAACATCCTGAAGCTCAGATTTTTGGTACATCTCTGTTTCTTTTTGTCATTTCTCATTTCAGGCCATTGTACTCCAAAACAGCTACCTTTACAAATGATTAAGATCTATGATCTACTGCGTGTTTGAAAATAACGCCCACTATTTCTTCAAGACTCGTGACGTGATTGATACTAAGCAGGATTAACCGAGTTTCGCTACACTTTCGATTGGTTAGCCTACTGTCAAATACATAATGTGCAGTGTAGGATATGATGTTCTTTCCGACCAATGGGATGTTAAAAGCTTATATACGTGTTTGTCAGACTGACGATCTACTAAGTCGCCTGTACGTCTTTTACGCAGTACGGACACCAACTGCTATATTTGTACATTTGAATTGGTGAAGTTAATTACATGTACTTATCATATGTATTTGTATTGTTAGTCCTGATAGGAAGTTTTCATCTCGCTAATATTATCAAATATGTCAGAGAATTCGTTGAATCAGTAAATTAGTTAGTTAAAAGTATAAGAGTAAAGTTAGCCCTGGTTCGATCCCTTGTAATGTCACGGAATGAGAATCGCCTGTAGATATATCGTTGGATCAGTCAGACACTTTTATGACCACTGGTTGCAGAAGCATTAACTGAAACACATCACAACACGACGTTTATTGACGCCGACTATGTTTACCTGTGTTCTAACGCGCCTAGTGGTTAAAGCGTTGGCTTGTCACGCCGAAGACCCGGGTTCGAATCCCCACATGGGTACAATGTGTGAAGCCCATTTCTGGTGTCCCCCGCCGTGATGTTGCTGGAATATTGCTAAAAGCGGCGTAAAACCAAACTCAGTCAGTCAGTCAGTCTAACACGCCTGTCCATGTAAAGCATCACTTGTTCTATGCTGTGACTTAAAAGTGAACCATGTTACAAAAAATGTATTAATATAAAATTTCAACGCCAGGGAATAACCAGTTTCTATTAGGGCTCCATAGGGCGGGCGTGAAGGGCAAAATAGCGGTGATATTTTAAAATATAGATTATAAATGTTACATGGTAAAATTGAAATTATTTCCGCTTTCAAGAGGTACGTTACTACACACTGACGTCTTTGAATCTCGGGCGGTGGGGAAGCCTAGCGGTTAAAGCGTTCGCTCGTTACGCGGTTCCATTCTTCACGTGTGCAACGTGTGAATCCCATTTCTGGTGTTCCTCCGCCGTGATATTGCTGGAATATTAACTCACTGTTTGAGGATCCCAGAATACCCAACATCTTTCAGACAACGCACATGTAAGGTCCAGCTCAGAGGCTACCGCAACCGTTATTATTCATTGAATCCTAAATAAAACTTTTCATTGTCAGTATTCTATTAATGGAACTCCATCAGCCTAGTATCAACATATTGTACCAAGACAAATTAGTACGGACCGGATAGACAGCTTGGATTCCTGTACGTGGAACCTAACAGTCATTGTGATCAGAGAAGTTAACCATTTGAGGTATTAAAATAATTATAATAAATAAATATATCAACAAATACAAAAGGTATGTCGAATTGTTTACTCAACAGTGTAAGGACTAGTTAACAGGCTGTATGTTGACCAGAGAGAGTAACCACATGCTATCTGGTGTCATTTTGCGACAAGGTATTGTCTCAGAAGTAAAATGTTATTTTCACAGCACTAAGTCAAACAATTTTTTCAACTAATTTTTCTTCCGTTTTTGTGTATGTAAAAATTGTGTTTTGTTCTAATTTATTCCATATTGCATTGGGGGATGTTGGGAGGGAGGGCCACGTAGGGGATCGGTCCAAAGTCTTCTGTTTCCATGATCCCATCTTCAGTTCCTCCGCACCAACATGAATGTAGGAAAAGTACATTGGGATTTCGATCGGATTATGTACTTTGGTTTGTGTTCAGCTTTTTTATGACTTTTAAATCCTTGACATTTCGTAAACACAACTATAAATGTTAATCGTTTGAAGGAGAGCCTCTCACTGACAGTGACATCCTTGTTAGAAAGTCAACTCGTTGTAAAGGGGATTAATATGCCACACCATAAGTATTCCTATATGTGGCCTTTTTTGTACTCCTACAATAATGGCAGCAGTAGACTGGCTAAAGAGACGGCCGCAGATAAACATGACAAATAGCTGTCCAGATTCGTAGGAAATCCACAGTACGATTCACACTGTTTTATATTCTGCATTTACCTCCACATCTAACACATTACCTGAACCTCTGAAGTTATATGATACAATTTCAATAGTGACCACGTTTTGCATCCTAAATTTTGTCTCTAAATCACTGTAGTAAGGACATACCAACAAAAAGTGGAAGTCATCTTCAATAATATTTAATGTACAATATTTACACAATCCATTTTCTTTTGGAATATCATAATATCTACCCAAGTCGATCATAATGTTATAGTGTGAAATATTTGTTAGTGCAAATATTCCCCTAATATTTCACACTATAACAATAAGATCATGTGAAGAACATCTAAAGCTAATGAAAAAAATAAATTTCTGAGATTAATAACGTGGAGGTATTGCTCTGTATTTGATTGTATCGATTTGTATGGTTATTGCTTGAGACAGTGATGCGGTGGGACAGACTGTACAAAAGAGGAACACGTCCCCAGGATTCAGAGTCAAGTCAAAAGTTCATAAAAGGGAACTGTCAAAATGAACACAAAATGCTGTACACTTACACAAAATGCTTGATTCGCTCTGCGGCCAACTGTTTAATGTTCCTTATAATAAATTGTCTACGTATGTTTACTTTGAACATAGGTAATTACAAACATCATCGCCGTTATCAATCTAATCTTTCCGTGACCCTTTTCCAACTGATAGATACTTTGATCCGTAATTTCAGAAATGTTTTCCGTAAGATGGCCATGGATATGTTTGTTTGCTTAGCAGTAAACAGTTTTCTTCATGGGAACGTTATTTTTTGGCATTGTCTATGTGCATGTCAACTCTCTCGCACCGCGTACCTATTTTCTTTTCTCTTTTAAAAGCTCCTCGTTTTAAAACAAAATTAGGCTGTGTATATTTTACGCCCGCTTCACATGATTCCCCTTCAAGCACGGCGGCATGGCCAGTATTCCTGACGTCGTGTCAGTTAGAGGTCTGTCTCCCCGCTGGTCAGTAAAGTTTTAGTAATAACCTCCAATCAGCTGTCATATTGTTTTGTTGACTAGTTATCTCGTCTGTTGTTGGATACGGCATTCAGTTAATGTTATTAGGATGATTTCGACTCATAAAAGCGTCTCTATTACCAATGTAGGGTTGCATCCCTTTGTCGTACCGTAAGATCTAAAGCATTCTTCTGAAGGTACCAGTAACTACTCAGCAGGAAGTCAGTGAGTCAGACTCCCGATCCTGTCGCAAGCATATCCTTCAGGCCCCGGGATCATGAAAAAATCTTAAGTCTAAAATTTGCTTAGCACAAAAATATCTTAAGTCTAAATTATTTTGCTTAGCTAAGATTTTAGATAAGACTGGATCATGAAACTGTCTCAGCCAAATCTTAGCTAAGACTAAGACTAAGACAGTTACCATGGAAATTTTAGAATGATGTAATCATGTCCGGTCACTCTTAAATAATTGAGGAGAATAGTTTAGTACCAGGCACCTGCTGAAATGTTCCAAACAAGTCAACTGACGCTTTTATCCCTGCCGCGGTGACTTTTAGTGTCTTTAAGGTTGGGATGTTTTCTAAATACACCAACACGAACGCCTAAATGCGCTTTCTGCCATATTGCATTGGATAGTGTTTTCAAAATCACGTTTCGCGAAGGCCGGTATTGAGACGCCTATTACATCACGTATATTTCCTTTTCATCTGTGACAAATACATCACTGAATTCCTCATACATTTTAGTATCAAATAAGAAATGGTCTTTGTCACTAAAACCAAGTGTCTAGGTGATATGAAACGAACGCTGTGTGAGAAAGACAGCACTTGTTGAAATGTAAACAAAGAAACATTGAGACTTTACACTGTGTACTGCATTTTCTCAAATTTCAGACACCCATTCGTCTATTCGTAGCATGCATAGGCTCAATACTTTTAGAACATACATGGAAATAGTATCGTAGCAAAAAATAATAGATACAATACAGTAATGTGATATGTTTATACGAAATTGTCAAAGTTTCTGTGCAGCGTAACGTCATGACTGACGGAAAATCTCGCAGAACAACAACGGTAATGATCGGCATATCTGGCTTCTTCTCTTACTTGCAATGAAAACGATAAAACATGTAACAATACACAGATAGTCAGAATCATTCTGATTACTCACATCACACATTTATGTACAAACGATCCCCGAATCAAAGGAAAGGTCCTCGCAAAATCCTGTATACCCATGTCACCGAAGCCGCCATTTTGTAAGAAATCGGTCACGGGTTGTGACGTCATATACGTCAACATTGTTGTTACATATTTGGCAATTTCTTTGAGGTGAAGGTCGGTTGAATAACAGTAAACACAATCGCCATGTTCCACCGATTACACTTTCAGTGTATATTTTGAGTATCTTTCAGATATATTTTTCATGAAACTATAATTTCATTATCTACATTTACCCTTGTTCTATATCATATCCTTGGATATAGGGTATACGGTTTTCATTCTTTCAAGGGTTTTGTTTGTTTGAATAATATTTACATAAGAAATTGATATACTGAGTGTAGTACACCATATTTTAAATCCTTAAACAAGTTTTAAAAGAACAAACGAAGGCGTAACTGCAACATGTACTTAAATAGTTCATGTATCATGTGCAATATTCGCCATTCGGACCAATATTACAGTTGCATATGAACAGGTTATGAATAGCGATTTAACTTTCATGACCCCGGGGCCAGGGGTTGTGAAATATTCTGTTTAATTTACGTCAAATTGATGCCAAACAGGTGCGTGTGTTGTTCATATTAAGATACAAAGTCAAACCGTCTAATTATGGATCTATTCAGGACATTATTTAAATGGTAAAATCAGTCATTTTAAGTTCTGTCACAAGAGTGTTAAATTCAGACATAGAAACCAAAACCTTTTACACAATTCATGGATATTATGTGAGATATATACTGATCAGCATACCAGTGCCGTTTTTTTCCGACGTCGCAAAATACATAAAACAAGCAATGACGTCTACTACAATTTTGTAATCTTTTCAGTAATTTCATTATATTTGAAGATATGGCTAGTACTCAGTAAATAATGATGCAAAATCAGTCAAAATACATCTACACAAACAGGAGAATATGTGAATTTAAGAACTAATTTACATATCGGATAGGGCCATCAAAATCGCTTTTACGTGCTTTCTCATGTAGTACATTGTCATCTTTTCTTATAACTTGTGAAACTACTAAAACGTATCCGCTCACATTGGGGAACTTTGTATTGGGAATACATGTAGTTTGGTTCACGGTGAACAAAACATAAGGAAAATATAGCGTCCGTATCCACAACGAATTCTCTCCAAGTGATATGAGTTACATTGACCTAGTGTTAAGCATAGCGGAGTTATGCCCCCTTATCTTTATACGCGTATGACCTCTCTGTCGTCCTTTGACGTCATAGAAGAAAATCCATTTTTTGACATTTATTGCGAGTCATTTTTAATGTTGAGCGTACAACGTTATGCATAAGCAAATAAACCCATTTCATATATACTTATGTCGTTCAGATATCAGGCTGTAATATATTCGCTCACACTTTCTGTAAAGATGCCAAATTAAAAAAATCGTAGCACAGTGCTTTTACCGGTGCACGATCAAAAGCGGAGAAATTTACTGTTTTTGAATGCATAGCAAAATTTTGGACATCATTTAGCAGTGTTTATTTCTCAAACCGCCGAGGTATTTGCATTTTTATACTTATACCAACGGATAGGAAATTTAATATTCCACATTTCTGTGTAATTTTATAGCTGTACGCAGATACAGGACCACGCGAGCACAAATCTCGCACAACGTTCACTTTTCAAACCTTATGAAATTGTGCGCCTGAAAAAAAACCTCGGCATCAAAAAGGACTTAAGACTGGTAGGTAGCAGTCTCAGGATTTAAGACAAAAATGATCTCAGTCTTAACTTTTAAGACTAAAAATGTACGTGATCCCCGATTTAACCCCCCTGGATGCCACAGGGACATATATGTCCTTCCCCTTCAACCCTCAATTCCAAGTCCAATAAAATCAAAATATCCCACGCACACAAATACACTTCACAGTTTCGAATTCTGCGGGAAATTTCCTGTTTCTTGATAACGCCCACTAGTATTTTAGACAAAGCTCAAGTGCTGAAAATGACCTTTCAAAATTGGCTTCATCGAAAATGTTGCCATTTTTGACACAGTACGAAATCGCGATTCACAGCGTTATTTGCTGTATGTTTTGAAATGTGAAAATCGGATAATTACTGGGAGTATTGAATTTCAAAAATAACATATTTATGATCACTGATATCAGTTTTACATGAAATCGCTAATTATAATTCTGAAACGTTGCCGATGAATCTAGAATCGGTTGGGATGTTTTCGAAAATGCACTTACACGAACGCCGTAGAGCGCTTTCCGCCATATTTGATAGTGTTTACAAAATCACGTTTCGCGGAGGCCGGTATTGAGACGCCTATTACATCACGTATATTTCATATTCAGCTTAGAAAAATGCATCACTGAATTCCCCATACATTTTAGAATCAAATTGCAACTGGTCTGTGTCACCAATGATAACTGTCTAGATAAAATGAGACGAAACATATTGGGTGTGAAAACGAACGCTGTGCTTGAAAGACTGCGTTAGTCTGAAATGTAAACAAAGACAAATTCCGATTTTACACTGCGTAGCATTTTCTGAAATTTTTCAACATTCATCCGTCTATTCATTGCTTGCAATGGCTCAATACCTTTGGAATATGCATGGAAAGAGTATCGTAGCAAGAAATAGGAAATTATAAATAGATACAATGCAATGATTTGATAATTCATAAGAAATTGTCAAAGTTTCCGTGCAGCGTGACGCCATGACTGACGCAAAATCACGCAGAACGACAACGGTAATTATCTGCATTTCTGGCCTTTTCTCTTACTTATAGTGAAAACGATAAAAAACATATAACAATACAGTGGTAGTCAGAATCATTCTGATTACTTACATGTCATATTTATGTACAAACGATCCCTGAATCAATGGAAGGGTCCTCGCAAAATCCTGTGTACCCTTGTCAGCAAAGCCGCCATTTTGTAAGAAATCGGTCAGCGGTAGTGATGTCATACGTCAACATTGTTCTACATATTAGGCAATTTCTTTGAGGTGAAGGTCGGTTGAACAAGAGTAAACACAATCGCCATATCCTTCCGATTACACTGTCAGTATTATGGTGTATATTTTGCGTATTAGTTCAGATACTTTTTCATGAAACTGACTTCAGTATCTACATTTAGCCTTGTTCAATATCATATCATACGTGCATATAGGGTTTACGGTGTTTTATTCTTTGAAAGTTTTGATTGTTTGAATCCTATATTTACATAAGAAATTGACATATTTAGTGCAATACACCATATTCGAAACCTTTACAGAAGTGTTAGAAGATCAAACGTAGCAATAACAGCAACTACTTTAGTTCCTATGATGTACAATATTCAATTTATTTTTACTAATATTGCAATTTCATATGAACAGGTTAATGAACGGTGACATAATTCAACCTTATATGTAAAACTGATAATATTAATGAAAATGATTTATATATGTTATGAAATATATATGCACACATACTTAAAGGAATTGTCTTGTTCATTGCATAATTTTGTGTCGTTTTATAGACAAAAGAATGATGCATATTGATCGGCCAGGTGCGCGTTTGTTGGAAACGTTTTATGATTCTCTAGCATTGTTTTCGATAATATATTCAATTCATATTCGATTAAATAATATTGTGATAACAGGATATCAAACTCTATCTACATTTATAGGAAAATGGTTGAAAAATATATATACCATCTCATGTGTTAATTCGGACAAATCTTACTTCCATATTCTAATATATAGTTCCATATATAAAAAGCTATCTTTTTGCATCTTTCATTGCATACGTATGAAGAGAAATAGCGACATAATCATAAACAAACAAAATTCTTATCCCAAACAAAATATTCGGGTGTTGTGAAATATTATTTTTATTTACGTTATATTGATGCCAAACAGGTGCGCGTGTTGTTCACAAAAAGATACGCTATCAAACCGTCTAATTGTTGATATATTCAGGACACTATTTAAATGGAAAAATCAGTCATTTTATGTTTTGTCTAAAGAGTGTTAAATTCTGACATAGAAGTCTAGACCTTTTATACAATTAATGGAAATTAAGTGACATATATACTAATCAGCATACCAATGTCGTCTTTTTCCGACGTCGCAAAATGCATAAAACAAGCAATGACGTCAACTAAAATGTTGTATCATTTTCAGCAATTTCGTTACATTTGAAGATATGCTTTTAGTACTCTGGTAATAACGATGCAAAATAAGTCAAATTACATCTACACAAACAGGAGAATATGGGAATCTAAGAACTAACTTATATATCGGATAGGGCCATTCAAATCAAGCATTACGTGCTTTCACATGTAATACTTGACATCTTTTCTTATCAATTGTGGAAACTACCAAAGCGCATCCGTTCACATTGGGGAACTTTGAATTGGAATAGTTTGGTTCACCATGAACATAACATAACGAAAATATAGCGTCCGTATCCACAACAAATTCTGTCCAAGTGATCTGAGTTACATTGACCTAGTGTTACGCATAACGGAGTTATGCCCCCTTATCATTATACGTGTATGACCTCTCTGTCGTCGTTTGACGTCATAGAAGAAAATCCATTTTTGACATTTATTACGAGTCATTTTTAATGTTGAGCGTATAACGTTATGCACAAGCACATAAACCCAATTCATATACACTTATGTCGTTCAGATATCAGGCTGTATTTTCTTCGCTCACACATTCCGTAAAGATGCCACATTAAAAAATTCGTAGCACAGTGCTTTTATCGGTGCGCGATAAAAAGCGGAGAAATTTACTGTTTTTTAACGCATAACAAAAATTTGGACAACATTTAGCAAGGTCTATTTCTCAAACCGCCAAGGTAGTTGCACTTATATTTATACCAACGGATAGGAAATTTAATATTCTACATTTCTGTGTAATTTTATAGCCGTACGTAGATCCAGGACCACGCGAGCGCAATTCTCGCACAACGTTCACTTTTCAAAGCGTATGAAAATGTGCGCCTGAAAAAAAACTCGGCATCAAGGGGTTAAGACAATTTTGGGACTTAAAGGGAAGTGTACACGAATAAATCACATTTATTCTTATGTGAATCAAAGTGAACTGTTTTAATTAGTTAATACCAATGTTTGAAAATATACACTCATTTTTCTTACAATGTAAGTATAACCCTCAAAATAAGTGCTGAAATGTTATGCCAATATGAGGTATTTGTTTGCCGAGCTAAACAGGCCAGAGTTACCGCCCTTTGATTATGACGTAATTGGTGCCACTTGATTTTAAACTGGTCTACTGTCTAGTCCCAAATCAAAAGATAATAATACTGATATTAATCACGTGAAAAAAAGTTTGTGAAAATACGAAGAAGCATAAGAGCAGAAAATGTAAGCAGCAGGACGGATTGATCGCGTGTATTTTCATTCATAACCTCGCCTTAAAATACCAAATATGTATGACAATGTTGACGTCCGTATGACATCACTATCGGGAAGCGACTTTTTCAAAATGGCGTGTTCACTGACACGAGTACGCCGGAGTTTTCGAAAGAAATTTTCGTTGTTTCAAGCAACGTATATGCATAAATGTGACATGTAAGTAGTCCGAAACTTCTGTCAGTCTGCTGGTTGTTATTTTCTTTTTGTTTTCATTGTGACCAAGGGAAATAGTCAGAAATTAAGAGAAGTACCGTCATCGTTGTGCTTAAGTTTGCGTCAGTTATGGCGTCATGCTTTCAAAAACTATAATATGTAGTGATGAATCTAGAAAATCATTGGAATACACCTGTTTTATTTAACTATTATTTAACTATCGCTTGCTACGATACCTTTCCCATGCATGTTCTAAAACTAATGAGCAATTGTATGCAACAAGTAGGCGAACGGATACACAGTGTAAAATCTGAGATTGGCTTTGTACACATTTCAAACAAGTATTCTTTCACAGCGCGGCATCTCATATCCTCGATATATTTCGTTAGATTTCACTGAAACACTTCATATTGGTGACAAAGTCCATTTGTCAGCTTATTTTGAACTGTGTGAGGAATTCAGGGATTCGTGTCAGGAAGATGGTGTTGAATTTTATGGACGAAACATAACCGACATACATGTGACGTGATTTTATAAACACAATGTAATTTCGTTGAAACTTCACTTTGGCGTTTGCGTATTTTCCAAAACATTCTCAGCGATTCTCCGAACATTGATAATGTTTCAGAACGAGCATTGGTGATTCGCTCATACAACAACAAAACTACCGCTGATCACAATGATCACGTCTTTTTCTTTTAAATTCAATTCTCCCAGTTAACTTTGACATTTGAATTAAGACATACCATAAATTACGCAAAACGTAGTGAATGGTGATTTAGTAATGTGCCAAAACTGGCGAGATTTACGATGCATGTAATTTTCAGTAAATTTTATCTACAATGAGCGGATGATATCATAGAAAAACGAATTTCAAACAGTGTTCAAAACTACAAATTGCATTTATCTGCGTGATGTATTTGGATATGTACTATCGATATCAAGGATTAGGTGGAAGAGGAGTGACATATCGTACGATTTATGTAAGAAGTTAAGTAACAAACGTAGAATGCCAGCACATTCACCGATGGCAAGCAAAATGTAGTGCATATACGTTTTAGGTTTCATGAAAAACGATACTGTTGGAAAGGCAACCGACTCAGGTTGAATATGTTATACAATTTGGATACATGGTAACACTTTTAGTACAATGTATACGTTTTTTTCAAACTGCAACGTCATTACAGTGTAGAACTGACCACATAGTCAGCTGACGGCCAAGCAACAGGTGGATTAAAACAGTAGCCTGCGCATCGAGACACAAGAACCACACCTATACCTGCACCACGTGAAATGCGTTCTAATAAGGTCTGACGACGTCATTCGTTTTATGTGCAAGAGAAAAGGTTAATTTTCGTGTACACTTGCCCTTTAAGATCAAAATAGAGCAAATTTTAGACTTAAGTCACTTTCATGACCCCGGGGCCTGAAGAATAATTCAAACCCTGATCCTCCTTTCCTGGTTTTAACCTGCAACGTTGTTTGTGTTCGCTCTTAATGTTTATCATAGCGTCCTGTATATAAGATAATACAGACTGCCTCCGTGGTGTAGTGGTTAGAGCGTCCGCCCGGAGAGCAGAAGGTCGCGGGTTCGATCCCCGACCGCGTCATACCAAAAGACGTTAAAATATGGTACTTGTTGGTCCCTGCCTGGCGCTCGGCATTAATGGGTCGGCTCGGAGTCAGTATAATGTGTCTGAGTGGGGTAATCATGCTTCACTGCGGCATGGTATCTCAGTGGGCTAGCACTATAAAACCAGCTTAAGTCTGGGCTAGTACAAGCAGCCGCACATACACATACACACGCATGCACGCCGTCATATGGGCGAAATATTCTCAAGCACGACGTTAAACCCAATTTCACCTCACCTAAGACAAGGCAGGCCAGTGATTGATATTATGAGCCATGCTGCACGCTACATGGGAGGATCCAGAAATTTTGAAAGGAGGGAGTTCATGGGGGTTCGACACCCCTGAACCCCCCATTGGCTCCGCCAACGCCAAAAAAATCTTCAATGTGATCTTGGGGGTGGGGTGGGGTATGTTTGTGTGTGTGTGGGTCGAACCCCTGAAACACCCCCACCCCCACCCTCTGGATCCGCCACTGCGCTAAATGGGTATAATGACCAGATCAGTTTATATGGAGTGCCACCTGTGAGGGCAGGACACGCTCATCTTTTTGTGAGACCCCTGAAGATCCGGGTTATAATTGGTCTTCAGCAACCCATGCTTGTCGTAAAAGGCGACAAAGAGTCGTGGTCAGGCTCGCTGACTTAGCTGACACATGTCACCGTATCCCTATTATGTCGATCGATGCACATGATGTTGATCACTAACTGTCTGGTCCAGACCGCAGCCATATAACTGTTGAGTGCGGCGTTAAACAACAAACAGCTGGTATCAATACTATATAATAGACTCAATCGACTCTGATCTTGGCAGGGGTCTTTACTGTATAAGGGTGCATTGATAACCCCTTACCCACTAGCTTTTTCCTCAAGGGTGGTCAGGATCGCTAACTTGGTTGACACATGCCATAGGTTCCCAATTGCGCTGATCGATGCTCATGCTGTTGATCACTGGATTGTGTGGTCCAGATTCGATTATTTACAGACCGGCGCCATATAGCTGGAATATTGCTGAGTGCGGCGTAAAACTAAACTCACTCACTCACTCATCAAGGGTCAGTCAGTACGGGGCTTGTTTACGGCTGGTGTAATGGAGTTCACTCAAGTCGTGCATATGTTTTGAAAATGAACAAAACCACTTATTACCATATGCCATGGCAACAACATTTACATTTTACATAGTTTTTCATAGAAAGGCAGCATTATAATGCTAATGAATTGTTGAGAGCTGTTGCTAATGTAACCAAAACATCAAACATAATTAAAACACAATTATCACTTATTTATGACATATAATATACATTGCTGGTTATGAAAAAACATATAAACAAAATTATAAAGGTACAATCGCAAATCAAAAGTGCAATATTTTGTACTTGGGTTTACTTCCCAAGAAACGAAGCAGCCGGGATAGCGAACCCAGTCAGAGCGGGTGGGTGTGCACTCAAGTGTAACGGCTGGTTCATTTGCAGATGCCCTCACGGCTTATTGTGTGTGTATATAGAGATGTTGGGTTTTGTAAATACATGCTCATTTTTTGTGTATAACATTTTGCAATCAACAGACATCATAATATGTCATGTGTACAAGTATCACACCTGCCTGTCTGTGTAATTACATAATGTGACAGAGACCGAACTCGGGCCATAAATCAATGCGTTTTGTTTAGGGTGTATAGCCTGATTGGTGTTAAGTTCCAATTGCATGTGGTCAGTGATCGAAGTTGTGTATTGAATATTGTCATTAGCATTAGGTGTCAATAAAACAGACATTGAGATTTGTCTGTGACAAGCGCTGGGGGAAAATTAGTGAATCGTTTGAACTCCGATTTCGCGCGGTTTTTTTCATCGCGTTATTTTTCAACTTTATAAGTTGAATTTGCATTTTTGATGATTTGTTTCGGTAAGTCCATACCGAAAGGTATCAGAATCTGCAAAGTTGTGTTTTACGTTGCATGTGACCTTTAAGTGTGAGCTGACCAATCATGCTTCAGAACCAGTTCTGGACTGGTGACCAGGCTCATTGTATAAATTACATATTACAAATTACGACAGCTGTCGTGTTCGTGCGTCTGACACAAAAACATTAAAAAACATTCCCCACACATCACGTTTTACAATGGGATGAAGTATTGTAGCAATGACTGAATACCAGTTGCATAACACTCATTGAAATCTGCGTCAAACGAGTGAGCGCATTTAGCAATATCTCAGCAATATCACGGCGGGAGAAACCAGGAATGGGCTTCACAGATTTTACCTATGTGGGGAATCGAGCCTGGGTCTTTAACCACTAAGCTACCCCATCGCCCCTCGTCCAAAGAAATGTGTAACAGTCCTTAAAACATTACATTACTGTCTCGTGTGACGGATAACCATGCACATTAACATATAGGACTATCACTGTGAAATTATAATTATACAAAAGTCATGGAACTTTGCTTTGATCATTATTATGATGCACTTTAATTAGTCTACATGTACAAATGGGTAATGCTTTTTTGGTTCGCAACAACGAACGTCCATTTTCTATATGCAAGTTTTATACAATTTTAAGGCTCCTGAAAGGTTGAAACGATTTCTTTTCAAGCTTACTGTAACATAAAGGTGTGTTTTAAGATACCTTCCACGATAGCCTCATGTCCGTTACTATACGATCACCATGGCGACAGAAAGGATGCCTACTGTCACATTGTCCAGCTTCGTCCAATTTATACAGGCGTTATGAGTGAGTCAGTGGGTTTAGTTTCACGCCGCGTTTAGCAATATTCCAGCAATATCACCGCTAGGGACACCAGAAATGGGCTTCACACATTGTACTCATGTGGGGAATCGAACTCGGATCTTTGGCGTGACAAGCGCACGCTTTAACCACTGGGCTACCCCACCGCCCCATAGGTGTTGTGAACCCGACCACAATGCCAGGTAGACTCAAAGAACCTATGCTGTCGTGGTAAAGAAAGGCCTCTAAATGAATAAATCTGTGATATTTAAATTTGATGCAATATGTATTACGTGGTCAGGTTTGAGTATGTAATTATCCTTACAAACTTAACACTTGTCTCTGAACTGGCATTCACTGCCGATGTCCACGTTGTTACTTGTTTGTTTGTTGTTTAACGCCGCACTCACCAATATCCTGTTGTCTGTAAATAATCGAGTCTGGACCAGACAACCCTGTGATCAACATCATGAGCATCGATCTACGCAATTAGGATACGATGACCCACGTTGGCACTATTGTACATTTTACCAAAGATGGCGTTAAGGAATAACGTCTACCCGAAAACCGAATTGTAACGTACAGAGTTATGCACAAAGCATTCGGACAAAATGGCGATCTCGTTTTAATGCGGTATCACTTTGCAACTTTGAATTCGCGTTATCGGCAATCGCGATGAAAAATGGCACTGACATTTTTTTTAGTAACAGTCATTCATGTGATGTGATCCGTTAGGTCACGTGGGTGTGTTGCCGTCTGCTTTGTTAACAGTCATTCTTTGTTTACATTATGTGGCGAGAGCGTGAACCGAAGATGGGTCGAAAGGGTAAGGAACTGAGCCCCCACATAAAACAGGTAGTGAAACAATTACGTTTGGAGGGAAAACCTATAAGATACATAAGTAACTTACTTGATGTTCTTCGGTCAACCATCTGGTCTTTTATTAAACGTTTGTTAGTGCGAGATTCGACAGAAAACAAGCCGCGAAGCGGTCGACCTCGTACTGCCACTTCGTGGGATAACAGGATATTGGAAAAGTTGGTGAAAGTGAATAGACGTGACACTTTGGCAGATATTACCCAAAAATTCAATGAAAATAGACCTGATTCTGTGTCAAAAAGAACTCTGCAATTTCATTTGCACAAAAACGATTATCACAGACGTGTTGCAACGAACAGGGTTTTTGTGAGGGAGCAAGAAAGAAGCGGCTTGGGTGGTGTAAACAAAAACAACGATTGACGGTTGATAATTACTGGAGGAAAGTTTTCTGACGGGAGTAAGATACTGATTGGACACGATGAGCGTGTTTACATCTGAAGAAAACGAGACGAAGGATGGAGATCCGATCTTGTGTCACCCCGAAATCACTGCCCCCCGGTATTCAGTTATGATCTAAATTGTTTCCAAAATCTGCTTTTTGAATGATTGTAACGAAATGTATTAGGTCTAATTTGAATGAATTGTTTTCCTTTTGGCGTGAACCGCTTTCTTGTCCATTAAGAGAGCACTCTACGTTTGGTTGTCACTCAATCATCTGAGCAATCGTTTAAGATTATACCAAGTCTTTGAAATGACGTCACAGTACAATAGCGTCACACGGTTGGATTGTGTGTGGGTTTCGTCCCCAGGGATAAGACCACAGGGGTTCGCATCACTGTTTGGACAATAATTTTATAAATAATAGACTTTAGTAAATGTTTTTACATGTTATGATTAACATATATTTCAAATTTAAACGAAATCGGTGAGGAAATGAATATTTTAGAAAATTATACCGCTACACTCGTTACATAAAATACACAAGGGTTGACACTCGCGATGCTAAAAAACTGGATCAAAACCGGAGAGCCCGAATATTTTAACGTGCTGTTCAATCAAACCTTAAGGGTTTTTTTTAAAAAGTGTGTTGAGCTTGTAGGTCATTCTTTTACCTTTCTGCTCATCGTATTCAATTTGTCTAACTGCATTTCATATTTGACCACTGACCCTCGCATTAGCACTACCCTCTGCCTTAAACTAACGTCTGGCACGGTCTGGCCTCTCTTCGGTAAACACCGACAGTTTCCGTAGACTGACTTGGAAACAGAAAACGGTTCAGCCTGGTTCCCGGAGGTCTACTGCGCTAACGTTTTGACACATGGATCTGAACGACCTCACTCACTGAATATAGTTCGCATCTTTATTTTAGCAAATTTGATGATGAAAACATCGCCGTCTATATCCGGTATCTTCCATCGTCACAGGGTACGGTAGGTTTAGCGGATATATGTTTCGAGCGCCCGGTGAAATAGCTAGGGAAAGCGTTTAGATCCATGTGAATGATATTAATGACATTTTTTGTCTCTGTATTTTTGTTATTAATATGAAAAGCCACGTATTATAAAAAACATTCTAATGCATAATGATAAAATTCAATCCATTGTTTTTCAACTGTGGGTGTGCTTGTAAAATTGTCGACTTTCAGTGACATAATACAGAAAAATATATTCCATATCTTGAGTTACTTTGGCACATATCAGTTGTAGAATATAATTAAACAGATCCATCCATGAACACACTTTCTTCACAGAATGTTGTCACATTACGTGTCTGAATCGGTTTGGGAAACAACATGAAAACGTGCCAAAATTATTCAGAAATGTTTCTGATAACAATAAACATGGTGAATCAAATGATCTGTACACAAACATACACACCAATATTTTGCTCAGTGCAATGAATTTAACACATTATTTTACTTAACTGAATACATAGAAATACACAGTATGATCAGTATGTCAGTACATTACCATAAAAATACATACATTGCCTTAAAAGAACATATATATGAAGATGAACCTGATGTACATTTCACTATTTGTTATTTTTATTATGAAACCTGTCCTGAGTACTGCAGTTTTTATGGTTTGAAGCCAGTATCAGAGTATATATTTGCTTTAAATTGATAATTTTGAGCATGATAACCCTGGTGATGTTAGAATATATCTGATACATGTGAATCATCATATAATTTGATATCAGCAATTATTTAGACAGATAGCAGTAAACAAGTTTGATTAATGCTGTAATGGACCCTATTGGCTTTACTTTATTACACTTTACAGCTGTGCATACATACATGGTCAAGCACACAATCAGTGATTTTGCTTTGAATTTTGGAGAATTTGCTCTGAATTTGTTGACCACTTCACTATTGAATTAATATTTTATGGTGTGCATCTCGAAATTGTGTCTTTTTATATATATTTGGGTATTGTGTTAACACCTTAGCTTATTTGGACTCAAGCTAAATAGTACACATGTTTATCATTTACTAATACCCAACAGCTTTCTTATATTTGAAACTTTCTTATAACGATACCGAAAGAGTGTAAGAGTGTAAGAGTCGCCAGAGTGTGTACTTTGATACTCTGAGGTTGTGTTATTGCTTCAAATGCTTTTTATTTTTTTAGCGATATGTATTTGTTTTCAGAATAGAGCTTGTTGATAGACTGTCTTACAAGGTTCTTTTGAAAGTTGTCCAAATGTTTTAATTTGTGTGATTTTGACACGACCCCTACCTGCTTCGCATCACCTTCACAATGTTTGTGTTCCAGAACATTTGTCAGTACCCTTGCTGATACTCCTAAAGCTTTTGCTGCCCGCTTACGGAATTTATTAATGGCATAAAATGGTTTGCCCCTTTCGGCTTCAGCACGGAAAAAATCGTACACTTTAATCATCAACTGTTTCACGTCAGCATTCAACTTCATTTTTCATCAGGCATGTGTCCCCCGTGCACGACGAGATAGTGGCTGTTCAGTTTCTGCGGTTTCACCCCGCCGCGACAGATAACAACTTTTGCGTTTTCAATGATGATAGTTTCTTAAACAACGTTTTTGGTGGAGTCCGAAAAATTTCAAATATAAGGAAGCTGTTGGGTATTAGTAAATGATAAACATGTGTACTATTTATATTTATGTGGCAATTTTGTACAATGATAAAATTTGCAATTCATCGGTACGTTTCTGACTCAAACGGACTGTAACTACTCTTGGCGAACAGAGTAAAAAGGCTATTATGACAGGTACAGGTATTAAAAGAAAGTTGGAAATATACCATGTCCAGATTTATTTAAGATATTTGATGCTATGATTGTTCCTATAGTGTGTTTTGGTACAGAAGTATATGGGACCTCAAAGTGTATAATTATTGAAGATGTACAGTATAAAATGTGTAAATGGTTTCTCAAAACAATGCTATGGTTTGGGGAGAATGTGGCACAGCCCCTCTCCAACTTGTCAACACTACAAGGGCTATTAAGTATTGGTGCAGGCTACTGTATTTGGATGAACACAGACTGCCAATGCTACCTAATGGATGACTCTCGCTGTACCACATGGACTACTATAAAACATATTCTGTTTAGACTTGGATTGAAATATGTGTGGTTTACACAAGATGTGGGAAATGTGAAGATATTTATTCTCCTGTTTAAACCATGATTATTTGACAACCTACAGCTATCATGGTGTTGTTCTATAAACAGTTTATCTGATTCCTTCTATTAATATTTCATAATTTGTCCGTTTTCCTGTTACATACAAAAACTGTAGCTGTATCTGGGGTTGGAGTGGGGTGGGGAATGGAGTACTTTACGTTTTATATAGATGATAGTCATGTAATTTTCCATACCCAGTAGATAACACGCAGATAGTCCAATGTGTAATCAACCTCTCGGTAGCATCACGCAGATGTTGCCGTACCATGACTATTGTCATACGTGTTTCAACATCAATGACTATACTGCATCATCATGATCAACCACTATGCAAAATAGAAGAATAGATATGGATGTTATATTGGAATGATATATGCCAGATTAACAAAAAAATAAATATATTTTTCTTTATCATTATTACATATTTGTTGAATTGTTAAAAGTACATGGTTGAATTAATCAGTTATGTGTTTCAAATGTATTGGATATATTTATTATTAATTACTAGTATATGATATATATTTTAAGTTACTATTACTGGGCGTTCAATCAATGTGGTCGTTCAGATCCATGTTTTATGTGTACGATTTCGAGACAAGAGCGAGCTGACAGGAAATACCAACGCACATGTCGGTGTTGAAAATGGGGTCAGTGTTATTGTTTACATTACGCCCATGTATAACGATTTTCGTGTCTCGAAACTGCATAAATAACGTGTTCGTACAGATTTACGGAAACTGTCGATGTTTACCGAAGAGAGGCAAAACGTTTGTTCAAAGCAAAGGGTAGTGCTAAGAGTCAGTGGTCAAATATGAAATGCAGTTAGACAAATTGAATACGATGAGCAGAAAGGTAAAAGAATGACCTACAAGCTCAACACACGTTTTTTAAAAAACCCGTAAGGTTTGATTGAACCGTACATTAAAATATTCGGGCTGTCCGGTTTTCGATAAGGTTTTAGCATCGCGAGTGTCAACCCTTGTGTATTTTATGTAACGAGTGTAGCGGTATAATTTTCTAAAATGTTCATTTCTTCACCGATTTCGTTTAAATTTGAAATATATGTGAATCATAACATATAAAAACAATTGCAAAAGTCTAGATTATTATTTAAAAAAATTATTGTCAAAACAGTGATGCGAACGCCTGTGGTCTTATCCCTGAGGACGAAACCCACACACAATAGAACCGTGTGACGCTATTATACTGTTACGTCAATTCAAAGACTTGGTTTAAACTTAAACGATTACTCAGATGATTGAGTGACAACCAAAAGTAGAGTGCTCTCTTAATGGACAAGAAAGCGGTTCACTCCAAAAAGAAAACAAATCATTCAAAGTAGTCCTAATACATTTTTGTTACAATCATTCAATAAGCAGATTTTGGAAACAATTTAAGGACTTATTAAATACATACCATGCAAGACAACCAATGAAAAAGGGACGTTACAAAATGATGTGGGCTCACAGTCAGCTCATAACCCACAAATCTTCACAGAGAACATGTTTGTTTCATTCAGAAGTAAGTATTGATTTGAAAACTAATTCTATTTAATTAGAGTTAAATAACAAAAGAAAAATACAAGTTGTGCAAAAAGTATTCGGACAAAATGGCGACGTCTTATCGATAGACCCGGGAGTGGGTTTGCAAACACTTTAATTGATGCATCATTTAGTCATCTTGTTGTACATATTGTATGTAACATACTCCTTTGTTATACTCATGTACCACCGATGGTGGATTATTTTGAGTAATAAAAACTTGTGATGATGGTAGTTCAAAATCATAAGATATTTTCTCTAAGAATGCGAGCAATGAACTGAAACTTACCTAATATTTAGTCCCTTCAGTCGGATAACATTCATAATCCGCCTTGGAATGGAGTTGTACAAGGATTGCACGTATTCGGCCGTGATAGAGGTCCACATGTCTTGAATTTCGCGTACAAGGTCTTCACGAGAATGGATACGATGTGCTCTTCCCTGTAATTTCCTTTTAAGAAATATAATTTCAAATTTGAAATATATGTTAATCATAGCATATAAAAACAATATACGATTGCAAAAGTCTAGATTTTTGTTTTTAAAAAATATTGTCCAAACAGTGATGCGAACCCCTGTGAATACGACGCTCGCATATTTCAGTATCAAATAGGGAGATACGTGTACAATGTATTTACATGTATCCATATTCCTTGCCCCTTAAGCAAGACAAAGGGAATACGCAGAATGTATGACCGGTAAGTGGGACACAATAGTTTGTATTTTGCTGTTTTGGTGACTGAAACCGGATTTTCTTGATAAATGAAATATATAGTATGTATTTCGTTTCACGTAAATATCGACCGGTATGCGAGGTTTCCGGTTATCTAGGGTCCGGATAAGCGGGGTTCCACCATAGATAAGATGAGAACACGAGACCCCGACAGCTGTCATGTGTATTCTGTATTGTATGTGGTATTGTAGACAACAGGGATTCTACTGCAACGATGTTTTCGGGGTTTTGTTTCTCAAAAAATACTTTATTTTCACAATCTCGCCGCCAGTTGCATGTAGGCGCGAAATTGTTTATCCATTGTAACAAAAAACTTATATTTTTCGGAGTTGAAGCTAAACCTACCTGTGGTAAGATCATTGATTGATAACAGCGAAAAAAGACATCAGAACACCACACAAAGGAACAATATTTCAACTCAGTTTAACTTGATTCAGCACATATTCACAGCGTCATTCAAATATTTGACCCATGGTATTGCAAGATTTTGGATCCTAGGCGAGGAAAGTCATATTCGTCGAAAAACTAAAAATTGTTTTGTTTTGCAATACATAAAGATGTGTCTTCTTTATAGCATTATTTAAATAATTCGTCCACGTGTGAAAACATTTTGAAGATGGCAAGCCTCAAATTTGTGCAAAGCTCATTGGTTTGTTTTTATTCATTTTGCAAAAAACAAAAGGTGTTCAATACTGACAAATCTATGAATAAATATTTCTGTCGCACAAAGTTGTTCTCCTTACATTTATCAGTATTGTAGTTACTAACTTCTCACATGCCAATCACTAAAGGTGTTCCAATCATATTTAACATCATTTATCTTATTCTCAGAGTGTGCAAATATCTCATCGACGGCCGAGAACAGTGTGGCCGATGTCAGCAATGTATCCATGGGCGGATCCAGGAATTTTGAAAAGGGGGGGTTCAGAGGGTTTGAACCCCCTAAACCCCTCATTTGGCTCCGCCAACGCAAAAGAAATCTTCAATGTGGTCTTAAGTCATTTTCAAAAGGGGGGTCGGGGGGTTCGAACCCCTTGAACACCCCACACACCCCACACCCCATCCACCAATGTTATCCGTTATAACATATGCTTATAACTACCCTCCCTTCACGATGATTTCATGCTAACTGATAATAGTTGATAGGAAGGACAATATTGCAAAATAAACCCTGAAAAAAACTTCTCATGTAATTGCTAGCTCATAGAAGTGTAACGCGAAACGATTAGTTGACGCAACAATGTTGGCGCTTTCATAAATATTAATACTAAAGCCAAACTGGCATCACCGAGGGATGGAGAAGACAAATTTAAACACAAGGACGTAAGTGTATGGACTAGAGTTCAGCGATTATGTGAGTATCGTGATGGCTGATTTTTCCACTATGCTGCATAATATGTACAGAGACGAGTTGGGTCACAGATGAAGAAGGACATATGTTACATTGTTCCACTTGGTGGTATAGTAGGAACTGTAGCGTGGACAGTCAGAAATGTAATCGCCCTGGGGCATGTCCAACTGCGTTATCACTAGATGAGGCAGATAAAGAGTCATGCATATTTTATTGCCTGAATTAGTTTGGTTATTAAATGATTATAGAACTATTAAGTCAGACACAACCAGCAGACTGACAATGCAACGAAAACTAAGCTGATAATAATTGCTATGTTATGAAAACTGAGTTAGTAAAAATAAGTTGTGATAACTAACTTGGTAATAATTGTTATGTTATGACAACTAAGTTGCAAATAAGTATTATTTTATGAAAACTAAGATGGTACTTATTATGTTGCGAAACCCATAAAGGTTATCGATGGAAATTGTTCCCTTCACAACAGCTCACATGACGAGATTCAATGTCGCATTTTATGTCGCAATGTAAACATTTAGCTTAAATTTCTACTCTCGTTTGCTAATGTTACACTTTTATGTTCCTTTTGGAAGTTGAAGTGATACAAGTCCAGAATACGGGACTCGCAAACGTTCTTCCAGGAATGGTAGTGGAGGTGAAGGAAACATTTTCTTTGGAGACAAATGTTCTACGTTTGAGGTTATTAAATACACATAGCAGATCACCAGTGCCAACTGAAGAGAAGTAATGGCAGGACTTTTTGAAGATTATTCGGTCTGGAATTGGAAGGGTAGACATAAGGCTTTTGGCAGATTACTATTGCTACTGGTGTAAGGTATATTGGACGTGGTCAGCAGCTTGCCAACATTACTAATAATTCTAGCAATGTATTGCTCTTCGCTCCGCATCTTGAGCCTCATGTCGCACATCGGAAACTTTAGATTCAATCCTTGTTTAGTAAACCTCCTAAAAGTGATTTCAAAACTCATACAAACTTTTAACATCCGGATTCCATTGCGAATCTTTTCATTTCCATTCCTGGTTACAGCTAATACTGAAGACAATTTGAATTGATCTTTAAAATGCGATGTCATTTGCATCAGATATAACACTTATAGTTATACTCGTATTCACTGAAAGCTATTGTGTAATATTTCATATGATTTTACTTTTCCACTTAAGAGTTAAACCTCTAAAAATGTCCCATGTCTCCTCATTTATTTCTTACTGACTGACTGAGTTTTGGTTTTACGCCGCTTTTAGCAATATTCCAGCAATATCACGGCGGGGGACATCAGAAATGGGCTTCACGCATTGTGCCCATGTGGGGATTCGAACCCGGGTCTTCGGCGTGACGAGCCAACGCCTTAACCATTAGGCTACCCCACCGCCCCTATTTCTTACTATCTACATGGGCATTGTCATGGCCTATATACTAATGTAAACAAATGGACAAATTAACAATGGTTGGAAAATGGAGATTTATTTCAGTGAAAAGATAAAGAAACAGAATTTTATGTATCAAACATGGCATAAGATATTTACCAAGTTAATTCCGGAATACATTCTGAGACTAAAGCCCGAGACCAGTAAAGGTTTGTACTGTCCAGCTAGCTCACATAACAACTTGGTTTTAAAATAAGGTTATAGGAATCATATTTCAAGGAATGTCCTGTATGATTTTAGCAGAACCCCAGATCAAGGGAAACTACTCTAACCATCAAAGTTTAAGGGGATGTTGCAGACCGTCAGATGGGCTTAACATGAGGGAATGTCCGACCAAAGCTCCCCTTGGGAGTCTGGTAGGTACTACGGCTCCCAAGGTGGAAACTTTGAATTCACACTTTCAGGTAAAGGTCGTGGAAAAACTATTCGTTCTAAACATGTCGTTTTTTATAAACAGGGTTAACTTTATTTTCAACTGTGCGGTATCGTGAATAACTTTTATATGACTAGAAGCCCTAGAATTTAATCATACAGGATGCAGGGGTGCGCACCCCTCCTTTTGTCCAGAAAGTTTGTTATATGACCATTGAAACTCGGGTGGAAATGAAGTGTGACCACACACACACACACACACACACACACACACACACACACACACACACACACACACACACACACACACACACACACACACACACACACACACACACACACACACACCTTTCTCAATAGTGTGCACCCCCTTTTCTCAAAAAGCTGTATCCGCCCCTGCTATGTATATTCACAATTATGGACAGGTTTTCAGTGGACCCTGAAACAAGAGGTAGACTGGGAAGAAGCAAACTGTGCTTGAGATCATGATGCTAGGGCCACATGCTTCACGTAGTAAGCCTTACACATTACACAGGTGATATTGTAAAATCACATAATCTGTGGTTCCTTTTTGACGCAGATGACATATAGATCTATCTCTCATTTCACCCACTTAACATTATGTCTATCGAAAATACATTTCACACTGTCACAACTATAAGAAAGAAAGTGTAATCCCAAATTAAATTACAAAGAAAGTCTAATCCCAAGTAGAACATATGTTCCATATAAGAAAGAACTTCCCCAGACTCAATGATGACAAGAATGAGCTGCTGAATTCATCCCATGACCAGCTGAGCAGTTTATTTCCATGAGAATTGCCGACCTAAGCAGACTGTTAGTCGTTCACCTGCCTTTAAAATCAGTTAAGATAGACAAGCAAAGTGAGAGCAGACAGACAGTGGGAAGAGCGCGGACAGACCAGCAGAACCAGGGACCAGGAGGGACGAACTGACCAGCCAATCCAGCCCATCTACTGCCAAGTGTCAGCCTCTCTCGGACTCGTAAAATGTTTGCCCTGCCTCACATAGTTGTACAGCGAGAGCAGAATCACTCCTTCTCAGTACGCCATTAGGACTTGTGTTGTTTGAAGAGTGCCAGAAGTGTTACATGAGCCATTGAATAGAAGTCCTTTTGTGCTTGAGCTATCACCATCTCTCTCTCTCTCTCTCACTGAACATTTGATTTCCATTTGATATTTTATTGTGCCGATGTCCTAGACCTCAATCCATCCCCGGCCCAAATAACTCTAGAGGAGGTGGGACCTGTTTATTGATAACATCCCAGCTGGCAGGCAAGATCTGTAAGAGCTCGCAGGTTTTTGTATAACGGTGTGTATTCATCTGGGTCGAACAGTTTTCCACCACCTGAAGGCAGTGTTTTCAGTCATCCATTATGTAGTTTTCACGCTATTTTGCAGTCTACTTCAAACGGAATCAGTTAGTTCGAAAACTGGTCATTCTCTAGTATTGGCGTTATTGTTTAGACTTGCTACAAGAACCATTGTTTATAACATCAGTATTGAAATAAAAATTTGGTGTGCTCCTATATCTGTGGTTTGTTTGCCATATATAGTATTGACCGGGCAACATATTCAAACAAGAGATATGCAAATCTCAACAGAGATCTAGATATTTATAGAACCTTTTATAATAGAAATGTTTTCATACACAAACAATGTCAACATTTCTAACCTAATATGTAGAGGGATCTGGCACGTTCAGCATTCTCTCTCTTTCTCTCTCTCGATGTATAGTGAGATGAGGCATGCGCTCGCACCCACATCCAATCTTAAACAGCTTCCAGATATTATATCTGCACAAGCCAGATCAGTCTTCGTCATATATCCAAATAGGGCTGTTCCAGGAGATTCTAGACCACCCTTGATTCCTAAATCATCCTAACATAGTAGCAAGCACACTGCTTCCCTCCACTCAATGTTAACCGATAAAATGGAAAATACAATTACAACATTGTTTTACGATGAATTACACTTCCATAAATTAGTTCACTGCTATGTCGGGTCCAGACTCGATTATTTACAGAACGCCGCTATATATCATTTTAATATATATATTGAGTGCAGCGTTAAACAACAAACAATTCCACATAATATCATGCATATATCTGCATGAACTTGAATGAATATTTAAATCAGACATAGCATATATAACATTGTATTATGTTTACACTGCAATATAGGGGCGGTGGGGTAGCCTAGTGGTTAAAGCGTTGGCTCGTCACGCCGAAGACCCGGGTTCGATTCCCCACATGGGCACAATGTGTTAAGCCCATTTCTGGTGTTCCCCGCCGTGATATTGCTGGAATATTGCTAAAAGCGGCGTAAAACCAAACTCAGTCAGTCAGTCACTGCAATATAATCCAATATGGATGCCTCAAGTTTTGGATAGATGTAAGTAAGTCCAGCATGTCCTATATTGTTTCCTCTGTAAACTTCAGACGGCTTTAAATTTGCACATCTGTCCTCAACCTCAGAACGTAAACCAAATTTAAACAATCAAATATTTTTGACAGATTGAACTTCGTTCTTTTCTGAGACTGCCAAACCCTCTTGAGTTTTTGAGAATCAACATGCTATTGATACCGCTTGTCGAACACCAACTTACCTCTCTTTGTAATGTTTTTTTTAATGAAGCTTTGGAATTCAGCACCTAAGTAGAGTGGACATGATTTAGGTTTTATATTCAAGCCAAATGTTGATGGATGGTTTTGACAGATTTCTTCTTGTACATACTGGCCTTATATCTGGCATATCTTTGACGCAAGGTCCCAAAACATTTACTTGCTCCTGCACACATAACAAAGACGTCGGTCAAGCAGGTTCTATCTGTGTAGCCGATTACGATTTGTCTATCCACTTATTTTACTACATGTTGCACCCTGAAGCTCATCTTGTTGAGAGGGCACTTTGACCACGGTTTCGTAACACAGTCGTTCTCTTGATGTTTGCCATAAACGTTATTTATTTGTCGATATCGTAATTGTAATCTGCAAATTACTCGTTCCACAAGGTTCTTTCTCGCTCCAACGTCCAACACACACACAACACACACAAACACAAATTTGAGTTAAAATGCACTACAATTGCAAAGCCCCTACAATACGTATGTCAACTTATTTACTCTTCAAATCACACATTCTTATCGAATACAAAATTATGTTTAAAAAAATAAATAAATAAATAAAAAAATCAACTTGACACATGAAATTATGTGCATGTTCTCTAAATATTAATGTAAATCCCATTCATATGCTAATCCGGTATGCCAACCCATCTGTTGCAGCACCCAGTCGTCTGTATATACATAGCCATCACTGCACTATTCTCCTCCATTAGTACAAGTGCTGGCGACTGAAGATGTTGATTCCTATTGCTGTGCTGGTCGTTGCAACCACCATCGACGTTGCTGCCGAGAGCGCCTTGTGTCCGCTTCCTAGTCATCACGTGCACTTCGGCTACCACCCTGGGTCAGAGGATGGTAAGCTGATGTATTTATCCAACACCATTTGGTAAATGTAAATGGTTTTACTGCCATTTGAAGAATTTTTTACTATACTTTGTTCCTTAAAATATGATATAATGTCTTAAATATGCCCTTTTGAGGCTTTAATATCGTCTCCCAAAAATATCTTCCAAGCAGTCACTTTTATCACAAAGCTACCATATCGCCCTTTGGGGGTAAATCATTGTGATGGTTTATTAGTTTGGTTTATTTGTTGTTTAACGCCGCACTCAGCAATATATCCAGCTATATGGCGTGGGCTGTAATTAATCTGTAAGCCTCTGTCGCATGTGTTGCTGAAGACCAACTCTGGACCAATTACAAGTAGCCCAGCCTGACAAGGGTTCTTTATTTACTGAAAAACGAACATATTTGCAGGTAGCCCAGCCTGACAAGGGTTCTTTATTTACAAAAAGCGAACATATTTGCAGGTCGACCAGTCTTACAAGGGTTCTCTATTTACTAAAAGCAAACATATTTGTAAGTAGGTTGTTTTATTGAAGAAAGAAGGTGTTCGTTATAAACGTACCTTATTTGTTTACTTAGGGCTACGTTTTGCCCACCGGGGCAGACAGACCTCTCTAACAATTCCAATTAAAGTTTAAGTTTATATGACTTTCGGCATAAATATCATATCTAATATAATGATAATAATATTGTGTACTTCTATAGCGCTAATTCCATACACCAAGTGCATGCTCAAAGCGCATCCCAATAGACAGTTGATAATTACCCCGGATAAAGCAAGCTACCTGTGAGCCTGTGAGCCTGTGATATGACATATCCCACCGGGTACCCATATTCTGCTGAGTGAACGGAGGAAAATTTGAACAAACTCATTTGCCGAAGGTGATGTATCACATGTCCTTTGTTGTGGGGCAGGACTGAAGTCCTAGAAACTCTCAGGAGTCAAGCTGCCGAACATGGTCACTCATCCAAGGAATCTCCGCGCCCATCGTTGCTTAACTTCAACTGATTTGGGACCCGAGCTCTATACTCAGGACCACACGCCGCCATTTCTAATAATACTTTATATTTGTTCCAGGTCCTTCTCACTGGACCGATCTGGACCAAGACACTCACTGCTGTGGCGGGTCCAACCAGTCTCCCATCGATATCGAGACTGAGGACGTGCACTGCGCACATCTAGGCGACATCTACTACGAACCCAAACCAAGAGGTCTACTTTCTGGCAATCTCAAAATAAACGGTAAGTAATTGTTTTTGTGTTTCGTTACTGTAACAAAGACTCAAGACAACCACTGTGCAGAGATAACGGTTCTTAAGACATTAAGGGACGCGGACCGTTTGATTAGTTTGGGCTTGTGTTGGTGAGGGATGGTGGTTGTTGGTTCCACGTGAAATGCTTAGGTGCGATGGGGTAGCCCGGCCAGTGGTTGAAGCGTCCGTTTGTAACGCCAAAGGCCCGGGTTTGATTCCCCTCAAGAGCACAACTTGAGAAACCGGATCGTATGTGTATAGAACCAATAATTTCACAATTAGTCTGCCCCACTACTTCTCTTTCAAGCCGTGGTGGATAGGGTACTTTGTCGATTCTTACTGCATTGTGACTGAAACAAACCGCGCTCATGAGACGCTCTTATATGTAAATAGGCGCAGAAGAAGAGGTAACATCAACTCCACAACGGGATTGTTGGGATTGGGTGCGGGATATATTTGTTTTTGTTGTATAGCGCCACAGTCAGCAATATTCCAGCTACATGGCGGCAGTCTGTATCAGATTCTGGATCAGACAATCCGGTGATTGACATTATGATCATCGATCCACGCAACTAGAATACGATGACAGTCCGCGAGCCTGACCACCCGATCTGTTGCAACAAGGAATTGGTTAATGAAGATCCGTTTTATCCCGGATCTTCACAAGCAGTATTTATTAGAATAGGGAGCAGATATGGCGTATTCCACGGCATTATCGATAATCGACTCTTACCTATAACCCCCTGCAGGGCATGGTGCGAGTCTCGCCTTCTTCAAACAGGATCGCCTCGTGACGAAGGACATACCTTTCACTGACGGCGAGTACGTCCTGGACTCAATGCACTTCCATTCTCCCTCGGAACATCTCGTCAACGGCAAGCACTTCGATGGGGAGGTAAGATGTCGGTCGTTTTTTAGATGAATTGTTTGGCGATGTTTAAAGAATTTCTTTTAAAGGAATCAAACTCAATGGACTTCCATTCTCCATCGGAACATCTCGTCATCGGCAAGTACTTCGATGGGGTGTAAGGTTTTTGGTATTTGTCTGGAAAAATGGTTTGGCGATGCTTAAAGATTTTCATTTAAAGGAAACAAATTTCGCCTTCTTTACACAGTGCATTAATTACTAATGGGTACAACCTGTCCCTGGATATTGTGCTTGTTCTAAAACAAGGTACAATTTCAGACATTTTCGTGAAGGGCATTTCAGAAAAACAGCACGGATTAGAATGTTTCCTTGAGCCCCAGTATTTTGTTTGCATTGGGTGGACAGGCATGTATTGTTAAAGTACCACTGTGATATACAGTCAGTATGTACTACGCTTTTACTCCGGGGTCGAACTGGATGAGTGTCAAAATGGCGTCATAACCAAAATCACACCAGGATTTAAACCATAAAGCAGCTAATTATAGTGATGACCTAGTTGTTAAAGTTCTCGATTCCCCATATGGGAAGCCCATTTCTAGTGTCTCACACTTGAATATTGGTGGAATATTGCTAAAAGCGGCGTAAAACCATACCCACTCACTGCCACTTGCACTGCCACTTAAACAAGTCGGTCATTTGAGCTGCAATTAACGGATCGCCAGTGTAGAGTTAACCACCCACCCAAAAGTAAGGGAGATAACTCTCAAAACATAGCTGTCAAAAACAACTGTCAAAATGGCAGTTGTGATTTCTCTTTTGTTTGATTGACAGGTGGCGATACGTTAATTACTTGATGATTGAAATGTATCAGTTCAACTCACCGTGTTGCTGTTTCAGCTGCACCTGGTTCACTTCAAGAAGGAGTATGGGAATCTTCACGATGCAGTAGATAAAGAAGATGGTTTAGCTGTCATCGGAGTGTTCCTGAAGGTGAGCTACACGGTCAATCCAACAACTACGTTTACCCATGTATGCAGTAGTCGTCATCTACACCTCCAGGGCTACTCTAACCCCTGGATTCACTCCCATGGTTCCCAAAATCTCCATTTTCTTGATTTTCTTTAGCTAATTTGATCTGGTACTAATCGGGCATATTTATGCAACAAGTGATATGTGTGCGCGGTGTTTAATGCATAATGATGGGAGGAAGGAGAAGCCCTTGGTTTCAAAAACAGAAGTTCTCCAGCTATTTTTACATGCCTCGGTGGTAAGGCTTGGTGATTCGGTCAATGGTCAGTTCATCTGTAGCTGGAATACTGAAGAGCGCAACAACCAACAACAAACAGATGACAATGCACGATCCTCAGACCCTTAACCTACAGATGTGATTTCAAACTTACATAAATGCTTAAATATCCGATCTTGAAAAAAAGAAATTTGTTGGCACTGGAAGATGGATCCACATGTAATTTATAATATAAATTTATTTCCTCTTGGTGTCCATGTTCCCAATGCGAGTATCTTCTATAGAATGTCAATGGACATTACACTGTTTTCCCTATGGAGAAGCCTGTTGCAATGATACTGCAGGTGCTTGGTACAACAGATACACCGAAACATACGTCTGAATTGAGGTCGATACAAAATGTTATACACTTAGATATGGCACACGCGTGTCTGTTGATTGTAGTTTCTGCTTTAACTCATGTTAAAAAGCAGTCATTAAGGGATAGTTGTGTATTTGTCTTTAATCACCTTGTAAACTTATTTCTAGAACGGTAGGAGATGAGACAGGAGATGTCTGACTATCTGATTTTAACGGTTGATTGAGTATCAATAGAAAAGCACACCGCTCTATAGTTAACAACTTCTTGTTTATTGCATAGAGCGACGTTTCCGTGTAGATTCTAACACCACTATCAAACTAAGATCTTCCTGCTTAACACACAATGTATGCATACATAATAGTGTTGAACTGGCATTTCTGTCTTATATGTAGAGAACCCGTATCACACTTACATCACTCCATTGGTTTGTGTGTTGGCACTCAGCAATAGTCTAGCTATATGGCGGCCGTCTGTAAATAATCGAATCTGGACCAGACAATCAAGTGATCAACAGCATGACCATCGATTTAGGCAATTGGGATAGGATGATATGTTTCAACCAAGTCAACAAGCATCAGTGTTTGAAATGCACGGTCGGTAAAAAAAACCTTTTCGTCAGAAAAAACACTTAAATAGACCTTTCCCCGCTTTTGTTTGTTTCTCCCTCAATAATTTCTCATGCTAGAGCTTATTGAGTTGGTTGTGATACCGTGGACAATACAGGTTTTTTCTCTATAGTATCACCCAAGCTTGTAAGAGACTAAAGGGATCGGGTGGTCAGGCTCGCTGACTTGTTTGACACATGTCATTGTGTCCGAATTGATCGATGTTCATGCTGTTGATGACTGGCTTGTCTGGCCCAGACTCGAGTATTTACAGAACGCCGCCATATAGCTGGAATATTGCTGAGAGCGACGGAAAACTAAACTCACTCACTCACTCACACTATAGTATCACGGTCTGTTTAACCTTCTCCAGGTAACTGATGAGTCGCATGACCATGCTTTCAATCGGTTCGTGGATGGAGTGGCGCATCTCCGTGGCGGTAGGTCTACTGATTAAACTGTACTGGTGATTAGGTGTCTTACTCCCGGAGTGTAGGTTAGAATTCCGGACGGGACTCCATCCCAAAGTACCAGAATCTGTTCTTTACTGAGAAGTGTAACCCCCGATATAACATATATATTAATTTAAATGAGGTTCAATACTCTGAGAGCGTTGGTTTTAATCGCTAAATTATTATGTTGTGAAAAAACATTAGATAATGTAGTATGTTAACGATGGGGGTGGTCTATGCAATCTGTGAGTAAGTATGATTTTACGCCGCTTTTAGCAATATTAAATCGGGGGACACCATAAATGGGCTTCACACATTATACCTATCTGGGGCATCGAACCCAGGTCTTCAACGTAACAAACGGAAAGCATTAACCACTACGTTTCCCCACCATTTCCTAATGAATTTGGTGCATTGTCTGTAGATGAAGCTGAAGAGGTGAGACTGGACCCCCGGGAGCTGCTGTTGGACCATAAACATTACGGCACCTACAAGGGCTCGCTAACAACCCCACCCTGTTCGGAGTCGGTTCGATGGGTTCTCATGAGGAAGCCTATCATCACCACAGCAGACAGGGTAGGAGTTTTCCTTGTTTATTGACGACTGAATTGGTCACAAATCGTTTAGATGACCGGAATCGCTGAGATTAAAAATAAATATATTTTCACTTGTTCATAACTGTTTACAAAATCGCCGTCTGTATAAAAGTTTGCTGGTATTTTTGACAAAAAACATTTGTGTATTTCCAGTGTAACAGAATGGTTTTGTACATTCTGCTTTGTATTGTTCCACCTGTGAATCGGGGCGGTGGGGTAGCCCAGTGGTTAAAGCGTTCGCTCGTCACACCGAAGACCCGGGTTCGATTCCCCACATGGGTACAATGTGTGAAGCCCACTTCTGGTGTCCCCCGCCGTGATATTGCTGGAATATTGCTAAAAAGCGGCGTAAAACCATACTCACTCACTCACTCCACCTGTGAATATGGTTTGATTGACAGAGTTTAGTTTTACGCGGCTTTTAGCAATATTCCAGCAAGTGTGAGGGAATGTTATATGCTTCTCTATCCTCATTCTGTTCATAACTTGTTAACGGTGTTAGAACCTACACCGACACGTCGCTCTCACTGTAATAAAGAAGTTGTTCATCCATATATTATCATCCTTCCACATTGATCCAACTTCTAAATGCCTTTCTAAGAAGACATGTAACTCAGTTATTGAGAACAGTGAATTATGATATAAATATTGGGAACTCTGGACAAAACGGTGACTTGTTTTACTCCCTTTAGTCTTTGGTTTTCGAGAACATGCGAGTATTACATCTACATCTAATATGGTTATTGCAGCTCGGCGTGTTGAAGTCGGTTCCAGTGGATGGCGGCGGGGCACTGTCGGTTGACACAAACGTCAGGCCAGCCCAGCCGCTCAATGGTCGCATCGTCAACTACACCTGTAAATAAAGACGGTGTAATGACATAGAAGATACTGTGAAGGCTTACGATCATAAGACCATGATCCAATAAATTACTGTCTCTCAAATGATATATTTGTTGCTCTGTTCTTGAAACTGTGCCAGCAGTCTTATCACGAGTGGCAAAGTCTAGTTGAGTGAGTGAGTGGGTTTTACGCCGATTTTAGCAATATTCCAGCAATTTCACGGCGGGATACACCAGAAATGGACTTGACACATTGTACCCATGTGGGGAATCGAACCCGGGCCTTCGGCGTGACGAGCCAACGCTTCAACCACTAGGTTACCCCATCGCCCTAAGTATATTTGATCTTATCCGACTTTTAACATTGACGTAAGATGAAATCCCTCAGTTTGGTTTGTGTGTTTGTTGTAACGCCGCACTCAGAAAAAACATGGTATAAACCCGCAGCCCAGTAAACCAACAGCTGATGGTCTTCAGTAAGCCATGCTTGTCGTAAGAGGCGCCGCCATATAGCTGGAATATTGCTGAGTGCGGCGTTAAACAACAATCAATCAATCAATACTTCACTACTGGTAAGGTCACCAGATTTGTAGCTGCACCTCATGTACGACTGACAACGTGGTTCTTAGACTGAAGCATGCACACTGCGCATCAACATCTTAAATATTTGTCCTGACTCAACATTGGTCTCCACCTCCAGCCAGTAATCGGCGGCAGCTGCCTGTGCATAACATATGCACCGACACGCTTCGGGACAAGAACTCAATAAGTAAGTTAGTATCTGCACTAACACCTACTGTAGCATACCTAAGCTTAGACCTAGTGGTCGTGGGCTGTGGACACCGTGTGCACTCCTTGGACAGTGAGCTTTAAAAGATGTAAGTTCATGATTGCTATTACCAAGACCCATCTTTAGTTTTCTCTAGATGTTAGGAAATCGTGTGTTTCATATGCGTTTATAGTGACAGTTCAATTTCCATAATGCATGGACGTCACATTTAAATGCTTTCGTTGCATCGTGGAGGCACCTAGGTTAGGGTCCCGAGGTGGGCACATTTCCGTAGTATCCTTGGACAAGATACTTAGATCCACATTGTCTCAGTTCACCCAGCTGTAAAATGGTTACCCGTGAGGATGTGCTGGCAATGTGAGTGTTTAGTTCGTTGCGCCTAACAGGCAGCATGGCTGTATGATACCCGGGGAGTTGAAAAAGTATCGGAAAGTACGATAGTGTCCTATGACCGGGGATAGTAATGTACGTAGCGCCGTGTGCCTGGATATGAGCGCCATATAAGTGGACTATTACTATTACTATAATCTCCTTCCATTGTCTCTGACATACATTTGTAGCTACCTGTAGGGCAGGACATGCTTACTCTTTTCACGAACACCTAATGTCATCACTGATTTTCTGTGATCCATTCACAGAATTTTCACTACCATTTTCCCCTTCAAATCAAACGGAATTATGAAGAACTGTGAGGAGAGTTGAGACTGGGTATTATCTTGCACTGACGTTCTATACTGGAAGATAATGGACACAGTGTTTGCGTTAAGTTTGTTGGTTGTGTGACGCCACATGGAGATATATTCAGGCTCCCTCACGGCTGTCTGCGAATGGTTGCGTCTGGGTCAGACAAGTACGATACGATGGCAAGGAATCAGTCAATTAAAGGAGCTGAAATACGGGAGCCAATATTGTTGCCACTTACGACAACAACAGATTGCCAGGGAAACGGTTCACATCCGGGCCCCCGTGTGGTTTTGCCTTCTTAGTAGCCTAGGGTAGCTTGATGCATAGCATGACCGGTCCCAAGAAACGAATGCCGTACCGTATTCATTTATTGTTATTCTCAACTGTGTGGACTTGTAATGATTGACATTGACATTGAGACAGCGTGTTTGACACGTGCGTTATACACGAACGTGACCTTGTTAATGGCCATGTGCACTCTTTTCTTTAGTTATAGCTACCTTGTAATTAAGTTTTGGAATTGACTATTCCATTCAGACAAAGATTGCCGGTATCAGGTCACTATGGCAAGCTGAATCAATAAATATTACTAGTCGTAGTTCACGCTAGGTCAGGGCGATAAGACAGCATTCGTCACCGCTCGCCCCTTTCCGTAACCTCCGAGAAGTCTCGCCACCTTCAGGAAGATGTTACGGGCTTACATACGAATTGGTGAAGTATTGGTGATCTTTGATAAACGATCTGGAGTATCCATGTAATCGTGAAATAGATGTATCTGATCATTCATCATTTCAACTTACAATGTACACCGAAAACAGAATTGTGTTGCAAGATTTAGTTGTTGGTGCAGATAGGTCAAACGCACAGTGAGTGATTCAAACCCACAAACTTGCGTTTGATTCCAACGGCTTGTAAGGAAATATATATTGCTGTTTCGTCACCATTCATGGTTTTTAACATGGAGTCTTAGGGACACGAATGATTAATTCTATTTGTCATTTTCACATTTCCGTTCCCCTTTCAAGACAAAAATGCATCAAAATTATAACTAGAAACTTGCTGAAATCTTACATACATATCGTGCGTAGTGATACATGTTTTCCAATGCCTAAATACACACTTTGTTAACTCCTTATTGGCATATTCATTCGCCGAAAAGGCGTTTTGAAGTATTTCTAGAAGGTACTAGACACTAAAGGTTATTTTTAATTCGTTTCTATCAAGTAAAAAAATATACATTTTGAAACGAATGTTACAAAGGTTTAATTAATTATGGAACAACAATACGCAAAGCATGGTGTATTAATACGTACTTGTTACTGTAACGATTAAAAGTGGCAGTGTAAATCATTGAGGAATAATGTCCCAAGTGTATTACATCTGAGGAAGTAAGTATATATCAATATTACCAAATTAATGGAAAATACTCGTTTTCTATTAGTTTCAGATTTGAAAGTTTGCAAACTTTATTTTCCTAGGAAAATATGAATCTGGACAATGCAGTTCTGTATTTACAAAGAAGTACTTTCAGTAAATAATAATAATGATAATAACAATATGATTGCTGTCTATATACGTACCTCGCCATGTGGACAGGCGAATATTCAGTATATTTATATTGTATTGGTCTTTGACCTAATAAAAATCTTGTCTTGTCTTGTCTAGTAAATGTTCTTCCGTTATAAACTGTTATTTAAGCATACCATAAAATTAGATCTTTATTGTGATACTGTTAGTGAAGATTGCAAATGTATAAAATATATGTTCTTCAGTGAGTGAGTGAGTGAGTTTAGTTTTACGCTGCACTCAGCAGTATTCCAGTTATATGGCGGCGGTCTGTAAATAATCGAGTCTGGACCAGACAATCCAGTGATCAACAGCATGAACATCGATCTAATTTTGTAATGAACGTTTAATGAAAACATTATATATTCTTTCTTCTCCTTTTGCTTGTGCTGAAGCCCTTTGAACATGATAAGTAATACACCTTAGAGTTTTGAATAAAACTGCTTCAGTTTTGTCAGTGTTGTATGCTTTTAGAACATTTAGTTGACGTTGTAGTCCACTGATTGAACGCGACATCATTACATCAGAAAGCGGTTTAAAACCATACTCACTCACTCACTCACTCATTACATCATCGGCAAAGAGAAGTAAAAATCAGGATGTAATTTATTATTGTGTGACACCTTTACACTTACTCTCAATTTCTCAACTAACTCATTAATAGAAAAGGTTAAAAGGAAAGGACTTCGTATACATCCTTGTCTCAGACCTAAGGTATATTAAAACCACCAGAGCTCATGCCATCACTCCCAATCGGAGTAGTTCATAAACACCAAATGATAATTCCAAATTTTAAGTATTACCTACAATTTGTAACGGTTAGCAGAGTCTAACGCTTTAGCGAAATCGACAAAGAGTACCTCGTACCTACCACCTATATTTGTAAGATATTTTTGAGTTTTCAGTATATAGATATTGTCACCAGTAGAATATCCGATCCCTGATACCAGCTTGGGTCTACTCCCATTTGTGAGAACTCCCAGTTGTGAGACTCCCAGTTGTGAGACAGTGGAGAAGGTAAGTAGCAAAGAAAACACACCTTACTCCCCTATCTGATAGAATGGATTAACCCCAGCTAATTAGGGATTAGCTATTTAACTGAATCTTGTGGAGGTAGCTTACAAGATAAAGTAATTAACCTACTCAGGTAAATGGCTTTAAAAAATATACACTTTGTGTAGGTAACTTTGTGATCAATATGAAAAGTGTCAAAATCTCCAAATATGGACTCATGTAAAAAAGTGTTTTATAATGACACACAAACATCACAATAACGCAAATCATCAAAATGTGTGAATCATCAAAAATCATAATGAAATATTTAATGAACTATTTCTTCTGTGTAAATATAATGATAATCCTTTTCAGTATTTCAGGTATTTAACTTGTTCTTTATTGAAAACAATAAATGCTCTTTAACTACTCTTCAGCAACAGGGCTCGTAGGGATTTTATAAATATTTTCACAAATGGGAGGGTCTAAACACACACCCACACCACCCACCCCACCCACCTCACCCCACCACCCTCTATATTTCAGCAGAAATCTTTCATGGCACAAACACTCAATTCAGGCATCAACGCAAGCCAAAACGGTGTTCATAGGCATTTGTAAACAGACGCATTCCTTAGGCGACCTCTCGTTCCAGACCTTTTTAGAAAATATTTGATGTCAAAATAAAACCAATACTGTTGTACTGCTCTGAAGTATGGGGCCTACAAAATACGGACTTAATAAAGAAAGTACACTTGTATGCATGCAAGAAATTTCTTGGAGTAAAATCAAATACACCCAGTGTTATGGTTTATGGCGAAATTGGGAGGTTTCCGCTGTCTATTTACTCTTCCATAAATGTTGTCAAATACTGGTTAAAACCTTTAGAGATGCCTTCATATAGAATACCGAAAAAATGTTATAATATGATGATCGTGTATGATAATAATGGAAAACAAAACTGGGTTACGGGGGTGAGACTGCTGCTCTCTACAATCGGTTTTGGTAATGTATGGTATAATCAAAAAGTTAACTCACCATGCAATTTTATCATGTCAGTGACACAAAGATTGAAAGACATCTATATGCAATCATGGACCGAATCCATATCATCATCAAATATGTGCTTTTATTATAAACTTTTCAAAACTCATTTGAGTACAGAAGAGTAATATACCTGTTTAAACAATTAGGATAGCGTTGTCTCGTATCCGTTGTTCATCCCATGATCTCCTTGTTGAAACCGGCCGTTACACAAACATCAACCGAGATAAAAGAATTTACAAACTAAGCAGCTTAGAATTGATTGAGGATGAATACCACTTCTTACTTGTTTGTCCATTATACTTATCACTTAGAGAAAATATATCCCAGCATATTATTATAATTACCCAAACTCCACTAAATTTACACTGTTGTTAACAAACCCAAATGTAAAAATACTTAAGGATTTATCAATATTTATATAATGTGCCTTTTCTTGCAGGTTAAATTGGATAAATGAACAAAATAAATAAATAAAAATAAATTAATAACTACACAGGGTATGGTTAAATGTAAGTATGTATATGTTCCATGAAGTTTTATATTGAAATACACAATGCCTGTTACGACGTAAATTGTAATAAAAACGCAAATTGTAATACTTGCAGCAAATTGTAATAAACTTGACGTAAATTGTAATAAAAACGTAAATTGTAATAAAAATTGACGTAAACTGTAATACGCAAATTGTAATAAAAATTGATTTAAATTGTAATAATTATTGTTGCGGTAAAATGTAATAAATATCTACGTAAATTGTAATAACAGTTTTAATCATTCGCAAATACGCGTGTGTTCGTTTTTCGTTGCATTTCATACATCATATAAGCTTGTTAGCGCGATAACTCAAGACAGAAATGCTCGATTTTCTTCAAATTTGGTACCAAGGTGGATTGGCGAGATTCACCGACACTAGTTGATTTTAGTGACCTTGAGCTAATTTGCTAGGTCACAGCAAAGATCTGAGGATTTTGACGATATAAAGATTGTTAGCGCGATAACTCAAGAAACAATTGACAGATTTTGCTTTTAAATAGTACCAAGGTGGGTTGGGAGGATGTGTGCGGACACCAGTTGGATTGGGCCACCTTCAGATTGATAAATACTTATGGAAAATACAATAACCGTAGTATCAAGGGTGCTCTTAGATAAATGACTAGAACCGATATTCGTACTGATAAATAATCTATATAAAATCTCCAAATGTCGTCGGTATCCGTTAATCGAAGGTTACACATTTATAGTTTGTGAAATAATCCCTAAAACTAATAAAAGACATTTTAGAACTTTCAAACTCATTTTATCACAAGGCAAGGCATATGCCGATATTTAGGCCGTTAAGATAGTATGATATGGGCACGAATATAACTTTACATTTATCACCGAAGTCTTTATTTAAGTAAAACTTTCCAACAAAGGCAGATTCCACGTCATTGCTGTATTTAGAAGGCGACACATGATCGAGTCCTTGAAACAAATGATACAATTCGGACAGACAGTTTTTATTCAGTAATAAGGCGTTTGGCCCATGATTCAGCCAAATGACACTGTGTTTGATGAGTGCGCAGCTCTACATCCTGGAATTAATCAATTTCTGCACATGATATAAGTATAAGCTAACATTGTATATAACAGCATCAGTTTTGTTTTGCAAAAGATTGACAAATGAATAACGAGCATATGGTTCTTTAGTGAACTTTGTTATGAATTTAGTTCTAAGTTTATCATAGGCATTACAGATAAATAGTGCATGATATTCATGTTCTATATAATACTGACCACTGATTTTACAAAAGGCCGTTAGTCTTTCGTTGAATTCAATTCCATTATACCTGCCACATTTAAACTCCTTATAAAATGTACATTAGGGAGATTCACTGACTGATGAAAACCAAGATCTTTTTAAGTTATCTCCTAGTCTTAGCCTAAATTCATAAGCATAACAAAATTCATATTGAAACAGTATGTGTCTTACTTGTCTTGACCGCCTCCGTGGTGTAGTGGTTAGAGCGTCCGCCCGGAGAGCGGAAGGTCGCGGGTTCGATTCCCGACCGCGTCATACCAAAAGACGTTAATATATTGTACTTGTTGGTCCCTGCCTGGCGCTCGGCATTACTGGGTACAACAAGGACTGGTTGGCTCGGAGTCAGTATAATGTGTCTGAGTGGGGTATTCATGCTTCACTGCAGCATGGTATCTCAGTGGGCTAGCACTGTAAAACCAGCTTCAGTCTGGGCTAGTACAAGCAGCCGCACATACACATACACACGCATGCACGTCGTCATATGAGCGAAATATTCTCAAGCACGACGTTAAACCCAATTTCACCTCACCTCACCTCACCTCACCTCACCTCACCTCTCACCTTACTTGTCTTACCCAGGTATTATAACCTAAGCACCATATGTGCGACACATGTCCCCTAACTTAACAAATCAAAATCATCACTGGGATAATCATCAGATCCTGAACAAAGTCTAGATGGTATGTAATCTATAAAGTCTTTGAGTCTTGCATTGAGGTCACCACATATCAAGACGTGTTTATTTGAGTGATCAGAAGTAAGGTTCCAGAAGTAATGACGGAGAGATCGTCCTCCAGTGATGATATGCCATCAGTTTCACTCTTATTGTATATGGGTGATAGATATGTAAACACACGCACAGTGTGCCATGGGTGAAGGAATAACCAGGCGCCAGTGATTCGTGATAAACCTCACATAAATATAGTTATACATGTATGATGAAGAAAATAATGCGAAGCAGTTTAAACTGTAACAACGCAATATATTAATGTATGATCGAAACATAAATCATAATAAATCACATATAAACAAAGCATCAAATTAACTTGAAATAATGTCCTTGTGTCAGCACTGAAAATGATTCCAACATGAAGAAGAATAAACGTACTTTTCAAAGCGTAAACAAAAAATATTCTTTTATTTTTGTACATGACATGAAGAACTTGTAATAGAATTAACATGAAATTATTGAAAGCTATTGCTAGTAAAGTATGTCCTTTCGTCAACATTGAAATTCAATCCATAATGAAAAACAATTAACTTTAATAATCCAAACAAACTCAAATAATTTCTGGTATTTATAAGACGTGTCACGAATAATGTCACAGCTGGTCGAATTAACATGGAATTATAGAAACCAATTGCTAACAAAATTTTGAAAATCCGTAATGAAAAAGTGTTTGTTACAAACATGGCTATATTTGCAATGATATATTTTCAACACGTACATAAAACTTCTCTTGGTGACCACGATGGAAAACGTTTTTGGAAAAGATTTTTTTTCTGACCCGTGTGATCCTTCGACTCAAAAAAACGACAAAATGATTGGAATTCATGTTGATTTTATTATGACAATTGGTCATAATATAAAAACACTGATTTTCATACAAAACCATGTTTGTACAAGTGTGGTCCTGGAATGTTTAATGTGAAATCTATTGGTGATTGTGAACATTTAAACTGTCATTTTGCATGTCTTACACGATTCAAGGCCAATACCGAGTGTAACTTCCATGTGACTGTATGACAGCCAGCACCCTCCTCCTCATACCCCCTGTCAGCCTCCTGATCCTCAGTCTACGTCATTCCTCGTGTAAAGTAACTTCCAATTGGGCCAGGTTCAGAGGATCCCTTTGTTGCACACGGCGACCAAACATGCATCAGATATGCTCCAAAGGGTTAAGATCGGGGCTCATCCAATCGTGAGATATGTCAGGGGGTGCTTAAGTAAGTTCTTTGTGTTTTCGCCCGAAAAGGTCAGACCAAACAATAAAATTTGTCGCTGTGAACTTAAAATTAGCACACGTTCCCCAATCAACAGGTGCTGGGGGAATCCAGGTGTCTGGCAAATACATATACCGTTAATATATGCCACACATCACTTACAAAAAATGTCCTTCACTGTGTACCAGCCCAAGCCATTATAGTCAAGGTACAACCAAGCATTAATCCATTTCTTGTGGCATATCAGCTTCTTCAGCTCTATCGCAACTCCACTACCTTTCCCATATATCATGATCAACCTGCGAACACTGACAACAGTTGGCAAAGTATCTAAAGGGCAATATATACGTGGCCTTTTGACTTTAACTGATTTTGTTATGACTCTAAAGGAACTGGAAACTCTCATAAATGAATTAAATGTTTCACAGAACATTCTCGCAGGAAATATTGAAGCTGAAATTAGAGCACAACGTATAATATTGCGCAGTATTTCTACCGGTATATAAAAAAGTTGAGCTTGAAGCCTGTTGTCATGAGAATCTTTGGAGTTTCTGCCTCCTCGGGTGGGTAACCGTACTGGTCTGACTCATCGGGTGAACTACCGTACTGGTGTGTCTTATGGGGTGAACTACCGTACTGGTGTGTCTCATGGGGTGAACTACCGTACTTGTGTGACTCATCGGGTGAACTACCGTACTGGTGTGATTCATCGGGTGAACTACCGTACTGGTGTGACTCATCGGGTGAACTACCGTACTCGTGTGTCTCATGGGGTGAACTACCGTACTGGTGTGACTCATGGGGTGAACTACCGTACTGGTGTGATTCATCGGGTGAACTACCGTACTGGTGTGTCTCATGGGGTGAACTACCGTACTGGTGTTCCTCATCGGGTGAACTACCGTACTGGTGTGATTCATCGGGTGAACTACCGTACTGGTGTGTCTCATGGGGTGAACTACCGTACTCGTGTGATTCATGGGGTTAACTACCGTACTGGTGTGATTCATCGGGTGAACTACCGTACTGGTATGTCTCATTGGGTGAACTACCGTACTGGTGTGTCTCATTGAGTGAACTACCGTACTCGTGTGATTCATCGGGTGAACTACCGTACTGGTGTGTCTCATGGGGTGAACTACCGTACTGGTGTTCCTCATCGGGTGAACTACCGTACTGGTGTGTCTAATGGGGTGAACTACCGTACTCGTGTGATTCATGGGGTTAACTACCGTACTCGTATGATTCATCGGGTGAACTACCGTACTGGTGTGTCTCATTGAGTGAACTACCGTACTCGTGTGATTCATCGGGTGAACTACCGTACTGGTGTGTCTCATGGGGTGAACTACCGTACTGGTGTTCCTCATCGGGTGAACTACCGTACTGGTGTGTCTCATGGGGTGAACTACCGTACTGGTGTGTCTCCTCAGCCTGGTTTCCATCCATACTCAAGGCGACTTAGTGCTCACCCTGCTGTTCTGCATAATGTCCAACGACAATGCTGTGTGTTGGTGTTATCACAGTTGTCGCATGAGCTCCTAGGGTGGAGAATACTGTAATCTCGATATTAAAATGATCCGCAGCAGCCTGTAGGGTCACATGGTCTCCGTATGCGCCGTCGTTGGACATTTCTTCGATGTATGTTTCCCAGACCTGATAAACAAAAGGTTCAAGTGGATGTCCATCTACACTATTTGGATTTTCAATTAAGTTATTTATCAGTTCTTTTCTCAACGTCTTTTCTGATCTGTGAATACCAATTTTTGCCAGGAAATGGCATAGTACAGCAAATTGACAATTGCCATTTCCGGGAGGGTCAAATATGATTTTATGGTCTGGAAAATTGGCATCATCAAGGGTGAGGGCTATCTTATACTTCTGTTTATGAAGTTGCCGTAGGAATCGTTTCCTTGAATTAATGTTAGTTGGGGGAACAACACTAGATATATTCTCGATCGGTACCCATACCAACGTTTGTCCATCCATGGGATGCATAAATCTCACTTGATACATAGATGTTCTTAAGTTTCGCGATTTAATTTTAGCCCGAAATATATATTTGAATCGTGCTGTTCTACTTCCACGTATGTTGCCGTACCAGATGACGACATCATCGCCAACATCATATGTTGGATTTTTTGTAAGTCGGCGTCTTTCATTAATCGTTTGCTCATCCACACGTTTTGTCGCTTTGTGAGCTTTCATTCGAATTTGTTGTGCGCTTTTTTCACGTTCAAGTCTATCGTTTATGGTGGTTTGGCCCACGCTGGAATCGGATTCACAGACATTTTCGACGTTAACGTCAAAATTTGATTTTCGTCCAAAGTAAACTTGAAAGGGACTTTGCCACGCAAGACTTTCCTTTTTTCCCATATTGAGTATTCTAGCATTGAGTATTCAATTGGGATGCCCAATTTACACCTTTATTGCCCATGGCAACAAAGTCATAACTTATTTTACGCTTGAGCTGTCTGTGTGACCTTTCAACTTTGCCTTGACTTTGAGGATGGTAAGGTCTGCTACGAATAGTCTATATTTTACATAGTCTACACATGTCATTAATCTTTTCCTTTTAAATTCAAGCCCTTGATCAATCTGTAATCGCTTTGGTGGTCCGTATTCTTCATATATCCGAGCCAACTTTCGGGCAACTTCGCAACTTGACTTCGTTTTCAGTGGAACCAACCAAACAAAACGGCTAAATACGTCAATAATCGAGAGAATGTATTCCTTTCCTTTCCACAACACTGAACATTTACTGATGTCGATCAGATCTACTTGGTGTTGATCGTGAACCTCGCGAACTCGGACAGGCTGAATCATTGGTTTGTTGTCGAATCTAGTCCTGTGTATGGCGTAACGTTTCCGGCTTGATAGTTCTTTCCGTATAACGGTTTCCGTTAAACCAGCAACAGAATCTGCCGTCTGATGCCAAATTTTCTTATACCCTGCTGATTTCAGACAACGAAAATGTTTCCTCACAACTTTGGAAATATTTGAGTTTTTGACAATCTTTTTTCCACAAAAATACAAAGTTGGGGGCGATTCCGGACCCAGTGTAAAATAATCCCTCCTGCGCCAAAACCGAACAAGAGCATTTCGTTGACAACGTGTTCTTTGGGAAACTGCCACGTTACATTTGCCTTGTAAAAGTTTCACTATGGTACTGTAGGTTTCTTCATCAAAGGTATGCGTGGACTTACATCTTTTGTTTTCATCTCCTATTGCCGTGACAACCCCGCACAATAGTAACAAGAGAAATATGACGTTGTTGATATCCATGGCCATTTCATCCCATCAATACGTTTTTGTTTTCTTACCAAGAGAGTGATACCTATTTGTTGCCGTCTTAAGATTAGAGTGATGTCCCTTCCTTACATGTGTGCTTCAAACTGGATATTTACGGCGAATCAATTAATTTATATTTAGGATAAATCAAGAGGTCCACGGAACATCAATACCTCTCAAATATAGTTTCATGGAAAAACGAAATGAAAGAGAATAAATCTGCACTTAACGTTTTACAACAAAATGCATCAATGATCTTGCATTAAGAGGTAAACAAGCTTTAATGGAAGTTATTACTAATCATCACAGATGTGAATCGAATTGATCGAATAGAAAAGGTCCACTTGATATTTTGTAAAAGATTTTAAAATGTTAATCCTACCGTTATTGCTTACGGTGAGTGTTGAAGGTACGCTATTTTTATAAATGCAATGTGTAAAACCTAAACATGCTGGTTAAAATCACTCGTATGAATGAAGAAAGAATTCCATTAAAGTTTATAAGATGCCAATATATCATGATAACTGGATATATAACACATATGCTTGATTTGTAAGAAATATTCTTTTCTCACATGGATATGGTTATACCTGGATTTCTTAGACAGTCGGTGATAAAGTGTTCTTTTTAAAAGAATTTAAGTTTGTTGCAATCTATATGTGTTTTTCAGTCATGGACATGCACATTGAATTATAGCTCACGATAGTGTATATATAGAAAATGTAAGAGTCTTTTTGCTCCTGGAAAATATTTATCATGTATTGTTAATAGAAAACTGAGTAAATTTTGATTACATTTAGATGTAGATTACTAAGATTAAAGTATAATGAAGGTAGATTGTTGAATATACATACATGTAACGGAACGTAGCTGTCCATTTTGTAATTTAGGAGTAGAAGATGAGTATCACTTTATATTTGTTTACAACTTTTAAACTTTTATATTAAAATATTTGCCATCTGTATATTGTCAAAGACCTAGTTAGCATAAACTGAAATCACTCTTAATTACTAAAAACGAAACACTTTTAAGAAATATACGTAAATATCATTACCAAGCATATGAGCTGAGGGAATCTAAATTCCTATCACTTAATTCAAAATTGTACTTGTGTATTTTATTCATCATGTAATGAACCATTATATCTATGTATTCAAAAGCAAACATTGTTAATGTATCTATGTGTAATGATATATGTAAAATATGCAGGTATGTTGCATACGGGCCTGCATAAAATATGTATTAAAATTGTACAAAAATCGCCTCACCAAAACATCTGTAAAATTGCAATGCAAATGATGATGAATGTTAAATGGTAATTCATATTCACTGCTCAAGATGATCTATTTCAACACTTTTTAAATATAATATTTGTTTAACTTTCTCTTCCGGTGTACAATTGCCCCATCCACTTGTTCGAATTCCCCGTGAAAGGGGTCGATTGTTTACACTTGCAGTCATTACATTTGATTAGTAATAACTTAGTAATGACATGATATGGAACCTCAAGTAGAAATGCATTTTAAAGCCAATATACCAATGTACTATATAGTACCGACTGACTGGTATCCAAGTTAAGTAAAAAGTGTTACAGCTGAACCCGGTCTCCTCTTATCAAGCCAAAAGAAACAGCTATATACTTGTAATCTGTCAATGTAATCAAACGCAAAAACCTTTTCAAAATTGTGTGGCATGACACACCTTTAAGTGATATATTCTTTACATAGCCATGTCAAATGTTGTACTAATCACGCAAATGAAATAATTTTGATCTGGACAGGACATATTTCAATTTAAAAATATGTTCATAATACTTTCAGAATTGTTAATCATGACACATCTTTCTCTTTCATGCCAATTATGATCACAATTGGACAACAAGTTATGAGTCGGATAATATTGTGATGCGTGAATATACGGACGCGCAGAGCTCCTCTTGATAATATTAGTATGAGTGTCATCGAAATTCAAGTTAATGCAAAACAATTTAAAATCAAGGTTTCTTTTGGAACATTACTACACAACAAAAATTTAAGATATTTGCGAAAAGACATGATACAGAGGACAGTTTATATCGATTATATATCAGGACGAATATCATTTTCGTCATTTGGCTAAGATTTGTCAATTCTTTCTTGGGTTATCGCGCTAACAATCTTTATATTGGCAAAACCCTCAGATTTTTGCTGTGACCTTGAAAATTATCTCAAGGTCACTCCATTTCACTTGTGTCGGTGAATTTCGCCAATATACCTTGGTACCAAATTTGAACAAAATCCATCATTCCGTTCTTGAGGTATCGCCCTAACAAGCTTATTTGATGTATGAAATGCAACGAAAAACGAAAACACGCGTATTTACGAGTGATTAAACGTGTTATTACAATTTACGTAGATATTTATTACATTTTACCGCAACGAAAATTATTACAATTTACGTCAAATTTTTATTACAATTTACGTCAATTTTATTACAATTTACGTCTTTATTACAATTTACTGGTAGTCTGGTAGTCTAGACTGCGGACTTTGTGTACCCCTCTGATAAGTGTTAATTGGGACTCAACCCAACAAAAGTACTAGAATCTGTACTTTACAAAGAAAATGTAATCCCAAATATAACATATGTTACATTTGACCACTTTCTAAATGGCATTGTGTATTTCATAGCTTTCGGCCGTGGGAGCCGTGCCATTTAACACTTATCAGAGGGGTACACAAAGTCCGCAGTCTAGACTACCAGTTGTCCGACTTCCATTTTTGTGGAAGCCGCCGTGGCTGAACGGTCTAGGCGTCTGACTTTGCGTGCTGGCGATTAGGTGCCTGACTCTGAGGGTGTGGGTTCGGATCCCGGATGGGACTCAACCCCAAAAAGTACTAGAATCTGTACTTTACAAAGAAAGTGTAATTCCGAATATAACATATGTTAAAGTTTTATAATGTATTAATAATGGACTGTACTATAGGCTCGTGGCCTTGTGAGTACTGAAAAATTAGAATATGAAGTTCTATGAACAATGTGATGCATATATAGTTACTGGAATACTTTTGTAACCCGGCTTTTTGAGAGGAATTATAATGAATACTGATCACATATGCTGAAAATGCCATATGTTCCAAACAATGTCACTTTCCTCGAGGCGTTTCATGTCGAAAATGTTCCAGAACAATGAATAGGCGTGTTGTTCTGACTTCTGCATTGAGTGCATCTGGTTATTTTTCTCGAATATGTCATGCTTCTGGTACATTTCGTGCTATTCGAACAACACATGTTTGCTTGCGTTTCTTCGACCATTTTAATGCACTTTTACGATGATTCAAATCGAAAAAAATCAATCACAAGCATTTCATGACACAATAGCTTTTGCCTGTGAGAGTATATCAGTAACAAACTTGTCCTGTTACTACCTCTATCGTCAATGAATTCAGCTCTGTTGCTATCAAGCAAATATACGTCTCGAAAGTGCTTAAGCCAAGTATGTATTTCGATATTGTTATTGTAACCATATGTTTTACCATTTAAGTATTTCAGAGACGACCAAAATCCTTTCTGATTTTTAATGGAATTTTCAAATTTTTCTCTTTAGCTCTCTCTGAAGGTCATATTATTTCTACGTGTGTCATTTTAAGCATTTCGATCTTGAGAATACGTCTTTGAGGAAGAGGAAAACGAATCTTTATGTTCTAAAAGATAAGTTTAAACACGGATATTTCTTTAGAAATTCACATTCTATAGAAAATAATGTTCTATCAAAAGTGACACCACCAGCCTTCCTTGTCATACAGTCACCAGCAGAACGTAATGCTTCAACCAGACATCTGACACTTTCGTTAATGTTGATAAGTGCAATATCTTTACATCAGCTGGTGATTCTTGTACAGCATATGCACATAATGCATCATGGAATTGTTCGGACTTATAATCTTCCAATACAAAAGTAAAGGCGTTGGTGAATTTTCTCTCTCGTCAATGAATTATGTACATGTATTGACATAAGGCCAACAGCTACATACATGTGTTGACTCAGTTCTTGATGCGATACTCAACGCAATACAATGGTCAAACTGTTGTGGTGAACATATGATATAATCGATCGCACGCGCCAATGAGGCTTCCGCTCGTACAGTTCGGTGAATATATGAAATAATCGATTACACTTGCATCATTTTGGTCCGCGTACGTAAAACATCCAATCTCAACATGCCCCATTCATTGTTTGAATGTTAAGCACTGAACCTTATAACAGCAGATACACACCAGAAATTATTGAGAATTTAAAGATTGTAATTCTTTTCTTTTTTTCCATCATTACTCACGTATTAAATGTGAATATTAGCAGAACATAACTCCAGATTCAAAGACAGGTGAACAGTTAGTATTTTGTCAGGCTTCAATGCGGCGGGGCATACTACTGATCAAAGAAGTTAGAAAGCTGTGGTCCATGCTGTCCCAATATTGGACCACCTCTTCTTTCATTTCAGCAATATTTGTCCGATTTTTCTTGTTGACACTTTCCTTCATAAGTTCCCAAACATTTTCTTATTGGATTTAGGTCAGGGCTATAGCTTGGCCAATGTAATAATGTCATATTTTGGGTCCGAAACCAGGCCTGTGAATGCTTAGAACGATGTCGTTGTCTTGCTGGAAAATCCAAAAAATTCCATAGAACACGTGAGCAGATGGAAGTAAATGTCCCTCGAGAATATCTGTGTACCGCTCACTGTTCATATTCCCTTCAAATACACAGAGGGGCGTTGCCCCTAACACAGATATGCCACCCCACACGTTACATTTCGGACTGTACTTTGGGCGCTGATACAAAGGTTTTTCAGTTTGCTTGGTCCAGAATTTCAGTGTATTAGGAAACAGCCACACAGAACTTTCATCTGAGAAAATACATTGTCCCAGTTACAATTTCTATGCTGTAAGCACCAGTTCAACCTTCGCTCCTTTTGTTCAGGTTTCATGATCGGTGATGGAATTCCTCGACTTTTCTGCCAACCCATTGCATGCAGATTAGTTCTAATTGTCTCCTTACAGACAGTCACAGTTCCTCTATCAATCATATCCAGCCTTTAGTTTTCTAAACTCCTTCGTTTGTTTTTAGAAACAAGAATACCAAGCCGCCTCCTGTCACCGACAGTCAATGTTCTTGGCCTACCTGCGCCTCCCTGGGGCTCAATGCCATATTCATTTGCAATATTTTTCAAAACACGATAAACAGTGGACAAAGGGATGCCTGTTCTACTTGAAATCACTTTAGCTGATCTGATGTCCTTGTTATAATACTCTAAAATCAACTTCCTCTTCTCTAAATCATCCATACTGAGGATCACTGGAAATGTCGTCTGCTAGCAAGTAAACAAAGCGGGATAACTCTTCACAAAATAATGAAAAAGGGTTAACGGAGTTGTCTCTCTTGAATGAAACCAAGCACTTGATAGCTGGTCAAGGTTGTTTATACTAGAAATCCAATTAAACATATTCCTAAAATTCTAATAATTTCTGGTCATACTATATATACGTTGATGACGTGATCGATCAAACAGCCCATGGAACTGCATTCATTACCCGCTAAGTATTCAATGATGTCATCTTGACCATAGTCAGGATGAGTCCCGGTGCGAAAAAACGAATACCAAAAACGATATGACCACTATATACTTGTGATAAGACATTAAAGTCTTCATGTAATAATAAAACAACATTTCTACTTTCATGGATTCCGTACTGATTTCAGGTATCCCATACAGTATCACATTGTTTCTTCTATTTTACTTTTCCTGATGTTCTATTTTATGTTGTAGCTGAGTAAGTTATTTCCACTAGTCGTCCATATCTACAACCTTATGTACAAGCCCTTCAGCATCCAACAAGAGTATCAACCCTTCCTTAATGAGTTGAGTTATTCACTCAAATAAATTTTAATTATTTAATGCTTACGATCTCACTTTTAAGAGAGATACGTGAGTGAGTGACTTAAGTTTTACGCCGCACTCAGCAATATTCCAGCTATATGTAAATAAATCGAGTCTGGACCAGACAATTCAGTGATCAACAGCATGAGCATCGATCTGCGCAATTGGGAACCGATGACATGTGTCAACCAAGTCAGGGAGCCTGACCGCCAGATTCCGTTAGCCACCTATTACGACAAGCATGGGTAACTGAAGATCAATATTCTAACCCGGATCTTCACGGGTCTTAAGAGAGATGATCTCAGAAGCGTATAATAATGTATTAGTTGGAGATAATCTGGGTTTGTTATGACGATCTGTTAATTACAGAAAATGTGACTGACACCTATCGCCAACACCTGGTGTCATCACGGATGTAGCAGTCTAAGCTGTTATCAAACAATGTTGTGATTGTATTACATTACTCCCTTTAAAATCCTGAAACACTAACATTTTGATTTAACAAAAATTAGTTGTCAAGAATATGTTTTACTTTCTATATTTTAGCAGTGGTGTGGAAGGCATGACATCGGAATGTCATTAGAATGGCATTAAACTTTCAGAAAAGTGTATAGCCTGTATAAGCTGGCGGCGATTGCCTCTGTCGTCGCACATTGTGTTCAGACAAGCGGTTGTGTGAAGACTATCAGTATCTTCACCCTGGATATCCAACCCAGATTGAAAGCTTAATCACACCTATTCTACTGCGTTTATCTTTTACGACCAGTAGAATCTATTTCTGCATAGAATTGAGACTGAGTTTTCCCTGGCGTTGACGTTTTATATTTACAGATCTCAAAATATATTTAAAAATGCAATTAGACCTAATCAGGCCTAATTCAGAAAATCTATAAAACTGTTTCCATAATCATAAAAAATCCCCGTTAAATATTCAAACATCTGTTCATGAATCAATCAATCAGTCTTTATTCAGTACTTTTTTAAAAAGGCCACAGGCCTGTAGTACATTTAAAGTTTACATGAGTAGATAGAAGTCATTTATAAATTCTTTTCTGTAACAATCCTTTTTCTTAAACTCATAGCGAAATAGATGTACATTGCCAGATTCTGTAATCGTGATGTGGCAGTATCTGTTAATAGTGAAATTAATTTTCTTACACTTGGATGCCTATAATAGTAGGGCTTAGGTAGTTCGTTCGTAGAGTCGTATACACAGGGCAGATTAGAAGGAAATGTAGTTCACCCTCAATGTTATTCATATTACATAATTGACATATTCTGTTTTCTCTTTGTATACCTGCATACCTGCCAGTTTCAATTTACATTTCATGGGAAGAGCAACAAAACGAGAGAGAGCTATACGAAATTATTTACGTCGATTTTTGCTAAATAGTCTTCAAAACGTATGTCCGATTTCCATTGATTATAGTATAAACATTTTATGGATAGAAGTAAAGATTCCGACCAAGATTGGAAATACACATCTATCATTCTTTGTTTAAATGAGGTGATAAAATCTGCATGGGACTGAACATTGTGATCACACCACACATAACCGTAACCAGTTTTGTACAACAACTCTCTCATATCGGTCACCCAATTTCTTTTCCCATTTTCGTCATACAATTTCATCATATCATAACATTTCTTCGGGAACCTATGGCATGGCATATGCAGTAATCTTACCCACTACTTTATGGCTTTAATGGAAGAATATATAAACAAGGGGAATCTACCTAATTCTCCGTAAACCATCATATTACATGTGTTCGGTTTTACACCAAGCCCCCTTTTGCACGCATATAAATGAACTCTTTCAATACTATCATATTGCTGTAAGCTCCATATTTCAGAGCCATATAGAAGTATTGGACTTATCTTGATATGAAATATTTTAAAGAATGTGTTAAAGGACATTTCACCTAAAGATTGTATATTTTTACAAACACCGATTAAAATTTTCAAGGCTTGTACTGACGCTTGTTTTGTGTGTTTGGACCAGGAAAGGCTATTAGCGAAATATACGCCAAGGTATTATAAACAACTGGAGTAATTGCCCTTTATAATACCATTTTTCTAATTTAGAAAGTTTCCACCTTTCTTAAAGACGATAATTTTGGTTTTGTCTCTGTTTACACACAATTTATATTGGTCAGAAAAATTTAACTAATTCATCCATTTGTTTCTGTAAACCGCTAACAGTACCAGAGAATAATACAATATTATCTGCAAAGAGTAGCAGAAATAGTTGTATTATATCTGGCATATATGTGGCACATATTTGCACTTCCATTTCATTAATGAAAAACGTAAAAATGAAAGGGCTCAAACTACAACCTTGTCTAACACCCAGTTCACTAATAAAAGGTTCAGATAATTCATGCTTCTTCCTTACACACACTTTAACATTTTCGTATGTACGCTTCAACATTTTATTCATTTTACTACTAAGACCGTGCTACTGCAGAAGTCCCCAAAGTTTATTCCGCTGCACAGAATCAAAAACCTTTGCAAAATCAACGAATAAAGCGTAGGACTTTCCACCTTTTGAGCTGAGATATCGTTGTATTAGACTATACAGTATAAAGATATTATCTGTTGTTGTATATCTCCCTAAAGTCCGCTTGACCCTCGTATGTCTAATCTTTGACGTCAGCCCATTTAACTAATCTTATATACGTAAATAACTTCCCAAATATGCTAAGTACAGTTATTCCACGGTAGTTATTGGTATCTTTCAGATCAAACTGTTTATCGATTGGAACAAGAGTGCCAACTGACCAAGATTCAGGAAAGTTCCCGGTGTTGAGAATAATGTCGAATGTAAGCTCAAGATATGGAAGTAAAAGATCAGATGAATTTTTGAAAAATTCCAGGAAGATGTTGTATATTCCTGGTGATTTATTACACTTAAGGATGTTGTATACCGTTTAATATTTTATCTCTACTTATTGGGGCATCCAATATGTCGGCGGCGACACCTGAAATGTGAATAGACTCAGTATCGTCCATACAGTCTTGTCTATTTGGATCCGTGTTGCTATCAGAATAATGACTGAAAGTAATTGAACCATTCGTCGATTTCAATGTTGTTGTTTTGACTATTCTTAGGGTTTAGTGTTTCAAGTTCATACCAGAATTTTGTGGAATCATTTATATATTTCCTAGGGTTTTTTTTCCTTTCTGTTCCATAAATACCTTTCGCTTTTCCTTGTAAGTTGTATTATATCTATAGCTTTGTGATACCTCTCCAGGGATTGCAAGGTGTTATCTTTTCGGAAGAGGTAAAGAAATTTGCACCTTTCTTTTTTTAAATGATCACATTCATTATCATACCAGATATTCGTATTATGTTTTTCTGAAAAGGGGCGTATCCTTATTTTTTATATCCGAAGCAGCTAGACACAATGCTTCTACGACATAATCTACACATTGACTTCTATCAGTGAACATCAACAGATTTATCAAATAAGTCTTGTAAATCATCCGATATTGAATTATTTCTGAATAGCGACAGCACCTTGCTTTTCCAAACAAATTTGTATGCTTCATGATCAGATTTAGATTTACCACTATAGTGTTGTCGGTGATGCGCACGTAAATCTAAGATCAACGGGAGGTGAGATGACTCTGCTTTAGTAGGCATAACAAAATCTAATATTTTGTGAAATAGATGTGCAGAAACTAAGATATAATCTATGACACTTGTGCGATTTGTACCTATACATGTAAAATCACCTAATATAAAATCTTTACATCTGCCATTCATAATGTGTATATTTAAAATGCTACCTAAATCTAAGAGACATCTACCGAAATGGTTGACGACTGTTCATGAATCACTATCAAGCAGTGATGACACCAAGTGATCATGAATCACTGTCAAACAGTGATGACACCAGGTGATCATGAAACACTATCAAACAGTGATGACACCAGGTGATCATGAAACACTATCAAACAGTGATGACACCAGGTGATCATGAAACACTGTCAAACAGTGATGACACCAAGTGATCATGAATCACTGTCAAATAGTGATGACACCAGGTGATCATGAAACACTGTCAAATAGTGATGACACCAGGTGATCATGAAACACTATCAAACAGTGATGACACCAGGTGATCATGAAACACTATCGAATAGTGATGACACCAGGTGATCATGAAACACTATCAAACAGTGATGACACCAGGTGATCATGAAACACTATCGAATAGTGATGACACCAGGTGATCATGAAACACTATCAAACAGTGATGACACCAGGTGATCATGAAACACTGTCAAATAGTGATGACACCAGGTGATCATGAAACACTATCAAACAGTGATGACACCAGGTGATCATGAAACACTATCGAATAGTGATGACACCAGGTGATCATGAAACACTATCAAATAGTGATGACACCAGGTGATCATGAAACACTATCAAACAGTGATGACACCAGGTGATCATGAAACACTATCGAATAGTGATGACACCAGGTGATCATGAAACACTATCAAACAGTGATGACACCAGGTGATCATGAAACACTGTCAAATAGTGATGACACCAGGTGATCATGAAACACTATCAAACAGTGATGACACCAGGTGATCATGAAACACTATCGAATAGTGATGACACCAGGTGATCATGAAACACTATCAAATAGTGATGACACCAAGTGATCATGAAACACTATCAAACAGTGATGACACCAGGTGATCATGAAACACTATCAAACAGTGATGACACCAGGTGATCATGAAACACTGTCAAATAGTGATGACACCAGGTGTTAATGAAACACTATCAAACAGTGATGACACCAGGTGATCATGAAACACTGTCAAATAGTGATGACACCAGGTGATCATGAAACACTATCAAGCAGTGATGACACCAGGTGAACATGAAACACTGTCAAATAGTGATGACACCAGGTGTTAATGAAACACTATCAAACAGTGATGACACCAGGTGATCATGAAACACTGTCAAACAGTGATGACACCAGGTGATCATGAAACACTGTCAAATAGTGATGACACCAGGTGATCATGAAACACTGTCAAATAGTGATGACACCAGGTGATCATGAAACACTATCAAACAGTGATGACACCAGGTGATCATGAAACACTATCAAACAGTGATGACACCAGGTGATCATGAAACACTATCAAACAGTGATGACACCAAGTGATCATGAAACACTATCAAACAGTGATGACACCAGGTGATCATGAAACACTGTCAAATAGTGATGACACCAGGTGATCATGAAACACTGTCAAATAGTGATGACACCAGGTGATCATGAAACACTATCAAGCAGTGATGACACCAGGTGATCATGAAACATTGTCAAATAGTGATGACACCAGGTGATCATGAAACACTATCAAACAGTGATGACACCAGGTGATCATGAAACACTGTCAAACAGTGATGACACCAGGTGATCATGAAACACTATCGAATAGTGATGACACCAGGTGATCATGAAACACTATCGAATAGTGATGACACCAGGTGATCATGAAACACTATCGAATAGTGATGACACCAGGTGATCATGAAACACTGTCAAATAGTGATGACACCAGGTGATCATGAAACACTATCGAATAGTGATGACACCAGGTGATCATGAAACACTGTCAAATGAGTGATGACAGTGATGACACCAGGTGATCATGAAACACTATCAAATAGTGATGACACCAGGTGATCATGAAACACTATCAGTGATGAACCAGTGATGACACCAGGTGATCATGAAACACTGTCACTATCAGTGATGACACCAGGTGATCATGAAACACTGTCAAATAGTGATGACACCAGGTGATCATGAAACACTGTCAAATAGTGATGACACCAGGTGATCATGAAACACTATCACAGTGATGACACCAGGTGATCAACAGTGATGACACCAGGTGATCATGAAACTATCCAGTGATGACACCAGGTGATCATGAAACACTATCAAACAGTGATGACACCAGGTGATCATGAAACACTATCAAATAGTGATGACACCAGGTGATCATGAAACACTATCAAACAGTGATGACACCAGGTGATCATGAAACACTATCAAACAGTGATGACACCTAGGTGATCATGAAACACTGTCAAATAGTGATGACACCAGGTGATCATGAAACACTATCAAACAGTGATGACACCAGGTGATCATGAAACACTATCAAACAGTGATGACACCAGGTGATCATGAAACACTACAGTGATGACACCAGGTGATCATGAAACACTATCAAACAGTGATGACACCAGGTGATCATGAAACACTATCGAATAGTGATGACACCAGGTGATCATGAAACACTATCGAATAGTGATGACACCAGGTGATCATGAAACACTGTCAAACAGTGATGACACCAGGTGATCATGAGTGATCGAATAGTGATGACACACTATCGAATAGTCAAACGAGATGACACCAGGTGATCATGAAACACTATCGAATAGTGATGACACCAGGTGATCATGAAACATTGTCAAATAGTGATGACACCAGGTGATCATGAAACACTGTCAAACAGTGATGACACCAAGTGTTAATGAAACCACAGTTATAAATACCCACTAGTATTATTAAACTGATGTGCAAAAGAAAGTACACAGGTTCTGTTTCTTCCAATAAGGGGCGGTGGGGTAGCCTAGTGGTTAAAGCGTTGGCTCGTCACGCCGAAGACCCGGGTTCGATTCCCCACATGGGCACAATGTGTTAAGCCCATTTCTGGTGTCCCCCGCCGTGATATTGCTGGAATATTGCTAAAAGCGGCGTAAAACTAAAAACTCAGTCAGTCTTCCAATAAGATAAAAATAAAACCTTTTGATGAAATGGAAACTGTATGTTGAAGAACACTGCAATACACGTGTTTTATCAGCAAAATGACATTGTAACAATAAACAGCGATGTAGTGATGACCACTGCAGACGGTTCCTACGATGCTGGACGGTCTAGGCCATTCCACGCAGCGGTCGGTAGGCCCATACATGCCAGCAGGACGAAGTCGTCTTGTCACTGTGAATCGGCTTACGCGATGACCCAATGATGTGGCTGCTGATGACGTCACCGTCAACATCCAGTTGCGTAGGTGAATAACCCGCAGATAGCGATCCTCTTGGGGTGTTGTGACTCTGGAACGCCCACTTCTGGGTCGATCACATGTCTGGCCTGTCGTACTGAAACGGTTAAACAGCCGAATTATGGTTTGTCTTGTGCAACCCAATGTCCTTGCAATATCGCTGTTGAAAGCACCCATTTGTGTCATTCCTTTGGCCCGTTCTCGTTACGCCGACGTCAATCTTGGCATTTCCTCGTGAGATTTCTGTCAAGTGATTGTTCAGTCTTCACGACAAACAGGTTTTATACTCTCTGTCAGAAAAGTGCTGGTGCATGGGACAATAATCACAATTTTGCAAAAATTCGTGCAAAATATGTACAAATGTTTTGGGTTGCATTTTGGCAAATGAAACATGATGGTTGCGTTCTATACAATCAATGTTATTCAATAATTTTATTAGTTAGAAGGCATATTTGGGATTGCAACTACAATTACACCTGTGTACTTTCTTTTGCCTGTCAGTTTATTATATCAAGGGGCGGTGGCGTAGCCAAGTGGTTAAAGCGTCCGCTCGTCACACAATGTGTGAAGCCCATTTCTGGTGTCCCCGCCGTGATATTGCTGGAATATTGCTAAAAGCGGCGTAAAACCATACTCACTCACTCACTCACTATTATTATATCAAATAATGACAACACCAGGTGTTCGCACACAAGATCACGTCAGATTCCGTTATAACGGACCAGGACTCCGGAATCAAATCCTATGAGGATCCGAGATCACGACCTCATTTCTTACAACACAGTGTGAAGCCCATTTCTAGTGTCACATTGCTGCAATATTGCCAAAAGTGGCGTAAAACCAAACTTGCTGACTCTAACAACTCTCCGTGGGGCTAGTTGATAACAACCTTAAAGGGTTTTGTTTCATATGTTGCTTGGCAGCACCCCCAACTCAACCCCCCACCCCAACCCCCACACAGCATTTTTTTTCTATGACGCTCTCTGAATATCCGCTGGACCACAACAGCTCTATTATCAACATTATGTAATTCAATCAGTATTACTGCTTAATGCACATGGTAATTCAATCAGTATTACTGCTTAATGCACATGGTAATTCATTCAGTATTACTGCTTAATGCACATGGTAATTCAATCAGTATTACTGCTTAATGCACATGGTAATTCAATCAGTATTACTGCTTAATGCACATGGTAATTCAATCAGTATTACTGCTTAATGCACATGGTAAAAGTTACATCGCTTCCATCTATAAGATGATTCATTTGACAATACCATTGTATGTAGCATGTTGTATGTTACCAATTCATTCCAATTCATGTGATATGCGACTGTAAATGTGTCACTGATAAATAATTGAGATGAATATTGTTTCAATAATGTTCTTGTTTTACTGCTTAGTTGAACCACATTACGAAGCCCACGACTGGACACTTCTACTGCGCAACAGCAGTAGAACCCATTAATAACGTAATCCGAAAGGTGGAGGTTATTTGTTTTATACCCCTGTTTTAGAGGGTGGGCGAGCAGTCTAAGCCCCAAGGTTAGTGATCCAGCGAGCTCAAGGTGCCGTGATCGATCCCACCTGTGACCGGGTGTTAAAAATCTTGCAGTCAGCTTTGTGTGCAGACTCTTTCAATGTTGTCACAAACCCTAGTGTACAGTACACAACCCTGTGCACTTAAAAGAACCCACGAATCCGTTGGTAGATGACCAGATAGTGGCCACATGAATACGTGCAAACACCCAGCTGCGGATACAGCAACGTGCAGTGAACTTGGACAAAGTACTGTGACTATGTGTCCCAGTCCACCCAGCTGTGGATGGGTACCTCGTATGAATGGGAAAGTCACACTGACATGGTGCGCCTAATGGCTGCATGAGTTGTATGTTCCCAGGCAGTTGAGATTGAAAATACGATGTGCCGCTGAGATTGGCAATCCAGTGATCGGGGGCCTTTGAGTAGCTGAGCTGGATATTGGCGCAATACAATATTAGTATGTATGGGTAAATCATTGATCAGACACAGCTATGGCAATACAGAAGCCAGCATTGTTTGAACTAATAATGCACATGGGGACACATTGTATCCATTATGATTGTTATGGGCTCTTCTGTCTGTGAGTCCTGATGTTCTCTGCCGTACATGTACAGGTGAGTGAGTGAGTTAAGTTTTACGCCGCTTTTAGCAATATTCCAGCAACATTACGGCGGGGACACCAGAAATGGGCTTCACACATTGTACCCATTTAGGGAATCGAACCCGTCTTCGGCGTGACGAGCAAACGCTTTAACCACTGGGCTACCCTTATGTACAGGTGAAACATTGTAGCAACCGATGCTGAATAAAACACATCCCTGGATGGGATATATCTTACTTGAGACAAATCTAAGTAACTGACAGTCATTGATACAGTTACTAAAATGTATTTGTTTATTCAAATAGACATATTTGTTAACTTGAGACACTGTAACGCTGGAGGTGCTGCGGCTTGACTGATAAGTCAATCCCATGATGCCATGTTAAACACGATAGATAGGGCTCAAAGTATGACAACATGTTAACTCGAGACACTGTGGCCTATCTGATAATGATATGTTAGGCCATGATGACATGTTATAAAAGGTAGGGCTCAGAGTATGAGCTAACTATATGCTAACTCGAGACACTGCGGCTTATATTTCAACCTGCCAAACTATCAAGTATTTGTTGATGCCATACTAAATAGAGAAAAGCGACCATGCAATGAAGCTTATTTTACGATGCAACATTAATCATAGATAGGTAATATATAATTTATTTGTCAATGATATTTGCTAACGTCATATTAGCTTGAGAAAGAGTCTGTGTTTGCTTTATTTGAACATATAGTTGCCTGGTGCAGACCGCATCTATGGTACAGGAGACAAGATTGGAATGGTGCTTTGTGTACTGACGAGTCGAGATTTCAAGGGTGTACAGACAGCCAGCTCGAGGTGAACGGTATGCTGACGCGTGCGTTGTCCAACGTCGACAAGTCGCTCGTGTTGTGACATATTTCCTGAGACAGCAAAACGTTCCGGTACTCCCTTGGCCAGCTGTTTCTCCGGACCTGTCCCCTATCGAGCATGTTTGGGATGAAATGGAGCTTCGTTTATGTGAAGCCCAGAATCAGCCATTGACGTTAGCTGAATTGGGACAAGTGTTTTCTGAAATAGAATGTTCATGTTCGTGAAAGTATGTAAGTGCAAGTAGGTCTGTACGCCAGTGCATCACCGATACCTGTTTACCGGACAGATGCATATTTCGTGAAAAGTGATAGAAAAATGTAAATGTTTGATTAACGATATAAGGGTATGTTTCCGCAGTCTGAGTCAGCCAAATATGCAACCCATCTGTTGCAGAATTCATATTCCATACTTTCTATTGTGTATATAGTTCTGTCTGCACCGTGCTACTCCAGCGGACACTGACGAGTCAAGATGCTGATTCCGGTAGCTGTCGTTGTAGTTGCAACCAACGTCTACGTGGCTGCCGAGAGCGCCTTGTGTCCCGCACCACATCATAAAGTGCATTTCGGCTATCACCTTCGGATCAGATGATGGTGAGTTGATTTCATGTACCTATCTTACAGTAAACTTGACTTATTCAACAAGGACTCGAATCCTGCACTCTGATCTGCCCGGTGTCACTTTCCAGAAATGGGCTTCAGACATTGTACCCATGTGGGGAATCGAACTCGGGTCTTTGGCGTGCCGAGCGAACGCTTTGACCACTGGGCTACCCCACCGCCCCACTTTTTGTACTAATGATGAGCTGTTTTTTGCTATTGATTACATCGAAAACCATACGTGTAAAAACATATCGACAGTTAAACGTGTCAAATAATATCGACAGTTATATACGTGTCCATCACAATAAAGAAGTTGATATCCATAAAAATCTTGCCTTTAGTTTTATACGTGTCTAAAATATATCGACAGTTACATACATGTAAAAAATATCTCGACAGTTATATTCATGTCAAAAATATATCGACAGTTATATACGTGTCAACAATATATCGACAATTATACCATGTCAAAAATATATCGACAGTTATAACATGTAAAAAATATATCGACAGTTATAACATGTAAAAATATATGGACAGTTATACCATGTCAAAAATATATCGACAGTTATACCATGTCAAAAATATATCGACAGTTATACCATGTCAAAAATATATCGACAGTTCTACGCCTGTCGCAAATATTTCTCTGTCAGATTGGCCCAGATTATTCCCGGTTTATTCCGCCACGTACGTGGTTGAGGGACAAACCCAAGTGGTACCGGTTAGCGTTCACCTGAAGCTGCCATAGCTATGCTACAACTAAACCACTGTGAAAAATACGTTGAGTGGCGGATGTTACCGATAGAACAAGCCACGCTTACGTTTTTCCCGAACACCTGGTGTCATCTCTAAGTCATACAATTGATCCTTGTACATGTACGCAACAAAATGTAATTGAAATTTTATATATACACTCTCTCAAAAAAGAAACGCAACCCCTGTTTTATTTGGTAATGTTTATATCAATTTTAACTGGTTATTACATTTGTATTTTTAAAGATAATGCCATGAAATTTGACATGGTGAACCTTAGGTCAGCACGGTATAAGGTAACAGTTAATGCAGGTCAGTATCGAACTCTCAATTTACGCTAGGGGGCGTTGTCTTCAGTATCTCGTTGTAGAGCCACGAGCTCTAATCACAGCAGTGCACCTCCTCGGAACAGAACGAATCAGACGGCGGATGTTTTCCTGGGGATTGCTCTCCACTCTTCCTGGAGTGCTGCGGCCAGTTCAACCAACGTGTGCGGTTGTGGTGTACGTGCACGAACACGACGATCCAGCTGGTCCCACAGATGTTCGATAGGATTGATGTCTGGCGATCTGGAGGGCCACGGCATCACGTTGACGTTGAATTCTGTAGGAATACCACTGTTGCTGCGAGCTGTATGAGGGCGGGCATTGTCATGTTGAAACAACTCCCTCTGTTGGGCGATTATCGGCAGAAGATGTGGCTGTAAGACGTCATCAATGTACCGTTATTGCCGTCAAATTGCCACGAATGATGACCAAGTCTGACCGTTGGTTGTAAGACATGGCTCCCCATACCATGATGCTTCCTCCTCCAAATCTGTCGACCTGTCGAACGCAGTTCAGTGCAAAACGTTCATTTGCTCGTCTATAGACACGTTGTCTACCGTCACGTCGTTGAAGAAGAAACAGAGACTCGTCACTAAACCAGACTCTTCTCCAGTTTCTTAAGGGTCCATCTCCTTACGTTAGTACACCACCTGAGACGTTGGCGTCGATGTTGGCGTTCAAGACGGGCCCAACAACTGGTCTTCTTGCACGTAAATTTGCCTCATGTAAACGGTTCCTGATGGTTTGGGCCGATACTCTCCTCAAACCTGGCACCTGTGTTGCAGTGATGGTGGGTGTGGCATGCCGATTACGTAGGTGGCTGAGTCGAATAAAGCGATCCTGAGCCGGTGTGGTGATCCTAGGTCTACCGCTCCTGGGACGATCTTCAATTGCATGGAACTGTGGTGTTTTCAACGATTTGCACGTGCAACAGGCTTTTAGCATTTTGTACATGACAATTTCGCACTTTCTCAAATAACACGGATACAAAGGTCATCATGTGTGAAAATGGTTCCGTTTGGGAGCTTATACTGATCAGATGGGAACGTATTAGCAGTATTTTGAAGAAAATTCTAATTTACATTCACCATCTTTATTCTAGAAATGATGTCAGATATTTAGATAGGGGTTGCGTTTCTTTTTTGAGAGAGTGTAGTTTCTATTTTCATCAGGCGTTTTGTGTCACTGGAGTTTCTGGTACAACGATCACTAAACTGTCTGGTTTGTTTATCCGTCGTCGTCATCGCATGGAAGGGGTATTGTTGTGCGGTGCGAGGAAACAAACACTTGTTTCCATATGCACTGTGTGTTTGGTGTGTGTGACCAGAAGGGCAGTGTCAAGCTTACACTTTTCGCGAAAACCTGGTGTTATCACTGTCAAGAGGTCCATTCCTACAAATTTTATCAATATTTGAATCTGTTTCGGCGGATAATCGAGACTGATAATTATGGTTCTGCTATTTTGAATGTCCTTTTTAGTTTAACAGTACTTTTCATAAACTGAAACTTATTCCGTTTCTGCAAGCTATTTTCATTCTTTCGCGTCTGACACATGTTCTGTACATTTTCAGATCCTTCTCACTGGCATGAGCTGGACAAGGACACCCACTGCTGTGACGGGTCTAACCAGTCTCCCATCAACATCAATAGTAAGGACGCAATTTGTGCCAAGCTAGACCCCATCAAGTACATACCCAAGCATCGAAAAGAAATATCAGGCAATCTGGAAATAAATGGTGAGAATTTCAGTTTGTTTACATTCTAGCAATTATTATTTCTTACAGTCCTCTTGTGACGTCACAATATGTTGATATCACTTTATGTTATAAGGCCTCATTTGCCAAGTTATCGTATCTGTAGTCCATCGCGATGAATCTCTACCTCTAAGAGCTGATTCATTCGGACATGAAGCTGAACATATATATTTCTCCTGAAATAAATGCTATAAACGACAGTTGCTCGTGGTTGGGTGGCAAAAACAAGCTTTCAAGTTAAAGGACAATGGGCACACTTATCTAAAGTCGCTAAGGTTCAATGGCATGTCACACTAATAGATTATGGTGAATGCGTGAGTATAGTTTTTACGCCGCTTTTCGCAATATTCCAGCAATATCACGGCGGGAGACACCAGAATTGGCTTCACAGATTGTACCCATGTGGGGAATCGAACCCGGGTCTTCAGCGTGACGAGCGAAGGCTTGAACCGCTAGGCTACCCCGCCGCCCCTAATAGATTGTATGACAGCTCACTCCTACAGGGCTCTCCAGCGCACAGAAAACAATCAGTCATGTGATGGCGTCACGTGAGACCCATCACCATTCTTCTTGGAAGGCCTGAATCAGTTCCTGTCGGTTGGCTGAAGGGTCATGACATCCCAGAGGTGTTCAAAAGGGGACATGTTTGTGGAGGCTGCAGGTCACGTTGACGTTGTTGGCTGCAAGCACGTTTCAAACGCTCGGGCTGTTTGGGGACTGGCGTTGTTGTGCTGATAAAGGACACCACGTGGCTTTTGTAGATTTGGTAGGACCATTGGACGAAGAATGTCATCCATGTAACACCAAGCTGTCAAAATGCCGTTAACAACTGTACCTGCCCACAAATTCCCCCATTACCAAACCCATTCTGGCATTCCAGTACTGTTATTCTCGAAAGTGTGAGTGTCTCACATGCCGTTTGTATAATCTTTATACCCTGATTGCACGTGCAGTTTTGGCTGCCCGAGCTGTATCACTTTCTGTATAGAGTATAGTTGTGTTTGGACGGTGTGTTTTCAGCTGATTTCGTTTAAACTTGTCTTTCTGTAGTTTCATTTTTAAAGTGGTAAAGTTTCTTTTGGCCGTCAGTATACATAACACTGGTAGATGGTCTCCATTATCTAGCGTATTGTAGTTCTACTCAAACTATAAACAAATTACTCTATTCAGATGAAGTCAGATAGGAATGGTCCAGAACAGCAATATCGTGGCGAATTTGACCAGGGTGTTTATCCAGATGGAGATATAACCAGGCGCGTAGCAAGCCAATTGTTTCGCGTAAGCCCGATAGGTTGCAAAAATTTATCTTTTGATAGTATTGAGTGCTTGCCCAACCTTTTGAGCAACAATCATGTGTAAGCCCGGGCTTTTTCCTTATAATCGTAGCTACGCCCCTGATGACACTCTGGATAATCGAGTATGTCCTTCTCAAAACCCTACGACTTACCCTAACACGCATTTGACTGCAGGCCATGGTGCGAGTCTCGCCTTCTTCAAAAATAATCGCCTCGTGACGAAGAACATGCCCTTCATAGACGCCCAGTACGTTCTGCACTCCATCCACTTCCATTCTCCCTCGGAACATCTCGTCAACGGCAAGCACTTCGACGGGGAGGTAAGGGCAACCAGGCTGGTTTATTGTTCGAAGGGCAACTTTTCAGATGTATAGAGTGACAAGATGTCATTTCCCTCGGTCTGGCTATCTGGCTATTACCTTGAAACAAAATCATGCTTCATTGGCCTTTTGCTTGTTAAACACTACTGATTCCACCAGTCATTCCACCAGTCAATGGTAGCGCGGAGATGGTACATTTTCAATAACCTTCAGTTTGTCTAAGGCTTGATTTGCCTGTTATGTGTTTCATTTTGTACATTTTGTAATAATTATGTCAACTATATATTTTAGAAAAAATATAATATACAGTTACAAAACAACGAACTATCATAAAAAATCACGTTGTATCTAACCTGACATAACCTAGGGAAATGCATTTTCCCGTTTTAGTGAAGGATATTGGAGATGTTTTAGTCCCACTTTATGTCGATAAGTTAACAATCGAATCTGGACCAGGCCATCCAGTCACTGACATCATGGAACTTCAGATACGATGACATGCATTCACCAAGCCTAACCATCAGGTTGATTTCACCATCTCTTATGACAAGCAAATGTTGTTGGGGACTTACATTTTTACACATAATCTCCACCAACTTGAGATAAAAAATGACCCAAAACTGTCTTCCAAAGGAGATATTGCTTGTGTGACATCATCAAAAAGACATCATCAATTACATGACTCACAATGCTATGACGTCAAAACCTGATGACGTCACAATGCTATGACATCGCTACACTCCAAGTCTAATAGTAGTACAGTGTTCAGAGATGTACATTTTTCATTGAAAACTAAGGATGAGTGATTTTTGATGATAAATAGAATCTCACCCTCGTGTCTTCTGATATCAAGTACATCAACACTCGTTGATAAAAGAAAAATTATCCTTAGCAAACCTCGGATATTTGTAACTTTATCAACTCGTGGTAATATATTTCATATCAAAAGACACTCGGGTGAGATTCTCTATATACCTCCTCATTACATACACTACAACTGTTCTTCCTCTCTCACACTTCCGGCAACGGTCACCAGTAACATATTGTTGGGCTCTGATACCGCGAATTCACGTCATGTCAGATGTCATTTCGGGTGTATGTACATTTACTTCATATGATTTATGGTACTGACGTCCGTCCTCGTTGTTGTAGTTACATCTGGTTCACTACAAAAAACGGTATCGGAGTGTTGGGGCAGCCGTTGGCAAGGAAGACGGCTTGGCTGTCGTTGGGGTGTTTCTGGAGGTAAGAAGTTTTCAGAACCCGGACTAACTTTCCCAAAAATGACTAAGCCCGATAAAAAAGAAGCTGACGTTCAGACTTCACAGTCTTTTCATTTGACAGCTGATCAGATCATTACATACGATAAACAACGGTTATAGCGAGCCCAAAGGGACCACTACATTTAGTTCGTTATACCCCGAGGTCATCGTGACCCAGTCTGACTCTGATCCTTCCCGCAGGTAACAGGGGAGTCGGAAGACAATGCTTTCAACAGGTTTGTGGATGGAGTGGCCAAACTGAAAGGCGGTAGGTATATGGCAAACGTTTAAAGTTGAGATTTAATGCGGCATTTTTCAAGGCACATATTTTATACGGGTTACGGTAATTGTTTTCAGCGGGACGTTTGGTAACCCTCTGTTTGGACAGATTTACGACCATCAATGTACCCATGCTTACAATTATAGTCACTGCCCTGTACTGCACTGAGACGCAGATATCCAGGTTGTGAACATATGTGCGTGTGTATGTATGTGTGTGTGTGTGTGTGTTTTTAAAAGAAATATGATGTATTATTCCATTTAGGTTACATGTAGAGCAGTAATAAAATAATAAAAAGTTATCTGATTAGTAAGCTTGAAATGGATTTCTTAAAATATACATTTTGGATTGAACAATGACAAATTCACATCTATATGAAAAACAGAAATTGTTAAAGACATCCCTCTTTCCATCATCCCAAATCAAGGTGGTCGAGTAGCCTACGAGTTAAAGCACAGTTCGTGTCGTCAGTGATCCGGGTTCGATCCCAACATGAGTAAATTTTGACATTTATGGTGTTAAGCATGGCTTAAAACCACACTTACTAACTATTCATAGATCATGGTAATATGTTGTGAAAGAGACACGAATGATCGCATCGATTTATCTTCGTCTGTATTGAGATGTCTTTCTGTTGCCATGGTGTTCATGGAACAGAGAAACTTATCTTTGTCTGTATTGAGGTGTACTTCTGTTGCTGAGGTGTATGCCATGGTGTAGATGGAACCGAGAAACTTATCTTTGTCTGTACTGAGGTGTATTTCTGTTGTCAAGGTGTAGATGGAACCGAGAAACATATCTTTGTCTGTATTGAGGTGTATTTCTGTTGTCATGGTGTAGATGGAACCGAGAAAGTGAGTCTGGACCCACGTGAACTGCTGCTTATGAATAACGATTACTACACGTACAAGGGGTCGCTTACCACCCCGCCCTGTTCGGAGTCAGTCCGATGGGTTGTTATGGATTTGCCTGTTCTCACCACAGCAGACAGGGTAAGAATGTTTTTACATATGTTGTTTAACGTCTAAGTATTATTCACACTATGTGACAGCGACCTGCAAATAATCCAGTCTGAACCAGTTAGATGTTGACGACGATACTCGCCTTCAGTGTGCAGGAGATGCAGTCAACCAAACCTGACAACCATTAACTCGCCTTTAGGACCGAAATATGGTCCTTGGGATCAAGTATTGCACCGAATCTCCATGGTGAACCGCCGTGATATTGCTGGAATATTGTTAAACGCGGCGTAAAACTGAAAAGTGACTCTCTCATCCATAGTGGCACAGAGTAAGAATCCAAATGTTGATTGGAAGCAAGTGGGTCTGTGGCGTGTCATTTTCCAAATTAATCAATATAATTAGAAACTTTGAAAACATCGTTTAAACTCCACTGAAGGTATTTTCGTACTGACAATATCGATGGCTAAGTAAAATAGTAGTGTCTGGTTTTCTTCAAAATCTTTCACTCACAGTTCAAAATATATATTGAGGGAATAAGGCAGGCCGCTTGAACTTATTTGAACCGTTTCATCAGCCAAGATGACTAGGACGCCTTACGTTATGGACCACGTTGATAATGACGAAAAACTAATTGCTATTGGATGCTGTCATTGTTAAGGGGCGCAACTCCATTTCAAGATGACCCCATCAACTAACAGTCCCTTGATGCGGGGACCGTTATATCTATGTGTCACGCTCTGCCATGATTTTAAGAAGCGTATCATTCTAGTTGACACTAACTCTAACCTGTTGCCTTCTTACAGCTCAACGTGCTGAAGAACGTTCCAGTCAGTGGCGGCGAGCCCCTCTCCGTTGATACAAACGTCAGACCAGCTCAACCTGTGAACGGCCGCCCTATTTACGTGGTATGCTGATGAATACGGCGACTGCGTGTGCGACCTCAAAACATACCGAGCACTGAATTATACACAACCATGTGCTTGTTCCGATTTGAAAAAAATGTCATGAACAATAAACACGTGTCTCCTTGTTATACTTTTTTTTATACTTGAGCCTTTACTGGGGTTGTTCAAATCATTCCAAGGGGAACAATTTTGATTTATTTGGATGTTTTGTCGTTTCCATTTTTGGGGAATACTGAGAAGAACACGATTTAGGCCAAGTATCGTACCCCTAATATCAAATTTTGATTTAAGTTCTGAAAATGTAAGGAAATCATGGTCATTACAAATATCCTTAATGTGTACTATTCCTTTTGGAACCAGTCCAATATAATCAAATTAGGGTGGTTACACAGGTGATTCAACCAAATGGGTTTCATAAGAATTTCATTTATATCCTTGTTCCATTCATAGCCCTTAATATATCTACCCCATGCATCGAGTGCGTCTTTCCAAAACGGGTTTTCGATTTTGTATTGTTTACTAATATTTGAGCCTAATAGAAGAATGTCTTTTAAAGGGAAACCAGCTAACTTATAGCACTTAGAATTTGACACGTATCTCTTTAAACATGCAATTTTTAGTGAATCAATAAACGTTTTGATGTCAACCATTCTCAGACCACCATCTTCATATTTTCGCATTAATTATTTAATTAGCTTTATCTTGTCTTTCTTATCATTCCATATGAATTCAAAAAAAATATTTTTCAATTTTGTTATGACATCTTTCGGAGGATTGGGAAGAGATGTGTAAGAACATGAACTATAGTTAATAAAGCTAAACTTTAAATAACGGTTATTTTTCCAGTCAGGGTTAAGTTTCGGGTTTTTTCCAGTTCAAAAGATTTTTTTTGATATATTCAAGTCTCTTCTTTGTATTGATCACCCACAAGTTTTTTAAATGAGCATTAAGCTTTATTCCCAAAACATCCAAATTTTGACAATGCCAGTCCAGCTTGAAATCATGGGATAAAGTTATTTTGCAACCAGCCATTGCACCAATCCAAACCGCTTTTGTTTGAAAATGTTTATCTTCAGACCAGACATATTGTAGAAAGAGATAAGTGTTTTCATTGCTTCATTAAGAGAGGCTTCCGAACCGTCTAAGAATAGTTCAGTATAGTCAGCATATTGGCCAATGATATGTTCAATTTCGTTTAACAATATACCCTTAATTTTCTTGTTTTCTCTTATTATTATACCTAGTATTTCGGCTACAAATAAAAATAGATAGGGAGAGATTGGATCACCCTGTCTACAACCCCTTTCATTATTGAAAAACGAAGACAAATTACCATTCTGTATGATACATGATGAAGCATCGGAAATCAATATATTTACCCATTTCTGTATGTTGTAACCAAAATCGAATTATCCAAGACCATCATAATAAATTTCTTAGAGACTGTATCGAAGGCTTTTTCAAACTCTATCAAGATGAAAAGACCTTTTTTGTTTTGTTTTTTTGTTTCAAACATTATATCGTAAGGAAGTCTGATATTTTCAGAAATGCACCTTCCAGAGATGAACCCAGCTTGATTATCATTTATAAGGAGATTTAGTGTCTCTTTAATTCTGTTTGTTATACATGTACAAGAACCAACATCATGTCTGGAAGCATGCAATATAATATCCATGCGTAAATTCTCATGCTGTCACACACTGTGCGAAAAACTGGATCGGTGGCCAGGGTCGGTGACATGCCTAGTTGCACGTCACAAATGCCGGTTGCTTGCTTGATGACATTAACTGGATTCAGTTGTTTATAAAATGCCGTTCTAATGTCTGGAATATTGCTGTTTTGGTGTTAACGCTTGAGAAACAGCATAAAGAGATGTTTGAAAAACTTTACTTTCTTTTACACGTGTTATTGAAAAACGCAATGAAAGAGTCTCCAAAACAGCAGGACAAAATACAACACTGAAATGTGCCGTCACTAACAATAGACGGCATAAAAAAACCTAGACATCAAAAGAATACACCCACAAACCGAGAAACACGAAGGGCTATATATAAACACGTGTGTGTGTGTGTGTGTGTGTGTGTGAGAGAGAGAGAAAGAGAGAGAGATCATCCATAGATATACACATTTTATGTGCATTAATTCCAGATGCCGTTTCATATTGTGTGCAACTGGATGTTTCACTCTTAATTCAAAGAGTAAAAACCAAACAGATTAATTTTCTTGGAAGAGCAGTTAGAAGTCAGATGTATGTCAGCATACACTATCTGGATGAAAAACTTTATTACTATATTAGCTTAGCATGTTAGCGTTATCATCATCCTCTGTACACATCCGCTTTTACTGACCTCATGTACATTGATGACCTTGAACTCTCTGCCACAGTGGCAAAGTAGATTCTTCTTCACCAGTCCTCCAGTGAGATGAGTATCGGCCCGACAATGTGACATAATTCATCTGAAACGTGGGAAGATGGAAGAAGGAGGATCAGTCACATTACCTCGCTAAGGAGATATTGGCCATCTCATTAATGGTCAGGCTAATACGTTCTTTGGTGAGGTCTAATGCCCATAAGGAGGATAAACTTCGGTCAGACTAATGAAATAAATCTTCTGTTTATAGCTGAATACTGTAAATAGCTGAATACTGTAATTTCGTGATAAAATGCGTCACGAAATTAATGCGAGCTCAGGAATCTGTGTTGATGATAAAATGTGACACCCTGAATCTTTGGTGTTATTCATTTTCTTTTCCCACTTGTTATTTACCAAATAACCGGAATTGAGCTTGTTAAGCCATAAATGGAAATGAGCTGTGTGATTACGCTGCCATGTTTGATCATGTGATTGCTTGCTACTACTTGTCTTATGACAACATTTATAATCGTATTCCGACTTGAAAGACTCCTGTTGAAATGATCCTGCGTGGTTGGAGAATGTGCTTGAGTGACTTTAAACAATGACCAGTGATTGTAACCAGTGATAATTACATGTGACTTGAGACACATGTAATGAGGAAGTCACCTGTATGGGTGTAGTACTCAAAGCCACATATACTTATGGTGTTCCTGCCCTTTAATATTCTTTAGGTGTTCTTCAGATTTGACGAACTCAAACATATGCTATGTTTATATATCCAACATGATCTTGCTCATGTTCATTTTTTTTTTCACGAACTCTTCACAACGATATACGTCAAATTATGTATTACTATACTAAAAGGTTTGACCTAAAATTAGTTTTGTTTGGAAACCAAAAATATTCATCAATAGCAAACAAAGAATTTTTAATTTCAGTGCACTCGTTTATAATTTAACTGGCAGACTTGATCCAAAATAATTTGTTTATATGGCATATACTGTTTAACAATGATTGGTATTATTTCTCGTTTTTGCAAAATTTATATATAATTCACATTGTACATTCATCATGACATGTTTACTCTTCCTTCCATTGTATCCCGGAGCGGTATTCATATAAGCATATGCTTGTTTACCAATCCGGTTCCTTTCAGTGGAAATAAATATGTTTTAATCATATGGTATGCCTCTCCGGAAGGATTTTATATGAGGACTACTTCACACAATTATGACAACTCTATTGCCGTTCACTTCCAACTGTAACAAACATTACTGAAGCAATCGAAAGTTTAAAACATATTTTAACAGGTTTTAAACAATTATAGTGATGATGGTGATGATTTTTTGAAAGCATTTTAACGTCATTATAACCAGCTGTTCACCTAGCATTTCCAAATACCGTTACAAAATTGCAAAATAGGATTATTTTTTAAGGAACAGGCAAACAATAACATTATATTTCAGCTGGTACAAGTTCCAATACAGATACTGAAAATAAGTTCATAATGATCTCAAACAGAAGAATTCATGGAAAGTCCAAACATGATATAGTGTACGGGATGTCTACCGGTTGTCCAAACTTGCCCATATAGCCATGCCGCCACAAACCTGGTGAAATTAAAATAATTACGCTGAACAAAGTATGAAGGATCCCAAGAAACACCAGACTAAAATATCCCCAGTGAAATGAAATGCAAGGACACTTTTTAAGATTAAAGTTGAATAGATATTTATTAGTACACTGGGCAAAACAAGAAACGCAACAGGGTAAAATCAAGGTATGTTTATGTTTAATTCAAAATCGATTTACTCCATACATACTGAATGCACAAATATATGATTTCACAAGAATATAACCACATGTATCCTGAGCCATGCAGAGTAATTTCAAGCTTCTTGAACGTTGGCGTCCGCTACAACATCATCTCAAAGTCAGTATCTCGTATGCCCCCCACCAGCAGCAATCACATCTCTGCATCTCCTACATAGACTGTATCAGTGTCCTGATTCGATGCTGTGGAATCCTTCTCCATTCTTCATCCAATGCTTGGCGTAACTGTTGAAGTGTCTGAGGTTGAGGTCGTCGTCGTACTCGTACACGTCTATCGAGCTGGTTCCATATGTGTTCAAAGAAATGAGATCGGGTTATTTTGAGGGTCATGAGAGCACGTTTACGTTGTTGGTTTGCAAGAAAATTCATTGTAGCACGAGCGACGTGTGGTCGTGCATTGTCCTGTTTGAATATTTCACGTCAGACGTGAAGGAAGATGGCGTTGAAGAATTTCGTCACGATAACGAAGAACAGTTAAATTTCCCTGTATGTTCACAAGATTAGTCCTCCCATTAGCGGATTTTTCTCCCCACATCATGACACCTCCTTCCCCGAATCTGTCACTCTCAAGAACGCAGGGCCGACTGTGTTACGTTCATTTCGCCTCCGATAAATACGTATCCTTCCATCATGACGAATCAGCTTGAAACGTGAATCGTCACTGAACCAAATCATCCTCCAGTGTACGAAGGTCAATGCTCGAACGTTTCGACTCCATCGCAGTCGTGCACGACGATGGTGGTGCCGTAGAATAGGCCCTGTAAAGGGCCTCATCGGTCTGATACCATGGAGTCTTAGACGATTCCTGACGGTCTCTGCCGACACTCTACGGAGTCCAGGAATGTTGTGAGCTGTGTACGCTGCAGTGACAGTTCGATTCCGCAGATGGGATATCCTGATGAAGCGGCCCTGCGCAGGAGTTGTCACCCTTGGTCTGCCACTTCTCGGTCGGTCTCTTGTCGAATTAAAGCGTCTGTAACGATGCCAAAGATTTGAAATTGTACAATTTTTTTGGACATTCAGGAATCAACCACAAGCAACCACACTTTCACGTGCACCATGCTTTCAGATTTGTCTCCACACCTATCATGACATTATTTTTTCGGTTACTGTATTTTGGCGAAAAATACGCAACTGGTTTTTTTTGGTGTTAGAAATCATTGTAGAGACAACAGGTAAACTTATCCATAACATTAATATCGATTTCATAGAAACGTTGTATAAAAAACATGTTTTAAATATCACAGTTGGGCGTTGCGTTCCTTTTTTTTGTACAGTGTATATTTTGTTTGAACTCGTAGCTACTACAGTGCATTACCTAAAATGTCGGAAAGCGCAAGTAAAATCTCGAAATCCCGCAAGATCTTTAGCGGAACACTCACATTGGAAATATAAGATCTGTTATGTAAACAAACACACGTTTGTATTACTCAAGGTTCATGGTACTATCCATATTAAAAAGTTCAAAATAGCTATGTTCTTTATAATGTCAAAATGATGATATACATTTTTTACGATAATTAATCACAACATGTCACAAGCGATTTAAGTACTTGTGATTATATTTATCAAAGTACCTTAATGTGATTTTTCGCACATTACATTCATCCAGAGGGGGGCGGGTCTTCTTGGAGGTGACGACATCAACAAAAAATAACAAGCGCAACGGGGTTGAGTATCCATGAAAGACAATTTGATCATCTGGAGTTCGGACGAAAGTGTAATGAAATGATCAAAGCGTTACCGAAGGGTATATTTTACAGGCTCTTCGGGAGTAGCAGCTCATCCTTTGTATTTATAATCCATTGCAAATGATCTTCAGTACTCACTTGGTGACAAAAATAAAACAACAAATTATCACACTGATTGCTCTTGGTCAACAAGACATAACACAATCTATGTAACTACTCAATGTATTCTGCGTATTGAAATTGACTCCAGTCTATCGTAAACCAGCTAACCACGTTTCAATAAATGCATGTTGGTTGGTTTTGCGCAGCAATTCACTACATACCGGTCTGTGAAATGTCGAGTCTGGAGTACACACACCAGTGACGATTATTGGTTGGAGGCGCCACCAACCTTATAATCAGGCTGAATGTTCCCTCAGGTGAAATTTCTCTCTATACACACAATTTCTATGTACACTTGGATTACTTAAAATAACTTTCAGCCAATGATACGTAGTCTCTTTTTGGCAATTCCAAATGACCAATGAACATATCTGTAGCAAATTAGGACACAAAATTTATGGATAGCTACTTCCTTTTATTCGTGAGGTGCTTCTTCTCAAGACGAGACAGGGAGTTGATGGTGTGAATTGCCTCGTCTCCATGCCTGACAACGGTACAAGAATCTGTATCGAAACGTCGCACTCACGAATAAAAAGAAGTTGTTATCCATTAAGATTGTTCTATATTCAGATTCATATGCATAAAGAAACAGATCCACAAGGAGGGGATGCCTACATTTTGTCGAAATGTTTGACCAACAAATGTAACAATGATGTTATCAAGTGGCACTTTATCACATATTGTTTTCTCGGTACATTTCAAATGATATTTGCGTTCATTTTTTAAAAATTGACGTATAAATTTGAAGATAGATATGTAGGTATATCTGTGTTCACCATATTTACAAATGCCCTATGAATCAAGGAATGAAGTTTTTCAACAAACAAGGAACTGACATATGTTCTTGTTCCGGCCACTTGCTGTGTATTTTAGTCACATGCGTATAACGAACTACGGTTATAACGAACTAAAAGTAGTGGTACATTTGATAATGATAAATTCACAACATAAATGTGCTCTTTGCGCTAAAAGAAACGGGATATAATTTTAAAGGTAGTAGTGTCTGAACAAGTGTGTCTTAAGTTGAGATTTAAAGGAAGAGAGACTGGAGGCAGATTTGAGATATAATATCACCGTTTGTCCAGGAGAAAATATGGCATTATATCCAGGGTGGCATTATAACCAGGTAAGACCTCAACAGGATGGTTGGTGGTACGGCATTGTCTATACAATCAACAAGGTGATCGACCTCATGGCTCCTGTAATGAGTCTTAAATGACTGGGGGCGGTGGGGTAGCCAAGTGGTTAAAGCGTTCGCTCGTAACGCCGAAGGCCCGGGTTCGATTCCCCACTTGGGTACAACTTGTGAAGCCCATTTCTGGTGTCCCCCGCCGTGATATTGCTTGAATATTGCTAAAAACGGCATAAAACCATACTCAGCCAGCCAGCCAGCTTAAATGACTGGATAATCCCTGCGTCTAGGGGCTGCAGGTGTCTTATTGTAGGTGACAGGAAGTGTAATGTCACATGTGTTGACTGATTAAAGCATTATTGAGTTTGGTCAATTACTCTGGGCCATGTGAATTAACCAATTAGGGTATGTATACTACATGCAGCCAGCGTAATTGGCATTATAAGCAGGACAAGAAACTTTTACTCCCCAAACTATTGGCAAATGGCATTATATCCAGCATTATAACCACCGTGTTATAAAGGCAGGAAATCTGTTCTGGCAAAAACATGGCATTATATCCAGGGTGGCATTATAACCAGGGGCATTGTATTCTGGGAGATTGTTCCATTTTGATGCTCTTTTGTAGGAGAAGGTTCTTTTGCCAAAAGTTGAAGTTTTCACTCTGAGGGTTGAAAATAACATTTTTCTTGTGACCCTAGAGTCCTTTGTGGGCAGTAAGCTGCTATGATTTCTGTCAAGTATGAAGGGCCACTGTTGGTAAAGTATCTATAGGCAAGAACAAGAACTCTACAGGACTGTTGCAGTAGTCAATGCGTGAGATGATTGGAGAGAGCAGTAAATTTCAGCTGATGATCTTGTTAGGTAGGGTCGGGTTTCTTCAATATTCCGTAGATTAAAGTTTGTTGTCGGTCAGTGCTTTGTGACATCATGTTTCATCGTCAGTACCCGTGAAGGTCCGGGTTAGAATATTGATCTTCAGTAGCCCATGCTTGTCGTAAGAGGCGACAAAAGGGGTCGGATGGTCAGGCTCGCTGACTTGATTGACACATGTCATCGGTTCCCAATTGCGCAGATCGATGCTCATGCTGTTGATCACTGGATTGTCTGGTTCAGACTCGATTATTTACAGACCACCGCCATATAGCTGGAATATTGCTGAGTGCGGTGTAAAACTAAACTCACTCACTCACTCATCGTCAGTTGTTTATCCAGAGGCTATCGTGGTATTTTTGGAGGCAATGATATGGTGGCATCGTCGATTTGGAGTTCAGCGAAGTCAGTGGCATTTTGAATAAGACGAGTCGGGCCAATAATTATAAATTAAGTCTTGTCCTGACTGAGTTTTAACATGTGTGATTTCATCCAATGTTTGATGTCTGTGCAGCAATCTGTGATCTTAGAAGTATGTTCTTGAGACTTGTTAGGGGTGAACAGCTGATTGTCCGCATATTGGTGTTGGTTGACACCACGACATCTGGCAATGTTACCGAGAGATGTTGTACATAGAGTAAACAAAGTTCAGTTCATAAAGTGGAGATTCTGAACAGTTGACAGTTGATTTTATTTATTCATTTCAGTGACATATAGAATTTAATCGCCTTGTAAGTATTCTAAGTACATCATGATTACTATGGAAGAAGGCTGTAAGCTGGTAATACAAGGACACCAATGCTTAACACGTTTCAAATCAACATGATTGGTCATACCATCGCACACTGAAGGCGAGGATCGTCGCCCATACCTGCCTTGGCCTTAATTGCTTACAGGTCGTTCACTCATAGTGTGAATACTGTTTTGTAGGGCGTAAAACAGCAAACGCATTTAAATAAATCTTTCTCTGTGTCAGGCATTAAACAGCAAACACATTTAGATAAATCTTACTCTGTCTGCTGTGGTGAGAATAGGATCTTCCATTACGACCCATCGGACTGACTCTGAACAGGGCGGGGTGGTAAGAGAACCCTTGTAGGTGTAGTAATCGTCATCAAGAAGCAGCAGTTCACATGGGTTCAGACTCACTTTCTCAGGTTTCATCTACACCATGAAAACAGAACTACATCTCAATACTGAAGAAGATTAATCGAGGTGATCCGTCATTTCCTTTTTACAATACAGTCTACCCTGGTTATTACGCCAACATTTGTCGGGAATGATTTGGGCATATAACCTGGGTTGCCTTACAATCAGGGAAGCCATACTCGTCAGCAAAATGAAATCAAGCATGAATTACATGTACATTTCATAAAAATCAGAATACTGAGGGAAGTTAATCAAGGTGATCTCTCATCTCACAATATGTCACGATTCATGGATAGTATGTGAGTGATTTTACCCATTTTAAGACCAGAAATGGGATTCAAACTGTTACTTATTGAGGATAATCGGGGAAATCAGACTCGCGAGCCAATGCTTGAACCATATGACTACCCGAGATTTCTAATTTATGCCTCGGTATAGCCTGGTGTTTTTACAAAGATGATATGTTTAAAAAATAATTTCTATTAGATGTTAAACTTTTGAGGCCTCCTTATGACTTTGTAAATCCAAAATATAAAACCCATTTGAAAACTTATATACAAATCAATAATGTAGCCTGTATAATAATTGATCTTTTAAGAAAGTTCTCATTTTCAGCCAATACATGATGTATTTCTCCTTATTCTTTTGATGTATTACATCTAGAATATCACGCTAAAGATACAAACAAATACACAGCATGCAACTTCGAAATGAACAAAAAGAGCGATTGTTTACATTGATGTTTACATACCGTTAATTTGTCGTACCATTGTTTCATTAACATACTTTTGCATATTACAACCCATCGAATGCATTCACCATAAACCATTTATATACCACTTGATTTGAATAACGCCTCATCAAACAAAAATCTTGTATCATGTACCTACCGCCTTTCAGTTTTGCCACTCCATCCACAAACCTGTTGAAAGCATTGTCTTCCGACTCCCCTGTTACCTGCGGGAAAGATCAGAGTCAACTGGGTCACGATGGCTCTTCTTCTACGGTTACTGTGACCTCAAGTTCCATTAATACCATTTGGATAAGTACCTTACTCAAGGGAATTGAGAATATCTATTCTGCCTGAATATTGTTGCCGGGTTACATTTCAGTGCTCTGAAAGATGCCATTTGAAACATATCTCATGAGGATATGCATCGAAGAGAGCGATAGTATCGATATTTCCCACATAAATATGAATCAGTTATAAAACCCTAAAATATGCGGGAGTGTTAAAGGAATGAAACAGTACCACAATACAAATAAATGGAATTTTGAAACATATGTTCTGCTTGAGTAATAGAGCCAGGCCACATTTCAGTGCTCATCTAGTATCTTTGAAAACTTATCGGACGAGGGCATGCAGCGACGAGACCAATCATGTATTTCTCACTCAATTATGTATAAGCAAAAGACCCGATAGTTTCCGTTGAAAAACAGACAAAAACAAATAGGCCCAAAACATTTCATACAAAACAGGTATGAAGTAATCTGATTGCTTTCCACTACTGCTACTTAATAAGTCAGTTTCTGCTTTGCTCTCCGTGCAATTTTCACTTAAAGCCGAAGACCAAGTGAATTATTCAATCAGCTGAATTAATCAATATAAAACGTCAAACTTGCATGAGAGACAAGGAGGAAAGCATGTGAAGTCACTTCAGCGGATCGTACTTCGACTTGTTCCTTGTACGACAACAAGTGGAAGAAGTTTGAAGACTATTGCAAGGTTAGGGGAATTGCATCTCCCACTTCCACCTCGGCTCAGGTCGTTGCTGCGTTTCTCCAGCATCTCCGCACTACTAAGAAACTCAAGGGTACTACGTTAGCTACCTACTTAACCGCCATCAACTCGGTTTTGGTTACCACCATGGGCACGAAGATTTCCACTGTTCCCGAGTTGCAGAGTCTACTACGCTCCTATAGACTCTCTGACCAGTCCAGGAACTTCAGACCTCCGGCTTGGGATCTGTCTGTCGTCCTTCGTCATATGATTTCTACAGATTATGAACCTTTAGAAGACAAGGACTTCGAACAAGTGACATTCAAGACATTCTTCTTGGTAGCTTTGGCTACCGCTGCTCGTATATCTGAACTGCATGTGCTTGATGTCAATCGGGTGCGGTTCGAGCGGAAGAAGCATGGCAAGGCTTTCCTGTGTCTCTGCTGGGACTTCATTGCGAAAAAAACAACTGCTAGGGCAACTGGACCGGATGTTTACGATTCCCCCCGTTGTCAACCATTCTTGGGCCTGATGATAATGAAGATTTGACACTCTCTCCTGTTAGGGCTCTACACGTTTACCTTGCTGCCTCCAAAGATTGTCGATGGCTACGGAAGCGCCTCTTCATACCCTTGTCGACCACTTCAAGAACTGAGGTTTCTCAGACCACATTGGCCTTCTGGATGCGTGCCGTGATCCTGCGAGCCTACACCTTTGCTGGGTTGCCTCCTCCAGCCGCTTCCAATCCTCATGAGACTTGTGCACTAGCCTCGACGATGGCCCTCCATAGCAACTGCTCCTTGACCGCTATCATGAAAGGTTGCTTCTGGCGTTCTGATACAGTCTTCTCTTCACATTACCTGCGAGAGCTGTCTGTCACGGATGTCCAGGGACTACACCAGTTCAAACCTCTTGTACTGGCTCAGCAGCTTACATCGGCCCAACAACGCAGATGAGGGACAGTTCCGCATTCGCGTTACTACTTCCTTGTATATACTGAATAAATGTTGAACTGGATCTCAACCTTTTTGTTCTCATTTTATGGGTTTAAGAACTACTTTACTTGGCCTACATACCAAGGCAACAGAATACGGCCACCTAGCGTTGCCCTACGGACCTGAGGCACAATCAGTATGACGATTCACGCTTACTGACCTCTACTCCATTGAGCAATTACGTCAGTGAAGTGTGACACTCCCGAATTCCAGTGGATTTCGTTGCGTTCTGCCTCCAAAGTTGCCAGGCACATCCTTTGACTAAGCTTAGGCAAAGGAGTGAGGGTCAATTTGATGCTCCCCGGAACTGAACGTTAAACCTTGGATATGCCGAGTTGTGTTTCTCTTTCACCCGCCTCGGTCGGTGTCTGGGGGGCCTTCTTGAAGCAGGGGCTGGCCCGATTCTAGTCGCAAGATTTTAATTACGGGGGTACCTTGTAAATCGTGGCGAGGCGAGGCCTATTTGCCGAGTTGCGTCCCTTGTCTTGTACAAGGTTGCGGCCGAACATCACATCGCTCGGGAGCACCCATTTCCCTGGGAGTCGTTGTGCTTAGTAAGCCAAGGGGTTCCGGAGAACCCACTACAACATAGGAGTTGCGTGCATGCGTGACAGGCCTCCCTTGTACATCACTATCTACGGTTGTCATCAGTCCACACAGCTCCAAGACCAGCTGTTCGCACTGTCCAGACAGAAGGGTAATCTGCGGCCTGTCGTCCAACTTTGGGATAAGTGCAAGTCGTGAGACTTTAATATAAATTGTATATTTATATACTTATCCTATCTCACGCGATGGATGCAAGTATACAGTTGTTCCACTAAAAGTCGAAGCAAGAGAGAGAGGTGCACGTCGTGAGATAGGATAAGTATAAAAAAATACGATTTAAGTAAATGTTTGGCCGAATCTAAGATATGACAACTCTATTGCAAGCAATCTGTACATAAATATTTCTTGATAACTACATACAGAGAACACTACACCCAAGCTGCCACCAGAGTGTTTCATTTACAAGCTGATCAATATCGAAGATACATATTCATGGACAAAACCGTACTCTCCAAAACAAGTAGAAAATTCATGAGAATGTATGATTCTGATCTGTCGTCAGAAGACAAAACAGCATTGAAAATTGAGTGTCAGAAGTAAAACCGTTTCGTTAAAAAAAACAACTACTGCCCCAACCCACCGGAAGCTTTTTATGGGAATTACCATCACTCGATGCATCTTTGTATTTCTGTAAGCATCCTTTTTCCAGGCTGCATACTGTTTTGGAAAGTACATACCATAAAGCATGTAAGTCATCAGCTTACCTTAAATATTGGACGAACATGCTGCGTTGTATTGTTTTACTTCTGTGTGAAGACGTGCCATCAAAACATGGATATAAGGTGACTAATGATCACATGCATCTTGGCTCGATATTCTTTAGTATCACCCAAAACCTCGAAACCCACTAGTGTTACCAACATAACTAACTTGAGATATTATGCACAACAGCAGTTGGACGATCCACAATCTTGATCCATATTGACCAATAACTAACACTTCTCTTGGCTGTTCTGTCTGTGAGTCATGCTCGTGCCGAAACATGGAAATTGGGTGTCCAAGAGGAAGCCACTGAATCAATTTACTCAGAAAAAAAATAATCAAAAGAAACATTGAATGGGATTGTGAAATCCTATTTCAGGCGAACATCTGACATTATGGACACTTCACAATGGCCAATAATTACTTCATTTTACTTATTTGCATACGCCTTGGTTAATGATATGTTTACAGGTTGCATAACGATGATGATAAGGATGAGGATGAGGAGGGTAAGTATGGGTTAACAAGATACAAATTAGTCCATTTGATAATTTCATATAAAGCAGGGACAAGGATGTACATATACGTAGCATGTTTGACAGTGCAATATTAACTAAGAACAAGGAGCTATAAAATTGATTTGATAATTTTTCATATTGGCTACAGATAAGGGAATATGCAGTATATTTGATGAGGTCATTTTGACCACAGACAATTATATAGAAATATAATGTGAGGTGCCAGTGCAGTCTTACGTTAACTGAATATGTAACCAAAATGTGTATCTGCGAAAAGTGATATAAGAATATAAACGGTTTGATTAAAGAGTTTCTTATTCCCGACTTTCTGTTGTATATATAGTCCTGCCTGCACGGTGTTACTCCAGCAGACACTGACACGTCAAGATGCTGATTCCGATTGCTGTCGTTGTAGTTGCAACCAACGTCTACGTGGCTGCCGAGAGCGCCTTGTGCCCTGTTCCCAGTCACAAAGTGCATTTCAACTACCACTTTGGATCAGAGGATGGTGAGTTTATTTCATTAAACAATAGTCTTGTAAAGTCGTACTCATCCCACACGGACTTACTCCTGCATTCTGATTGTTGACCAAGTATGTTCTGAACGAGAAGGGACGTTTGAACGATTACAGCATCATATTGGTGCCAGAAATCTTTGATCGTGTGTTCGAATCCCAGACTCGCAAACGTCTAACAGACAGGAAGTATCCCGTTTGATTATTTAGTGAGTTTTTACTCTGCGAAATACTAGTACCCGTTGTATTCACCAAAGTGGACACCATTGTTTTTAGTTTCTACAAAACCATCCATTTTGCTACCATGTCTGGTCCAGCAGTCACTTGATGTGTCCGGTTTGTGTTTCCGGTTTATAGAATAAAGCCACATGAAATGTACATTTCAGATCCATTTCATTGGTACGAGCTAGACAAGGACACCCACTGCTGTGACGGGTCTAAACAGTCTCCCATCAACATCAAGACACGGAACACAAAGTGTGCAAAAAAGTTAGGCCCCATCCAGTACGAACGAAAGCATCGAAGACAATTAGAAGGCATTCTGAAAAGAAATGGTAAGAATTCCAGTTCGTGCCCTACCCAGCAATTATTATCTCTTAAAGTTCTCCTGTGACGTCACAATATGTTGTTAATCGGATAAAGTAAGATGGTCCCATTATCTAGCATAGTATATCTCCATTCAAACTGTAAACAAATTACTGTTCTGCGATAAAGTCAGATAGGAATTGACCAGAACAGCAACATCGTGGCGATTTGACCAGGGTGTTTATCCAGATGAAGATATAACACTGTGGATAATCAAGGATGTCCTTCTCCAAGCTATTACAAGTCTTACTCTCAGGCTAATGCTCCTCTGACTGCAGGCCATGGTGCAAGTCTCGCCTTCTTCAAACGAGATCGCCTCGTGACGAAGGACATGCCTTTCACTGACGGCGAGTACGTCCTGGACTCAATGCACTTCCATTCTCCCTCGGAACATATCGTCAACGGCAAGCACCACGCTGGAGAGGTAGGAGCAACTGTCCGTTTTACAATCTCTACAGGGGTGAAGATGTAGCAATTTTATTCATTTACAAAATAGGAAAACTAACATTTTGCTATTAAATTACAACAGATGTTTCAAAGAATCTTATCATTGGAACTGTTTTTAACATCCCTACAAATCGTGTGGTACACCCCTGATGCCTTGGTTCGCTTCTCTGCATCAATGCCTGAAACCTATTTCTGGTGCCTTTTATTTGAGTCATACGAAAGGTATTGGTGGCTGGGACCTGTACGACGACCAAATGACATTCATGCTCGTTTAATTTTATACCACTGTTCTTTCTAACTCGTACTTAGCTCGACAGTAAACAAAATCATCTGTTCTGTTAAAACGTTTCGTCCTTTGTCTTATCATTGCCTGTTTATTTCCGATGATGCCATGTAATTGACATACGTGGTCGTTGTTGTAGTTGCACCTGGTTCACTACAAGAAACGGTATGGGAGTGTTGGGGCAGCCGTTGGGAAGGAAGACGGCTTGGCTGTTATTGGAGTGTTCCTGAAGGTAAGAGGAGTCAGCTCATGTGCTTACACAGAAAACCGAACAGATGTTACAGATAAGCATCTGTCAGATACTGGACGGAATAATTCCATGACTTCACATGCTTTCCTCCTAGTCTCTCATGCAAGTTTGACATTTTATATGCTCACTTGACAGCTGATTGATTAATTTACTTAGCCTTCTACTTTAAATGAAAATTGCACGGAGAGCAAAGCAGTAACTGACTTTTTAAGGAGCAGTAGAGGAAAGTCATCAGATTACTCCATACTTGTTTTGTATGAAATGTTTTGGGCCTATTTGCTTTTGTCTGTTTTTCAACGTAAACTATCGGGCTCTATTACGTATATATACTGACGAGCAAGAGAAACTTTCTCCTTGTTCAATTTGATCTCACTTAAAAACAGCAACAAGAAATCGAAGTTTGATATATATAATTTGTGAAGCAATGACATAGGCACGTGCTAAGTACAAACGTTCGATTTTTAACAAGGCTGATAACTGATTGAACAGGTTATGGTCGACATGGGATCAAACTAGAGAATTCACGATCAGTGAGTCCATTCGGGAAACACAGCAAAGCGTGAACAGAAGTCTCTTATAGCGAGTTTGTCCACCTCTGGATAAAACACCCGTCTTCTGACTGAAGTTGTGAGGCGTCGGATGACGTCAGCTGGGATTCGCCTCCATTCTTCGACAAGGGCTTGAGTCATTTGCTGTACTGTAACTGGTGGATTCTGTCTCCGTTGAATAACTCTATCAAGGTGGTCGTGCTCGATTGGCAACATGCCAGGAGAGCGTGCAGGCCATGGCAGGACGTTGACGTTGCTGGCGTGAAAGAAGGTCTGGGCAACTCGAGCGACCATGTCTGTCTGTCAGCAGCGTTCTTCGGTAGGGTCGGTAGGCCCTGATACCATAGGCCCGTAGTCTCCTTGACACTATCCTTCGACTCACTGAGTGACCAAGTGCTGTTGACGCTGATGACGTTACCGTCAGGAAGCGGTTTCTAAGGTGTAACGTCCTCAAGTGGCGGTCTTCCTGCGCAGTTGTCACCCGGGGTCTGCCTGTCTGGGGCCTGTCTGAGGTCTGACCGGTCTGTTGGTAACGCCGACGAAGGTTCCTGACGGTCACGACGGAGCAATTGAAGGGTCTTGCAACGTGACCCGTTGTAGCGCCCATTTGCAGCATTCCGATGGCCCTCTCTCGCTCTGCTGAAGTTAACCTCGGCATTGTAAAGTGGTTTTCTGCTGAAGTACGATCTGCTCTGTGCTGTGAGGTGGTTTTATACTATGCATGCACGTTCATTTTACCCTTACTTGCAAAACACGTGCATTTTGCTGTTTTCGATGCAAAGTTGTCAAGAGGTGCGTTTGAGCGCTGGTTTTGGTCAGAATTGAACCCTGGTTGTTGGCAATAACTATGGGGCAATTTGCATTTGATTATATTTTCTTATGTTAATATTATGAAACATTTTGCAAGAGAAAGTTTCTGTTGCCCATCAGTATACATTTGTGCGAGATAAACATGATTGGTCTCGTCGCTGCATGCCCTCGTCCGATACGTTTTCAAAGATACTAGATGAGCACTGAAATGTGGCCTGGCTCTATTACTCAAGCAGAACATATGTTTCAAAATTCCATTTATTTGTATTGTGGTTCTGTTTCATTCCTTTAACAGCCCCGCATATTTAAGGGTTGTATTACTTATATATATTTATATGGAAAATATAGACAGTATTGCTCTCTTCGATGCATGCCCTCATAAGAGCACTGAAATGTAACCTGGCAACAATATTAAGGCAGAATACATATTTCTCAATTCCCTTACGAAGGTATTAATGTAACTTAGGTCACAGTAACCGTAGAAGAAGACCATCTTGACCCAATCTGACTCTGATCCTTCGTGCAGGTAACAAGGGCGTCGGAAGACAATGCCTTCAACAGGTTTGTGGATGGAGTAGCCAAACTGAAAGGCGGTAGGTACAAGTCTAGTGGTATGTAAACGGTTTATGGTGATTGTATTCGATGGTTTGTGATATGCAAGCGTATGTTAATGTGACAATAGTATGAATAAAAAAACAGTTCTTTTTGGTTTTGAGAAGTTGCATGCTGTGTATTTGTTTGTATCTTTACCGTGGTATTCCAGATGTGATATATAAAAGAATAAGGAGAAATACACATAAATCAAGAATTGGCTGAAAATAAGGAAGATCTATTATTGTATAGGCTACATTCTTGATTAGTAAATTAGTTTTCAAATGGGTTTTATATTTTGGATTTACAAAGTCATAAAGAGGCCTCAATAGTTCACTTCCAATAGACATTACTTTTTTCTTATCATATCATGTGTCTAAAAACACTAGGCTATAGCCAGACATGAATTGGACATCCCGGGTGGCCTTATGGTTAAAGCATTGGCTCGAACGTCTGATTACTCCGATTATCCCCGATAAGTAGCTGTTTGAATCCCATTTCTGGTCTTAAAATGGGTAAAATCACTCACATACTATCCATGAATCGTGACATATTGAGATGACTGATCACCTTGATTAATTTTCTTCAGTATTCGGGTTTTATTAAATGTACATGAAATTTATGTTTGACTTCATTTTGACATACTAGTATGGCATTCCTGCTTGTAAGGCAACCCAGGTTATATGCCCAAATCATTCCGGACAAATGTTGGCGTAATAACCAGGGTAGACTGTATTGTGAGAACGAAATGACGGATCACCTTGATGAATCTTCTTCAGTATTGAGATGTAGTTCTGTTGTCATGGTGTAGATGAGCCTGAGAAAGTGAGTCTGAACCCACGTGAACTGCTGCTTCGTGATGACGATTACTACACCTACAAGGGGTCGCTTACCACCCCGCCCTGTTCAGAGTCAGTCCGATGGGTCGTTATGGAAGACCCTATTCTCACCACAGTAGACAGAGTAAGATTTATCTAAATGTGTTTGTTGTTTAACGCCTGACACAGAGTAAGATATATTTAATTGTGTTTGTTGTTTAACGCCTTACCAAGCAATACCCCAGCTGTGAGAGAACAGCCTTTAATCAACCGAGGGCAAGGCAGTTATGGGCATTGCCTTCGATGTGCACTGATACTAGTACTCAGTCAACGAAGTATGACACCCGACTCATTAAGTTGCCTCTGTCGACTATATGTTGCTGGTGACCAGTTGTAACTCTAACTCCCAGTGGTAGCACAGTTAAACATGGGAATGTTGATTTGAAACATGTCATCAACCATTGGCGTCCTAGCATTACCAGCTTACAACCTTGTTCCATTGTAATCATGATGTAATTGGAATACGTAAAAGACTATCAAACTCTATTTGTCACTGAAATAAATCAATAAAATGAAATTTCATGAAACCTTTTATCCTCCGTTGATGATTATCTTTACCGTCAAAGGTTACACTTTTGTTGCTTTGTTTTCAGCTCCGCGTGCTGAAGGATGTTCCAGTCAGTGACGGCGAACCTCTCTACGTTGATACAAATGTCAGACCAGCTCAACCGCTCAACGGCCGCACCGTCTATCGCACATGCTGATGAACACAACGTCTGTGTATTCTAAAACCATATCCCGACCATTTATTTAAATGTATAAATCATGTGCTCAATTCAAATAAAAACATCATGTTATGAACAATGCAACGTGTGTGTTTTCAGTAATAATACGTAGCCCTTCAGGATAGCTGTCCTGGATATCTAAGTATCTCATTTTGTAGATAGCATATAAAGTGGACTCCCTCTAAACCGACATCCCTCTAATCCGACATTCCCTGTAGATCAACATATTTATTTGGTCCCGAATTTGTCCCTGTATACTATCATATAAGAAACTCTCTCTAATCCGACATCCCTCTAAACCGATATTTTTCACCGGTCCCGAGGATGTCGGTTTAGCGGGAGTCCACTGTACCAATATTATCACGAACCATCTCCTTCCGATGACAAGCAACCAATGCTGTCAACCAGCCCAACAATGTGATTCATTAAGCAATCCCATACGACCAACATAGACGACTAAGTAAGAACCTCTCATCTGGAATAACCACGTTGGTTCACCTGAGACTCAGTCTCAACTTTTCAGTCATATCATAAGATGCTAAGAAGCAGGGAGTGAACGTTCATAGCAGTCAAATAACAATAGACGAGTTGGAAAATATCTTCGTGTCATAACTGACTTTCAGCTATCCATTCATACATTATCACCACCACCTTCCCTTTCAATTCTAAATATCTCGAAGCCTTTTGTGTTTACGTAGTTCCAGTCAGTGACGGCGAACCTCTCTACGTTGATACAAATGTCAGACCAGCTCAACCGCTCAACGGCCGCACCGTCTATCGCACATGCTGATGAACACAACGTCTGTGTATTCTAAAACCATATCCCGACCATTTATTTAAATGTATAAATCATGTGCTCAATTCAAATAAAAACATCATGTTATGAACAATGCAACGTGTGTGTTTTCAGTGATAATACGTAGCCCTTCAGGATAGCTGTCCTGGATATCTAAGGCATCTCATTTTGTAGATAGCATATAAAGTGGACTCCTCTAAACCGACATCCCTCTAATCCGACATTCCCTGTAGATCAACATATTTATTTGGTCCCGAATTTGTCCCTGTATACTATCATATAAGAAACTTCTAATCCGACATCCCTCTAAACCGATATTTTTCACCGGTCCCGAGGATGTCGGTTTAGCGGGGAGTCCACTGTACCAATATTATCACGAACCATCTCCTTCCGATGACAAGCAACCAATGCTGTCAACCAGCCCAACAATGTGATTCATTAAGCAATCCCATACGACCAACATAGACGACTAAGTAAGAACCTCTCATCTGGAATAACCACGTTGGTTCACCTGAGACTCAGTCTCAACTTTTCAGTCATATCATAAGATGCTAAGAAGCAGAGGAGTGAACGTTCATAGCAGTCAAATAACAATAGACGAGTTGGAAAATATCTTCGTGGCATAACTGACTTTCAGCTATCCATTCATACATTTTCACCACCACCTTCCCTTTCAATTCTAAATATCTCGAAGCCTTTTTTGTGTTTACGTTGGGGCGGTGGGGTAGCCTAGTGGTTAAAGCGTTGGCTCGTCACGCCGAAGACCCGGGTTCGAATCCCCACATGGGTACAATGTGTGAAGCCCATTTCTGGTGTCCCCCGCCGGGGGGTTGCTGGAATATTGCTAAAAGCGGCGTAAAACCAAACTCAGTCAGTCAGTGTGTTTACGTTATTTCAGTTAAAACACGAAGTGCATTTCAACTGTACTGGTGTGGGTGTATCTGAGTAACTGATAGTATCTGAACAGGCTACCTGTATGTACTAATTTGCCTATGCGATGTTAAGTTTGATAACAGAGGAGTTCACGTCGCATGCCGCTTGGAGGCAGATAACAACATGAAGTCCTGAAGCGTAGCATACGTTGGGTTTGGTATTTGAAGATCTGAAATCAACTGTAATCAATTTAAAAATGCTCACATTTCCATATTCATTGCTTTAATTAAACATATATCACCCCCTCACTCACAAAAGTGTATATCCTTATAATATATATATCATGCCATGTATTGAGTAGAACTAGTGAGCGTATACTTGTATACTAGGTTTTAATCAAGCGTTAGGTACAATCTAAACTGCTGTAAATACACAATGCCATTGCGAAGGAAATATGTTATCTTTGCGATCTGTACTTTATCAGTAAAGTACAGATTCTAGTACCTTTAGGGTTGTGTCCCATCCAGGATTCGAACCCACACTCTCAAAGTCACCAGCACATAAAGCCAGCCATCTAACCCACTCAGCCTCGCGGCTTCCACAGAGATGGAAGTCGGACAGCTGGTAGTCTAGATCATGTAATGTATGTTCCCATCTGACAAGTGTAAACTGGCCCGGCTCCCAAGGCCGAAAGCTTTGAATACACAATTCCATTTAGAAAGTGGTCAGATGTAACATACGTTACATATATTTTCCAGATTATAACATATGTTACATTTAAACTCCTGTAGATATTAAACTAACATTTTATGAGGACAGTATCTTTTCATCAGCGCGTATGCAGTCACGATAAGTTTATTTGGGACCCACCTGGTGCGGGACCGGTGTTGGTTTCAGACACCCCGCTGTATTTATAGGTCTGCTGGCACCATGTTGTTCATTCACACAGACACTGACGGGTAAAGATGCTGATTCCGATTGCTGTCATTGCCGTTGCAGCCAACGTCTACGTGACTGCGAAAGATGCCCTGTGTCCCATCCCGTCAAACCATATACACTTCGGTTACCACGCCGGTTCCGACGATGGTAAGTTGATTGAAGCATTGTACCTGTTTTCTCCAAGTAAAAGCTATTTAAATTGTCGAAGAGCGTAAGCAATATCCGCTTTTACCATTTCACGACGCCGACCATTTCAAGCGTTCTGGAATCACTATCAAATATTGACGAAAATAAGTGTTCGCCAAAAGGAGAGCATATTCTGCCCAACACATGCAAAGACAAGGCAAGTATTTTCCTGAAGAATAAACACACGGGATTATGTTTCATTAGTGAAAATAGGCATTTGCACCAGATATTCATTTTTGTCACCGACAGGTCATATTTTGAAACGTCCTTCACAAATCTACCATTGAACTTTTTACAAGCTTTATTAAAGCAATAACCCTTATCAAACAACTTTTGAGTACGGGTCGTGCGGCGCTTTATGATATACTGGTAGAAAGAAAATGTTGGATTGTACCTCAAAAGTTGAGAAATGTAGACAACAAAAGTTGGAGCTGCTGGTATATTGGTCGACACAAAGAGAAGTTGGATATATATATATATATATATAATTAGCATTCCTCCTGTCTGAACAACAATCCAAATCACACTCTCTGTCGTTCTGTTTCTTTCTGTCTCTACAATATCAGCAACATCAATACATATCTGACTGTGAATTGTCTGAAAGCTCTTGTGCAAGCATGTATCACACCACGCCTAGATTACTGTAACTCGCTGCTTTATGGAACATCAAGCTCAAACAACTCCTACAGCGTCTACAGAACAGCTCTGCTCGTCTCATCACTGGTTCCAGGAAGCACTGTGAAATCACACCAATCCTGCGTGAGCTACAGTAGCTTCCTGTGCTTTCTCTTACATATTCAGTCCTGAATGATCCCACTGCTCCTTAGTATAATTTCGTATAAAACTTCAAATAGAACTCTTCCATCCAGCAGTACTTTGAATGATCTTGCCATCCCCAGAACCACCACTGAAATGGGGGAAAGCTGTTTTACAGTGTCAGCCCCAGTGTTGAGGAATGAATTTCCAGCTTAACTGAAAATTGCAAAATCAAGGGATTCATTCCAGAAACAAACTTAAAACACACCTATTCAGACAATATTTTTGCTTTGAATCCTCGAGTGAATGATGAAGGAGTAGGAATATACTCCGAAGCGTAGTGTTCCTCATAGTAAAGAAGAGGACATCCTTACAAACTCTCTTCCTTAAGTGTACCATTTCTAAATGCCATTCAAAGACCTATTATTGAAATTAAGCATTGATCCCAATCTCTTAACTTCAAAGCATTATCGAGTTGAGGGGGAACGGGTGGACCACAATCTTCCACATTGTGGTTTTAAACTGGCTTAGGTCAAGTATTAAAGTATGGGCGTTACGATTACCTCAGCGCTAAGATCACTTTCTTCAAATGGATTAAAACGTTTAAGGACCTGGCTAGCTCTTCTCGAAACGTTCGTAGCCCTACGATCTTCTTAAGCCCATTCTTAACACACTGGCTTCGATCATAGTTAAGAATTTTTAGGGCTACGAACGTTTCGAGAATAAGGGCCCTGGGTGCCGTTGTACAACGCAGATATATACGCCGTACACAGCTGCGTCTCTTAGGCGTCCTTGAAATCAATGATCTTGACATCGAAAATCAGTTCGCCCTGATTGGTTTGCCAGTGCTCGTTGGTTTCAACAAATACGGAGACATTCAAGTAGCGCCTCAGATTCTCCTACAGTAACCTTTGAAAACCGGGTTAGAATTGGTTTCAGCAACCATGTTTGTCGTAAAACAGCAATCAATCAATCTCCTGCAGTACGCTTAAACTGAACTGAAATGACGGATATTGTGTTCCAGATCCTTTCCACTGGTACGATCTGGACAAGGACACCCACTGCTGTGACGGGTCTAATCAGTCCCCCATTGACATCCAGAGCGAAGACGCTGTGTGTTATCCTCTAGGCGGCATCGAGTACGAACCAAAAGGAGCTGTATCTGGGAATTTAAAAATGAATGGTAATATTTTGAATTAATTTACTAGTATCGGTTGCAATATCAATTTAGATATGCATAGTTCCTTTCAAATGAGTATTTATTTTCACAGTACTTTAATCTCCAGAAAATTCACTTTCGTAATGTCATGCAGTTAAGCAGTATTAGTGTTTACTCCAGAAAATGTGTAAATATATACCGCAAATGATTCTTTTATAGCAGTTGAAAATTGTATTACATCGTAAATATTTCCGAAACGTATGAAGAAGGAATGGCATAGAGGAAAAAGCTGCACTCGCTCTTGCTACCAGGATCAGTTACGTCTTGTCTGCGGTGTTGGCAAATCTTGTGAAGTGTTTGTTTCGAGGGATTAAAAGGTTCAGTGGTGAACAAAGGGCGATGAGGTGCCTCTTTGTCCTCCCAAGTGCCCCTAGCTGTCCCAATAGAATAGCACTTTATCTCTCTTAGAGCTCAGCCAAATATGCCACACGTACCAACTCGTAATTTCTTAAGTCTATTCAGCTCACTACTTTAATTAAAATACTTTTTGGCAGTACATAATTGGAAAATTATTGCACTGCATGTGACCTTTCTTAATAGTCTCACAGTGCCTGAACCATGTTATTTCTCCTTCCGCTCAGCCTTTACTGTAATGCTAACGCCTTACATCTGCCAACGCTTAATTCGCAAGTGGTGAAGCAATACGCTAATGAGGGGAAGGGTCCTGTACCATGTTTGTGAAATATCTATGATGCCTTACATGAAGTTGTTAGGTTTTTTTGTGGTTTTTGTTTGTTTTGTTTTCTTTTTTTTAATGATTTAAGCAAGTCTAGCTATGTATGGCGTTCAGTCACTGCTTGAAGAAAGACTTCATTACAATTTTATTTGGTAAATATTAGTATTTCACTGACTCAGTCATTTTGTCATATTGTTAACAAAAGTGTCTTTTGGGTTGTGATAGTGTTAATGTTAACAATAGTGTCTTCTGGGTTGTGATAGTGTTATTGTTAACAATAGTGTCTTCTGGGTTGTGACAGTGTTGATGTTAACAATAGTGTTTTCTGGGTTGTGACAGCGTTCATGTTAACAATAGTGTTTTCTGGGTTGTGGCAGTGTTCATGTTGACAATAGTGTCTTGTGGTTTGTGACAATGTTGATGTTAACAATAGCGTCTGCTGGGTTGTGATAGTGTTAATGTTAACAATAGTGTATGTTGGGTTGTGATAGTGTTAATGTTAACAATAGCGTCTGCTGGGTTGTGATAGTGTTAATGTTAACAATAGTGTCAGCTGGGTTGTGATAGTGTTCATGTTAACAATAGTGTCTTCTGGGTTGTGACAGTGTTAATGTTAACAATAGTGTCAGCTGGGTTGTGACAGTGTTAATGTTAACAATAGTGTCAGCTTGGTTGTGGTAGTGTTAATGTTAACAATAGTGTCTTCTGGGTTGTGGTAGTGTTCATGTTAACAATAGTGTCAGCTGGGTTGTGATAGTGTTCATGCTTACAATAGTGTCAGCTGGGTTGTGACAGTGTTAATGTTAACAATAGTGTCTTCTGGGTTGTGATAGTGTTCATGTTAACAATAGTGTCTTCTGGGTTGTGATAGTGTTAATGTTATCAATAGTGTCTTCTGGGTTGTGATAGTGTTAATGTTAACAATAGTGTCAGCTGGGTTGTGATAGTGTTAATGTTAACAATAGCGTCTGCTGGGTTGTGATAGTGTTCATGTTAACAATAGTGTATGTTGGGTTGTGATAGTGTTAATGTTAACAATAGCGTCTGCTGGGTTGTGATAGTGTTAATGTTAACAATAGTGTCTGCTGGGTTGTGATAGTGTTAATGTTAACAATAGTGTCCTCTGGGTTGTGACAGTGTTCATGTTAACAATAGTGTTTTCTGGGTTGTGATAGTGTTAATGTTAACAATAGTGTCAGCTGGGTTGTGATAGTGTTAATGTTAACAATAGTGTCTTCTGGATTGTGATAGTGTTAATGTTAACAATAGTGTCTTCTGGGTTGTGATAGTGTTAATGTTAACAATAGTGTCTTCTGGGTTGTGATAGTGTGAATGTTAACAATAGTGTCTTCTGGGTTGTGATAGTGTTAATATTAACAATAGTGTCTTCTGGGTTGTGACAGTATTGATGTTAACAATAGTGTCTTCTGGGTTGTGACAGGGTTAATGTTAACAATAGTGTCTTCTGGGTTGTGACAGTGTTGATGTTAACAATACTGTCTTCTGGGTTGTGATAGTGTTGATGTTAACAATAGTGTCTTCTGGGTTGTGATAGTGTTCATGTTAACAATAGTGTCTTCTGGGTTGTGATAGTGTTAATGTTAACATAGCGTCTGCTGGGTTGTGACAGTGTTAACGTTAACAATAGTGTCTTCTGGGTTGTGACAGTGTTAATGTTAACAATAGCGTCGCCGTCGTTGACTAACGGTCTCCTTAACCTTATTCCAGGTTGTAAGTGAATCGCTGGACCACGCCTTCAACACATTCGTGGATGGAGTGGCGCATCTGAAAGTCGGTAAGTGAGTTAAGATTTTAAGTCACATCGGCAATATTTCAGCCATATCGTGACTAGAAAGTCGGTAAGTGTATTGTCATGTCCACCTGAGAACATACTTGACACTATACCAGGTAACGTCACCAATCAATGGTGGAAATATACACTAATAATCTTCAGCAGGTACTCATTGGTTTGAGCTGTACTTGATGAGTTGTTGGGAGGAACATATGGCGATCTGTTTAAGCATTTTTATCCTTGTATTATACTTCCTTGGTCCACAATCGGTTCGTCTACACGTGCTCAGTGTTATGGATGTAAACATTTTTGAGTATCATCTGAATGTGAACACATCATCCTTACAGAGATTTACGTGAGTGAGTGAGTTTAGTTTTACGCCGCTTTAGCAACCAGCAATATTACGGCGGGGTACACCGGAAATGGGCTTCACACATTGTACTCATGTGGGAAATCGAACCCGGTTCTTCGGACTACGGCTCTTTACCCACTGGCCTAATCCGACGCCCATACATAGAATTAATGTATAATTGGAAAGATCGTAAAAGGCGTTATATCACGTTCAGTATTTTTGTCACATATACATTATTTAGTCACAGTGAAATATTTTATTGTATCGAGACGGGTATTAATCAAGTATACAACATGAAGTTCTCGAGATGTTGATGCGTCGTATCTGTATATCAAATCGAGACCCAAAGATAGTAATTACTTTTTTTATATTTCACCAGTGTCCAACAATTGACATTTGCGCAAGCACGCCTTAAGGAGTAGTTTCTTAAATAATCATGGCAAATATGATGCCGGGGTCAAATGTATATTCGTAACAATCTCTATCACAATGAATCCCACTCCCTACATATTGTAGATGATCATTGAAAAGTAATTATGCAGTACCGCGATGGTATGCTATTGTATTCACAAAACAAGTTATGGAGGTGATATAGACAGATCTTATTCAGTTTTGTGAAAGTTATATGACAGCTCAACAAGAGATATCATCGTCGGTATTGAGATGTAATTCTGTTTCAGGTGAATCTGAGGAAGTGACTCTTGACCCGACGGAGCTGTTGGTGCTAGACAATGATTACTACACGTACAAGGGGTCGCTTACCACCCCGCCCTGTTCGGGAGTCAGTCCGATGGGTTCTTATGGTATTGCCTGTTCTGACCACAGAGGAGAGGGTAAGAGCTTGCTTGGTATTAGTGGCCCCAGAACGAAATCCTTTCCAGTTTGGCATTAGTGGCCTGTGGTCAGAGCATGGCCAAAGTTGAATTAAAGGATTGCAAGTCAGTGTACCGTATGCATACTTTGTACCAATAGGTATTACATTTGAAATGTATAAGCTCTTCACTTTGATATTTTTCTAAACTGACGGGACATTAAGAATTTTAAAATGACATTTAGAGGTATCAAATGAGGAAATCCACTAATATTTTGAAGTTTCAAAGAATAAATAACTATGTTAATATTGTTTCAAGCATATTGCGTAATCTAAGGCTGTTGACGTTCTCATCATGGCTAGAAACTTATGGTTTGCATCTTGGTAGTTCCCTCGGTCGTGTTGTATTGTGACGTCGTGTTGTATTGTGACGTTGTATTGTGACGTCGTGTTGTATTGTGACGTTGTGTTGTATTCTGACGATCCTCATGTGTGATTTGTTACTTCACCAGATCCGTGTGCTGAGGGCTGTTCCAGTCAGTGACGGTGAACCCATTTCGGTCGACACGAACGACAGACCAGCTCAACCGCTGAACAACCGCACCGTTCTGGTTTCTTGCTGACGAACCGGAACACGTGTACATGTTTCAGAGACAGCACATAATTGGCCTTCAGACAAACCGTCAGTAATTTCGACCACTAGATAGATGGCGGCACAGTGAGTAAGTTTGGTTTTACGCCGCACTCAGCAATATTCCAGCTATATGGCGGTGGACTGTAAATAATTGAGTCTGGACCAGACAATTCAGTGATCAACAGCATGAGGATCGATCTACGCAATTGGGACACGATGACGTGTGTCAAGTCAACCAAGACAGCAAGCCTAACCACCCGATCCCGTTAGTCGTCTCTTACGACAAGCATGGGTTACTGAAAAACAATTATATCCTGGATCTTCACGGGTCAGATGACCGTACAGTCACTGAACCGTGACTAACTGTATGAAGGTTTTGTTGGGTAACCCCTTGTCATAACTGGCCAGGTGGGGGATGGAGTAGCGCAGTTGTTGAAGCGTTCGACCCACACGTGTTCGATTCCTCCACATGGTACCATTTGCGGCACCGCCTTTCTTAACATTAGATTTTGTCCTGAAAACAGCAGGTAAGGGCAATGTGTGAGTGGGATATGCACCATTTCCTTCTCTCCGTAATAGTGTACCATTTGTCCTGTAAACCGGAAACAGGGTTTTTGTAACAAACAATTTGAAGTAAGTAAATATATCAAATGAGAACTGACGCCAGTGAAGCCATTTATCACAGCCATAAGTAGGTCAACTCTGCGCGTTTGTTAGCAAAGCCCGACACGAGGCAGCTGTAATTATTGCGGACCGGGGATGGAGGATCTGCTCTCGAGTGTATTTTTATTTCTACTAATTCTTTGACTGCGAGTCTGGTGCCGTTCATGTATTGGAGAATAACCCACGTACGTGTAACGGTGAATGGTGGACTACCTGTGAATTATGTGTGATAGTAAGCCTTGGCTAATAGGTTACTGTATGAATGCATTGTACTTCTGGGAACAAACTATAGAAATGACGCGAATCTGTCTTTGGTCAGTATGTGCTGTTTTTAAACCTATAAAGGTGCGTGTTCATTAAAAAATGTCGCAATAAATTGTTTCATGTTGTTTTTTTCCGACTGATGCAATCAATTTATCATGGTATCTTACGAAATTACTTTGCACTTCACAACGAACTTTTTCGTCAACTCTCTCTCTTGATATACTCTCTCTCTCTCTCTCTCTCTCTCTCTCTCTCTCTCTCTCTCTCTCTCTCTCTCTCTCTCTCTCTCTCTCTCTCTCTCTCTCTCTCTCTCTCTCTCTCTCTCTCTCATTACGAAAATGGGCCGACGCCCTGACGCTGTTGAAATTACCACCTCCGTGAGCTATCGTATCCTTGGAACGTTCTTTCAATACTGTCATGCAAAATGGCTCCTCCACATCAATTGGCAGACAGCTTCAAGAATAATTGAGTCTTATTATCTGGGAAGCAATACAGAAAAGTGATATAAACCATCACTCATGCCATGTGGGTTTTCCCGAACATTTTCCCAAACATCTTTTAACCACAGGGTCCAGAACAAATCATCTTCAAAGTTCTGGTGGGCGTTGAAGTTTTATAACCCCAGTGTTGGGTATTTAGCAACACAGACCAGTCAAAGGAAACGATCGCTGTTGCTCTTCCTCCTCCTTGTGCACCAAGTTTGTTCCACGGAGCTCCGAAAAGATCCACACAAAGAGATATATATTGCTGAATCTAGACAATACACCATCTAATCACTGTCTCAAAGAGTGACCATAACCTTTAATGGGTGTGTCTATGCTCTTATAGCGTTAAACGGGAGGTGGGGTAGCCTAGTGGTTAAAGCGTTTGCTCGTCACGCCGAAGACTCGGGTTCGATTCCCCACATGCCCCACAAGCCCATGTTCTCCGCCGTGATGTTGCTGGGATATTGCTAAAAGCGGCGTGAAACTAAACGGTGAAACCGAATCACGTCGCCTGTGACCGTAGATTCACGTAGGGTATGATACAGTACAACCAACTACTTCATGACTTGTAGTTGAGGCTGTATTGTTACTGGGTGGAAATTACAACTATGACACAACATCTCAACTAACTTTAACATGCGCCACACAGGTTCTTGTGTATGTACATGCAGTAGCTCGTCCCCACACGAATATTTCGAGTCAAGTGAATAAACTGAAGCAAGTAATTCTAAATACTTAATTTTTGTGCCTGGTTATGATGACATTGAATAGAATAGGGATAGGTTCACTATGAAATGCCAATGTTGGTGGTGTTTTGTTTTTAAAGCACTATTTTCTGTATTAACGTAAGGGTACTCTTGTTTTAAAAGCAATATCTATAATATACAGTTTGGTTTACTACTCTTCACATGTAGGTGAGTGAGTGAGTTTAGTTTTTACGCCGCACTCAGCAATATTCCTCCAGCTATATGGCGGTGGTCTGTAAATAATCGAGTCTGGACCAGACAATTCAGTGATCAACAGTATGAGCATCGATCTACGCAATTGGGACACGATGACAGGTGTCCACCAAGTTGGCGAGCCTGACCACCCGATGCCGTTAGTCGCCTCATACGACAAGCATGAGTTACTGAAGATCAGTTCTAGCCCGGATCTTCACGGGTATGGATGTAAAGCACTTAAGTTGAACAACATAACATGTTAAAACACGGTAAGAATTATGTTGAATCAGTGACCGACACATATGATGTTTGTATCAATACTAAATACTCAAGACTAAATGAACTTTATTCATGACAAACTATTCAGGCGAATAAAAACCACACACATTCTTTAAATAAAGAAATAAGTAAATTTGGGAATATAGGACTCATGTAGCTGCATCAAAAACAACACAGATAAACTGTTCCTTTCCAAAACTACACCTTTGTGTGATTGTAAACAGCTTTTGCTTTATGAATTGTTTTCTGAATTTCCTACATTTAGTATTAAGCCATGGCTTGTTCTTACGATAACGGGGTGTGTATTTCGCGTGTTTCTGTGTCCCGAATGTTTCATGTTTCCGTGTTCCCGTGACAGCACGTGCGAGAAGCTATCAGAGAGCGTGTTGATAATCGATTAATCTCCATGGTTGGATACCGCTGTACGGACAAGATTTGTAAGTTAATATATTTACCTTATCTATGTCAACATTTTGGCGAAAAGTAGGTTTTTTTATCGAGGCTATAACGTTTAGGTTTTGCCGTTTTGCTATTGTCTATAGTTTGGCATGAAATGCATGTGGACCCGGTTTTTTGTAAATATCTCTTCATCCAATGACCCAATCATCTCAAACTGTGCAAGTGGATGTTTTGTCAGACAACCTAATCACATTGGAAATCACCGATTTTATGCATTTGTATTAAAGAATCTGTCTATGTAACTGTCAGCAAAATAAACAACAGAACGCAGAGGGAGGGAGCCAATGACCTGTAACAGCGGCAGTGTTGGGTCATAAAGGTAAATGCACGTGCAGTTCATGATAGTTACCTGTGCACTGCACAGTGATAGACCGTTTGGATAATTCACATTGACTACTTCTGGCTGTCATCATGAAAGCTTAGTCAGATGATGCTAAACGTTTAATTAGAAATGTGTTGAATTTTTTTTAAAAAGAGAGTAAACGTAGCAAACCGATTTATAAGGTGTCGGATTACATGAAACGTACAACTTTTGCTCTTGGCATGAAAAAGAACATCGTGCTAAAAATTGTGAAAAATAAACCAACAACCAATAAACAAAACCATGTACAAAATGGTAGGCATCCAAAGTTAGATTCTTTTGACATCAGTGTCATCAGAGATGTCATTCGCCGGCTATTTGCTAGAAATAACACCTGTCCACAAGAGAGTTAAAACACATCCTTGCAGAGGATCACGACATTAATGTTTCTAGGTTTATGCTAAGCAAACTACTGCTCAAATTTGGATACAAGTTCAAGAAGGTAGCAAACCAGAAACTTGTAATGTGTGAGAGATGGGTTCGAACCCATATAACTGGATGAGACCTTGGTCAATGCAAACCATACTGCTGCCAGACAGTGGCTACTCACTGATCCCAGTGATGGTAGGAAAATACCAACAGGCAAAGGTGAGCGTTTAATCGTTTTTCATGCTGGTTCCCACAGTGGAGGGGCGGTGGGGTAGCCTAGTGGTTAAAGCGTTGGCTCGTCACGCCGAAGACCCGGGTTCGATTCCCCACATGGGCACAATGTGTTAAGCCCATTTCTGGTGTCCCCCGCCGTGATATTGCTGGAATATTGCTAAAAGCGGCGTAAAACTAAACTCAGTCAGTCAGTCCCACAGTGGATTCCTACCTGGGTGTGATCTAGTATTTCGGTCAAAGAGCACAGATGGTAGGGACTATCATACAGAAAATTAATGAACTCAACGGTTTTCACACAGTATGTTGAGGAACAATTGTTGCCAGCTCTGCCTTACAAAAGTCTTGTTGTCATGGACAATGCTCCCTATCACAGTGTTCGAGATCCAAACAATAGGTGCCCAACTTCCAATACAAAGAAGTCAGATATGCAGCAATGGCTAACAAATAACAATAAAAATTGTCAATTAAGGCCACTAAACCACAGTTGTACTCTTTGATTAAACCTAACAAACCTCCACCCACATATAACATTGACAACATGCTACGCCAACACGACCATAAGGTCTTGAGATTACCACCGTACCACTGTGATCTCAACCCAATCGAACTTATCTGGGGAGACCTTAAATGTACAGTGGCCCGGACAAAATCAATCATTCAAGTTGAATGATGTCAAGCACATTGTCAACACTGCTATATGTGACATTGACATTGCACGCTGGCATGCATGTGTTGAACATGTCAAGAAGGTGGAGAAAGAGTACTGGCTCAAAGATGGCTTGAAGGAGCAAACAGTTAATCCAGTTGTCATTCGTCTGGACACTGATGACTCTTCTGTGGAAGAATGGAGTGAACTTGATGAAGTCTAATTCTGTTATTATATTTACAGATAATAATAGTATCCAGCCAGATATGCTCAAAGAAATATAACTTCTTTTAACAATGACAGCACTGACTAATTCCAACGACTTATAGCGTAACATGAAACACTCATTTCACATAAAATTATCATGAAAATATAAATATTAACTATCTATGTGCTTAAAGCTATAAGAAATGCATTGCTTAATTTGAAATGTGAACGACATCAAAACATAACACTTTTGTCTTCATTCTATCATTTCTTCAATGAGTGTGCATGATTGTGTGTGCTTGTGTCCGAGGGAACGGGGCTTTAACAGTTGTTGAGTTCTCACCATAGGTGGTCCGATTAATGATTTAGTGTAAATATACTTTCTGTGTTCTTTAAATGCATTTCCACTTAGGTACTGCTTAAACAAAATATGACATTAACATTACAAATTTAAAGATTTTAACCTACAGAATAATTCTCACTAATGGGTTTTGTGGTTAATGTTGAACAACTCAGAGAAACAAAATCCGTATGATGGTTAACAGTTGGCACCCACCTTACCCTATTCACGACCTGTGACATTTCTTCATACCTGTCACGTGCATAGCTGACCTACATTGACGAACGTTGACCTTTATGACCCAACACTGCCGCTGTTACAGGTCATTGGCTCCCTCCCTCTGCAAGCCGTCTGCGTTCTGCTGTTTATTTTGTTGACAGTTACATAGACAGATTCTTTAATACAAATGCATAAAATCGGTGATTTCCAATGTGATTAGGTTGTCTGACAAAACATCCACTTGCACAGTTTGAGATCGATTGGGTCATTGGATGAAGAGATATTTACAAAAACCCGGGTCCACATGCATTTCATGCCAAACTATACATGGTGAATACGTTTAGGTTGCTTTACTACATCGGGGATAGGCTTGCTTTTCAATGTGAACGATAATGGGCAGTGAACCTCTGACGTCAAGGGAGAAAAGTCTTGAACATGAAAATCGGTAAAACGTTTTAAACTGTTTGAAGTGATAATATAATCGATTAAACCTTCGTCATTACAAGTCACCTTACCAATATGGTTATCATTAGCAACCCTTTTATTGACAATCCATCGACAACAGGTTTTTACGTTCTAAATTTAATGATTTTAATATACACATTTTTCTCGTCACGATATGGCTGAAATATGATATGACGCTAATATATACTCGCTCACTCACTACAATGAATAAATTCAAAATAAAATGTTACAAATATCTAAAAGTCCATGACCAAAATTGTTTACTTTACCGACATCTTGAGAAGATCTTCTAGTGGAAGATTCAAATCATGTGAATATTTCTCACGGGATATACACTCTTCGAAAAAAAGAAACGCATCGGTGATTTTGAGAATATTGGAATCAATAGCTGCAGCAAAAACAATACAAATAGACTGTTTCTTTCCACAACGCCATCTTTGTATGATTGTAAACAGTTTCAGCGCCAAAACGGGGCAATTTTAAGTTTTTCCCTCGTTTTAGAAGCGTTTGAAAAAAAATATTCGCCAAAACGTCACCAAGAAAACATGCAAAGCAACATGCACGTGCAAGTAAGCGGAACAGCCTGCGGTATCAAACACTAAAAAATGGCAAACGTTGTGTTTGATATCGTCATTCGTTTTTGCCTGGAAAAGAGGAAATCATCATGCCACGACTAAGTGCTGCCAATCGAAGCATCGTTATAGGCCGCCTTGAAGCTGCATTTGCCCGACATTTTAACGTTCATTAGAGCACCATATCTCGCCTTTGGGATCGTTTCCTGCAGACCAATTCCGCCAAAGATCGCCCGAAAAGTAGCCGTCCAAGCGTTACCACCCAAGCCCAGGACCGCTACATCCGGGCTCCTCACTTGTGTTATCGTCTTGCCAAAGACGTGAAGACTGCATAACGCATCCCTGGTTTGAGAGGAATTTCCGGCCAAACTGTCAGGAATCGATTACGTAAAGTGCGGATTTGACCAAGAAGGCCAGTTGTCGACCCTCTTTTCAGAGACTCCATAGGCGCAATCGCTTTTTATGGTGTCTTAGAGTCCGGAACTGGAACCTTAGAAACTGGAGGCAAGTCTGGTTCAGTGATGAATCACGATTTCTTCTTCACCGGCGAGATGGAAGGCAGCGTGTTTACCGTCGGAGAAATGAAAGTTTTGCCCCTTATTGCATTCGACAGGTTGACAGATTCGGTGGAGAGTGTGTCATGATCTGTGGTGCGATATCCAGCACACAAAGATCTGATTTAGTGGTGGTGTGGTTCAGGGGAATTTGACAGCAAATCGGTACATAAACGAAGTGCTTGCACGTCACATGCTTAAGGTTATGGACCGACAGAGGGAGTTGTTCCAGGATGACAACGCTATTTCACATATATCACGCGTCACGGTCCGCTACCTTGCCAATTCTAACGTCAGTGTCTTGCCATGGCCTTTCCGATCACCAGATCTAAACCCGATAGACCACCAATGGGATGAACTCGTTCGACGTGTTCGACAACGTCAAACACGCCTCGGCCACTTCCAGAACTAGTCATCGCATTGCAGGAAGAGTGGGGAAGAATTCCGCAAGAGCGACTTCGTCGACTTATCCAGTCTGTGTCGAGAATTGCTGCCAGTGGCGTCCATACAAAGTACTGACTTTGACGCCATCATGTGGACTCAAGTAAACAGAAACACAACAATAAAGACTGTTGTTGTGTTGATGAACTCTCTGTCTATAGACGTGTGTATTGTCACCTTTTTACCTTTGAAATTGCATGAAATAATTGCTCTTAAAGGCACTATATGACACCACACTTCTCAAAACTAAAATAATGCATATCTCGCAATACCATCATCCCTCATGGAAACTACCATATAATTTATTTTTTAAAATACGTATTTAGATTACAATATTAAATTGCATTACATCTACCGGCCGAACATTGCTTCAAGCGAACCCCAGGGAGTTATGTCCCTTGGAGCGCCCTTGACGAATATCATACGCACAGCTTGTGATTGAAACCACAGGGGCGTGTCACGCTTAGAAACAGCGTTAGAAAGAAGTATAAGTACATAGACCCTACCCTTGTACTATAAAAGGAAAGGGATGTAACGACGAAACCACCCCCTCCTCAATCTAAGTTAGATTTAACCACGTAAACTATTTTTAAGGCCCCGTCGAGGCCTACGGATCGAAAGCGAGATGATTTCCCTACAAAATGAGCTATAAATGGTCACAATCGGATCATTATTTCAAATGTAATACGCCACGACTCACCGAAAACAGCTACCTCCGCAATTCCAAGCCAAAATCGTGGATCACCCAAGACAGCGAAAACTCACCTTTTAAATTCGTTTATTAATTCCAGACACATTGACAGCATAATGTTTCACGTCTATAATGCAGTCAAAGTGTGATAATATCACGTGTTTTGCTACGTACAAGCACTGCATATGTTCAAACACTGGTACCATCATGTGTTTTGCTATGTACAAGCACTGCATATGTTCAAACACTGGCACCATCACGTGTTTTGCTACGTACAAGCACTGCATATGTTCAAACACTGGTACCATCACGTGTTTCGCTACATAGCACTGCATATGTTCAAACACTGGTACCATCACGTGTTTTGCTACGTACAAGCACTGCATATGTTCAAACACTGGTACCATCACGTGTTTTGCTACGTACAAGCACTGCATATGTTCAAACACTGGTACCATCACGTGTTTTGCTACGTACAAGCACTGCATATGTTCAAACACTGGTACCATCACGTGTTTTGCTACGTACAAGCACTGCATATGTTCAAACACTGGTACCATCACATGTTTCGCTACATAGCACTGCATATGTTCAAACACTGGTACCATCACGTGTTTTGCTACGTACAAGCACTGCATATTTTCAAACACTGGTACCATCACGTGTTTTGCTACGTACAAGCACTGCATATGTTCAAACACTGGCACCATCACGTGTTTTGCTACATAGCACTGCATATGTTCAAACACTGGTACCATCACGTGTTTTACTACGTACAAGCACTGCATATGTTCAAACACTAAGTACCATCACGTGTTTTGCTACGTACAAGCACAAACACTGGTACCATCACGTGTTTTGCTACGTACAAGCACTGCATATGTTCAAACACTGGTACCATCACGTGTTTTGCTACGTACAAGCACTGCATATGTTCAAACACTGGTACCATCATGTTTTGCTACGTACAAGCACTGCATATGTTCAAACACTGGTACCATCACGTGTTTTGCTACGTACAAGCACTGCATATGTTCAAACACTGGTACCATCAATGTTGGCTACATAGCACTGCATATGTTCAAACACTGGTTTCATCACGTGTTTTGCTACGCAAGCACTGCATATGTTCAAACACTGGTACCATCACGTGTTTTACTACGTACAAGCACTGCATATGTTCAAACACTGGCACCATCACGTGTTTTGCTACGTACAAGCACTGCATATGTTCAAACACTGGTACCATCACGTGTTTCGCTACATAGCACTGCATATGTTCAAACACTGGTACCATCACGTGTTTTGCTACGTACAAGCACTGCATATGTTCAAACACTGGTACCATCACGTGTTTTGCTACGTACAAGCACTGCATATGTTCAAACACTGGTACCATCACGTGTTTTGCAACGTACAAGCACTGCATATTTTCAAACACTGGTACCATCACGTGTTTTACTACGTACAAGCACTGCATATGTTCAAACACTGGTACCATCACGTGTTTTGCTACGTACAAGCACTGCATATGTTCAAACACTGGTACCATCACGTGTTTTGCTACGTACAAGCACTGCATATGTTCAAACACTGGTACCATCACGTGTTTCGCTACATAGCACTGCATATGTAGAACACTGCACGAACCAAAGCTGCATCACTGTAAGCATATCGGCAGTAAACAGCCAATAGAATGGCCTGACACATTGCAGAACAACGGCAGCGAGGAATTGGGTCATCCAGACGGGAAGCAGCCAATGTTAATCTTGCAGGACTTCTTTGCAGAGCTCCTGGAACTCCAGTTTTGGTAATGGGATGGATCGGTTTATACATTCAGCTGAATGTAGGAAAAGAATGAATAGATACAAGGGATCGTGTAGGTTTACCGTAATGTATAGGTATAGAGGTATATAAGTAGTATAGAAGCCCTCTATAATGCTTATATAGGATGATCAAAGGTGATAACACACGATATTAGATACCTTTTTCATGTTGATGAATAACTTATAATGTGCATCAGTTTTATATACTTCGTTACATGCACTCCGTTTTAGAAATCCTGTAGGACTTTGCGACTCGGTTACTTACAGTAGACGTGGTGCTCATGTGGAAAAAACCTGTATTATTGTTTAGTACCAAAACAAAATGAGTATTTGCGTTACACTAGGTTTGATATAACTAATAATGCATTTCCATGTAAAGTTTCTTTTTGGGGTGAGTGTGTGCTTGTCACCTGGGTTAGGAATCAAAGATTTTCAAAAGAATTTTGCTTTTCGAACATAATACAACCGCCCGCCGTGTGATAGGAAGATGACATATCCCCCCTCTCCATGAAGGAATTATATAAAACTTCTGTTTGTAACCCACGAGCTGTTATATATGTAGGTTAGCGATAACATCTGGGGAAACATGAAACGCCACGATCATTAGCACGTATTGATTACTGGTCAATGTTGGCTACAACTGCCCTGGTGATTATACCTTGGTGCTGTGATACACCTCTTTGTATTTTGTCCTAACATCAAAATAAGTAGAATATTGCTGATGTATCGAGTCTCTTAAATGGTTATACAGACGGGCAGGCAGACACACATCAATAAAATAAAAAGAGTTTCAAAACTAAAACTGTACCATCTCGGAAGGATCCTGCTATAATGAAGAACACGTTCATTTCTACACAAAGACGTACAATCTATCTCGCCGCGCTGTTGCTGACCAGGCTTTACATTTTACTAATGCTTCAGTCTTAATTTGCTACCACTGACAATTGCAGGAACAAAATGTCTTTGTTCTACACATAGAAATGGGTTCTGGACAAAAGTGACTGGACATTTGTCGCATAAATTATTCTAATAATGGCATATGCGTTTCTTTTTTAAGAGTGTATATTTCGTCACTTATTTTACAGAGCAATTTTATCTGATCCTTTGTATTTCATACAATCCTATTCACTTTTGAAACATTCTTAACATTTTCCTTTATCGCCGTCTACATCTACACAATGGAAAGAAAACATTACTGCAATTGAAAAGAAACTGCATTCAACCCATCTAATATTTGTTAAAAAAAGAAACCGAACTTATTCGTTCCTGGTTCAAGTCTGAAGCAGGTAAACCAGTGATGGATATCATGAGATAGCCTGTGTCTGTGTACTGCAATTAAATCAACCAAGTTCTAATCCTCTGATTCATTTCATGTAATCAACATTACCCTCATCCAGAATTAGGACGTAGCTTTTTATTAAAATGTCCAATGTCCGATTCCGACCATATTAGCATGTGTTTACCATCAGTAGTGATCATATCAGGTGCAAATGTTCACCTAAAAGAACAGGAATACATGGTACAAGTTAAAACATGAATTGCATCGGATGTAATGTTTGTCAGTGATGCGTTCAATTTGGAAATGTTCTCAACAACTGTGTCATGAAACATTTTGAGTTTTACTGAAGTCTGAATATTTGAAACCTAGATTCAGAAGAAGAATCAATGACGTAATTTGCAGTCTGAGTAGAACGCAAATGTCAAACATCTCAAAAGTTGTGAAATGCAAACACCACAGACTGGAGCCGCAGTAGTTTGGCTGAAAGATAACTGCTGAAATATTCATTCAGTCACCCTGAATCTTAAGTCAAAGACTAAAATATGAAACTAGATGAGGTGTTCCGACAAGTCTCATATATTTCAGTAAATCAATTAATACAAATTTGATGTTTGTTTAACGATATACTGACTGACTGACTGACTGACTGAGTTTGGTTTTACGCCGCTTTTAGCAATATTCCATCAACATCACGGCGGGGGACACCAGAAATGGGCTTCATGCATTGTACCCATGTGGGTCTTCGGCGCGACGAGCCAACGCTTTAACCATTGGGCTACCCCAACGCCCGTTAACGATATCAGAGCATAGACACACCCATTAAAGGTTATGGTCACTCTTTGAGACAGTGATTAGATGGTGTATTGCCTAGATTCAGCAATATATATCTCTTTGTGTGGATCTTTTCCGAGCTTTGAAATCCCATTTTAAAGAGGAATGAACAAAAAGCTGGCTGTTACCTAGAAATAGCCTTAACCACTTTCTCCTGGACATTCAAATAATTTTGGTGACCAATGTTTAAACATCCTGGACTTTGTATATTGTTGTTGCTTTTCTCAATTTTGCTTTATTTACTGCAACTCGCCATGTTTCGATCTTTTTCGGTGCCTGGGCTGCTGAGCCTGGGGTTCAGGAACTGAGAGAAGACGCTGAATCAGCATATGTACTCTTCAGCGTTCATGTCTGATGGAACAAATAGATGCAGGAAACCATGTGTATGGTCTGGACATGTCTGGCACTGCTGCAAGAGGTGGTCTTGTGTATTCACGCATCAGCTGTGAAACCGGTATAAAAAATGCTGATTTAATTGGGTAGAAGGCATATATGTTATCTAGTGAACATGTCATAAACTTAATTACTAGAACCATTGTAGATTCCTATCTCCGTCTTCCTGAAATATATCAGAGAGTGTCATGTGTTGATGTAGATTTATCTAAGGTATTGAAAATACAAAATGGTACAATATCCAAGTGCTTATCCTTTGGGAGACAAGTAATACGCTTTGATGTCAAATGTCACTCATGTATAAGAAAGCTTCCTGAGTATAGATATAGATATTTCACCCATTAATTCTATTCCGACATGATAACTGGAGCACTTATGTACATTTGTAGTGCTTTTACCTTTCGAGGGAATAAATTGTAGGAAAAGATTCGTATACATATGGAAAATGTTCTGTCGTATCTATATGCACTGCTTTGTCATTATTCAAACCGTATTACGATAGGGAAAAGAATCACAAAGTTTACACTGACTGACTGACTGAGTATGGCTTTACGCCGCTTTTAACAAATATTCCAGCAATATCACGGCGGGGGACACCAGAAATGGGCTTCACTCATTGTACCCATGTGGGGATTCGAACCCGGGACAAAGTTTACAACTTAGGGGAAAAGTAATGAGCAAACAAGTAAGACACAGGGTAGATGTAATGGTAATTAGGTGATCCCACCTCATAGACTATTTGAGCAGTTGGAAATTTTAGTTTCATAAGTTTTTGTTTCGTTTCTTTGACTAGAATATGGATGCCACGATATTATGTTTAAAAGGAAAACTACCTTTAAGTATGCACCAAATGACCAATCAGTTGTATGTGATTCTAGTGCATTAAAAATTACGCAAACATAGTACTGTCATCATATTTGAACATATCAGCTAATATTACAGGTACATAATTTCAATCTTGATATTCTGCTTGAAAGAGCAATGTATATTTGAGAGTGCACATCGGTGCACTCCTCTATTGAATATAGATTAGGAAACTCTGACAACGACTGGTTTTGAGTCAGTTTGAAGTTAATTATATTGAGACAAGTTTTCTTATGAATGTATAGCATGATGACGTCTATGGATAAAGTGAGGAATTGATAGTAATACCTACAATAAGACTTTAAATGGCATTAGAAAAGAAACTCAAATTTTATTAGTTTATATCTTTGTAATCTAACGAACTCAGTCGTGAATTATAATGCTGCTTTTACAACCCATCTGCTGCAAGGGAGTCATCCATGGAGTGTACACCACGGTATATATAAAGTTGCCATCATCCACCTATGCCATCAGACACAGACACGAACACGATGCTGATTCAGATTCTCCTGGTAGTGTTTGCCACTAGCAGCTATACAGCTGCAAATAGTGCCCTGCGTTATGACCATGTGCAACAAACACGATCTGAGGACGGTAAGCTACTTTCCTTGATAATATCTACGGATAATTTCCACCCACAATTACGCTGATGGCTACATCCATGCTTCAGTACATGGGTTACAGTTATTTTATATCTTAAACTAATCTTTCCAGTGCATTGGGCCTCTTCAAACTGAAGTTCTTGAGATCTGCCATTGCAGCAGATCCATTCAACAGAATAATACGCTCAGATATTGGATCTAAATGCTGACACACGGGGTTACTGTTATTTGTACCTTTAACTAAAACGACCAAATGCAATGGAAAAAACTCCATAATTCCCTTGTGTTTTATATTTCCACCCGAGTAAAATTTAGATATTGCTGTTTTGTTTTTTAGATCCCAGGGTCATCCTTGGTATGAATATGCTTGGTAAGCATTTGTTTGCATTTCCATGAGATTTAGAAGGGAACATACTGTGTTGGAAAATCAGAAGTATATAACGTGATGATATACCTCTGAATGACTTTGATTAACCAATCACAATCCAGTATTTACTGAAGTCATGGTAGAATGGGTAATATGTAATGACCATAACAGAAATCATGATCAAAGAAAGAGCAAATCAATATGGTGAATATACATGGCAGAAGAACGCATGATCAAAAGTTACTTCCTTGTGAGACGTCAGAATTTGAAAAACCTGTTCATATTTTGGGGGTTCGAAAATAGGGTAGGAAGGATCTGGCAAGACATTCTTATGGATGCAAATTGTTTAGATGTTATTCAACACGCCCTTTTCAATAAGTGAAGAAAACTATATTATCTATTTTGATGCCATATAACCTAATTCAATTTCCATCATTTAAACGGATGATGTTATGAATACAACGTCTTCAGAATTGCAATGTAATTGTGTATGATTGTTCTAGATGAAGATGAAGAACGCAGAAAACGTGAGGAAGACGAAGATGAAGAAAATGAAGACGGTGAGCAAAACTACCTCCTACTTCCATATTAACCTGGTTCATTTGTTTTTCCTCCAGTTCCCACATGCCACAAAAAGTCAACTAGTGAAAGACAAGATATAAAGATTGTTGTCATAACACACTGTATACTAGTAAATATAACCAAGGCCAATTCAGTTCCTTGATTTAAACGCATGGTGTTTTGGATGGATCTTGTCCAGATTTGAAATACAATGTTCTTCCAATATGTTTAGAAGATGAAGAAGGTGAGGAAGACGAAGACGATGAGGAAGACGAAGAAGATGAGGAGGACGAAGATGATGAAGAAGGTTAGAAATGCTACCACATTCTCACAGACAAGAGTAATTGTTATTGTGTTTCTTTTGAATAATCAGTACTCGCACACCACAGACAATCAACTGGTGGAAGAAAGATTATGATGTATTTTGTCCTTTGACACTGTAGGCTTGCACATATCTGGATGGCAAGTTCTTGCCCTTGGTTTAAAAGACAGGTTTATGGATGCAACTTCTGTAGAGTGGCAATACACATTCTCCATCAGTATCATTTGCCACATTCAAGAGTAATTCAAGAAGTGAAAGGAAGCATACTACCCATATTGACATGAAACAAGACTGAACGCATGCAGTGCCATGAAGTCCCGTTCACTCTTTTCATGGAAACGTATGATGTTTTGAATATAGTTTCTTGAGAGATGCAATACAATTGTGTATGATTGTTTTAGATGAAGATGAAGAACGCAGAAAACGTGAGGAAGACGAAGATGAAGAAAATGAAGACGGTGAGCAAAACTACTTCCTACTTCCATATTCACCTGGTTCATTCCCTTTCCTCCAGTTCCCACATGCCACAAAAGTCAACTAGTGAAAGACAAGATATAAAGATTGTTGTCATAACACACTGTATACTAGTAAATATAACCAAGGCCAATTCAGTTCCTTCATTTAAACGCATGGTGTTTTGGATGGATCTTGTCCAGATTTGAAATACAATGTTCTTCCAATATGTTTAGAAGATGAAGAAGGTGAGGAAGACGAAGACGATGAGGAAGACGAAGAAGATGAGGAGGACGAAGATGATGAAGAAGGTTAGAAATGCTACCACATTCTCACAGACAAGAGTAATTGTTATTGTGTTTCTTTTGAATAATCAGTACTCGCACACCACAGACAATCAACTGGTGGAAGAAAGATTATGATGTATTTTGTCCTTTGACACTGTAGGCTTGCACATATCTGGATGGCAAGTTCTGGCCCTTGGTTTAAAAGACAGGTTTATGGATGCAACTTCTGTAGAGTGGCAATACACATTCTCCATCAGTATCATTTGCCACATTCAAGAGTAATTCAAGAAGTGAAAGGAAGCATACTACCCATATTGACATGAAACAAGACTGAACGCATGCAGTGCCATGAAGTCCCGTTCACTCTTTTCATGGAAACGTATGATGTTTTGAATATAGTTTCTTGAGAGATGCAATACAATTGTGTATGATTGTTTCTAGATGAAGATGAAGAACGCAGAAAACGTGAGGAAGACGAAGATGAAGAAAATGAAGACGGTGAGCAAAACTACTTCCTACTTCCATATTCACCTGGTTCATTCCCTTTTCCTACAGTTCCCACATGTCACAAAAAGTCAACTAGTGAAAGACAAGATATAAAGATTGTTGTCATAACACACTGTATACTAGTAAATATAACCAAGGCCAATTCAGTTCCTTCATTTAAACGCATGGTGTTTTGGATGGATCTTGTCCAGATTTGAAATACAATGTTCTTCCAATATGTTTAGAAGATGAAGAAGGTGAGGAAGACGAAGACGATGAGGAAGACGAAGAAGATGAGGAGGACGAAGATGATGAAGAAGGTTAGAAATGCTACCACATTCTCACAGACAAGAGTAATTGTTATTGTGTTTCTTTTTGAATAATCAGTACTCGCACACCACAGACAATCAACTGGTGGAAGAAAGATTATGATGTATTTTGTCCTTTGACACTGTAGGCTTGCACATATCTGGATGGCAAGTTCTTGCCCTTGGTTTAAAAGACAGGTTTATGGATGCAACTTCTGTAGAGTGGCAATACACATTCTCCATCAGTATCATTTGCCACATTCAAGAGTAATTCAAGAAGTGAAAGGAAGCATACTACCCATATTGACATGAAACAAGACTGAACGCATGCAGTGCCATGAAGTCCCGTTCACTCTTTTCATGGAAACGTATGATGTTTTGAATATAGTTTCTTGAGAGATGCAATACAATTGTGTATGATTGTTCTAGATGAAGATGAAGAACGCAGAAAACGTGAGGAAGACGAAGATGAAGAAAATGAAGACGGTGAGCAAAACTACTTCCTACTTCCATATTCACCTGGTTCATTCCCTTTTCCTACAGTTCCCACATGTCACAAAAAGTCAACTAGTGAAAGCCAAGATATAAAGATTGTTGTCATAACACACTGTATACTAGTAAATATAACCAAGGCCAATTCAGTTCCTTCATTTAAACGCATGGTGTTTTGGATGGATCTTGTCCAGATTTGAAATACAATGTTCTTCCAATATGTTTAGAAGATGAAGAAGGTGAGGAAGACGAAGACGATGAGGAAGACGAAGAAGATGAGGAGGACGAAGATGATGAAGAAGGTTAGAAATGCTACCACATTCTCACAGACAAGAGTAATTGTTATTGTGTTTCTTTTGAATAATCAGTACTCGCACACCACAGACAATCAACTGGTGGAAGAAAGATTATGATGTATTTTGTCCTTTGACACTGTAGGCTTGCACATATCTGGATGGCAAGTTCTGGCCCTTGGTTTAAAGACAGGTTTATGGATGCAACTTCTGTAGAGTGGCAATACACATTCTCCATCAGTATCATTTGCCACATTCAAGAGTAATTCAAGAAGTGAAAGGAAGCATACTACCCATATTGACATGAAACAAGACTGAACGCATGCAGTGCCATGAAGTCCCGTTCACTCTTTTCATGGAAACGTATGATGTTTTGAATATAGTTTCTTGAGAGATGCAATACAATTGTGTATGATTGTTCTAGATGAAGATGAAGAACGCAGAAAACGTGAGGAAGACGAAGATGAAGAAAATGAAGACGGTGAGCAAAACTACTTCCTACTTCCATATTCACCTGGTTCATTCCCTTTTCCTCCAGTTCCCACATGCCACAAAAAGTCAACTAGTGAAAGACAAGATATAAAGATTGTTGTCATAACACACTGTATACTAGTAAATATAACCAAGGCCAATTCAGTTCCTTCATTTAAACGCATGGTGTTTTGGATGGATCTTGTCCAGATTTGAAATACAATGTTCTTCCAATATGTTTAGAAGATGAAGAAGGTGAGGAAGACGAAGACGATGAGGAAGACGAAGAAGATGAGGAGGACGAAGATGATGAAGAAGGTTAGAAATGCTACCACATTCTCACAGACAAGAGTAATTGTTATTGTGTTTCTTTTGAATAATCAGTACTCGCACACCACAGACAATCAACTGGTGGAAGAAAGATTATGATGTATTTTGTCCTTTGACACTGTAGGCTTGCACATATCTGGATGGCAAGTTCTGGCCCTTGCTTTAAAAGACAGGTTTATGGATGCAACTTCTGTAGAGTGGCAATACACATTCTCCATCAGTATCATTTGCCACATTCAAGAGTAATTCAAGAAGTGAAAGGAAGCATACTACCCATATTGACATGAAACAAGACTGAACGCATGCAGTGCCATGAAGTCCCGTTCACTCTTTTCATGGAAACGTATGATGTTTTGAATATAGTTTCTTGAGAGATGCAATACAATTGTGTATGATTGTTCTAGATGAAGATGAAGAACGCAGAAAACGTGAGGAAGACGAAGATGAAGAAAATGAAGACGGTGAGCAAAACTACTTCCTACTTCCATATTCACCTGGTTCATTCCCTTTTCCTCCAGTTCCCACATGCCACAAAAAGTCAACTAGTGAAAGACAAGATATAAAGATTGTTGTCATAACACACTGTATACTAGTAAATATAACCAAGGCCAATTCAGTTCCTTGATTTAAACGCATGGTGTTTTGGATGGATCTTGTCCAGATTTGAAATACAATGTTCTTCCAATATGTTTAGAAGATGAAGAAGGTGAGGAAGACGAAGACGATGAGGAAGACGAAGAAGATGAGGAGGACGAAGATGATGAAGAAGGTTAGAAATGCTACCACATTCTCACAGACAAGAGTAATTGTTATTGTGTTTCTTTTGAATAATCAGTACTCGCACACCACAGACAATCAACTGGTGGAAGAAAGATTATGATGTATTTTGTCCTTTGACACTGTAGGCTTGCACATATCTGGATGGCAAGTTCTGGCCCTTGCTTTAAAAAGACAGGTTTATGGATGCAACTTCTGTAGAGTGGCAATACACATTCTCCATCAGTATCATTTGCCACATTCAAGAGTAATTCAAGAAGTGAAAGGAAGCATACTACCCATATTGACATGAAACAAGACTGAACGCATGCAGTGCCATGAAGTCCCGTTCACTCTTTTCATGGAAACGTATGATGTTTTGAATATAGTTTCTTGAGAGATGCAATACAATTGTGTATGATTGTTCTAGATGAAGATGAAGAACGCAGAAAACGTGAGGAAGACGAAGATGAAGAAAATGAAGACGGTGAGCAAAACTACTTCCTACTTCCATATTCACCTGGTTCATTCCCCTTTTCCTCCAGTTCCCACATGCCACAAAAAGTCAACTAGTGAAAGACAAGATATAAAGATTGTTGTCATAACACACTGTATACTAGTAAATATAACCAAGGCCAATTCAGTTCCTTCATTTAAACGCATGGTGTTTTGGATGGATCTTGTCCAGATTTGAAATACAATGTTCTTCCAATATGTTTAGAAGATGAAGAAGGTGAGGAAGACGAAGACGATGAGGAAGACGAAGAAGATGAGGAGGACGAAGATGATGAAGAAGGTTAGAAATGCTACCACATTCTCACAGACAAGAGTAATTGTTATTGTGTTTCTTTTGAATAATCAGTACTCGCACACCACAGACAATCAACTGGTGGAAGAAAGATTATGATGTATTTTGTCCTTTGACACTGTAGGCTTGCACATATCTGGATGGCAAGTTCTGGCCCTTGGTTTAAAAGACAGGTTTATGGATGCAACTTCTGTAGAGTGGCAATACACATTCTCCATCAGTATCATTTGCCACATTCAAGAGTAATTCAAGAAGTGAAAGGAAGCATACTACCCATATTGACATGAAACAAGACTGAACGCATGCAGTGCCATGAAGTCCCGTTCACTCTTTTCATGGAAACGTATGATGTTTTGAATATAGTTTCTTGAGAGATGCAATACAATTGTGTATGATTGTTCTAGATGAAGATGAAGAACGCAGAAAACGTGAGGAAGACGAAGATGAAGAAAATGAAGACGGTGAGCAAAACTACTTCCTACTTCCATATTCACCTGGTTCATTCCCTTTTCCTCCAGTTCCCACATGCCACAAAAAGTCAACTAGTGAAAGACAAGATATAAAGATTGTTGTCATAACACACTGTATACTAGTAAATATAACCAAGGCCAATTCAGTTCCTTCATTTAAACGCATGGTGTTTTGGATGGATCTTGTCCAGATTTGAAATACAATGTTCTTCCAATATGTTTAGAAGATGAAGAAGGTGAGGAAGACGAAGACGATGAGGAAGACGAAGAAGATGAGGAGGACGAAGATGATGAAGAAGGTTAGAAATGCTACCACATTCTCACAGACAAGAGTAATTGTTATTGTGTTTCTTTTGAATAATCAGTACTCGCACACCACAGACAATCAACTGGTGGAAGAAAGATTATGATGTATTTTGTCCTTTGACACTGTAGGCTTGCACATATCTGGATGGCAAGTTCTTGGCCCTTGGTTTAAAAAGACAGGTTTATGGATGCAACTTCTGTAGAGTGGCAATACACATTCTCCATCAGTATCATTTGCCACATTCAAGAGTAATTCAAGAAGTGAAAGGAAGCATACTACCCATATTGACATGAAACAAGACTGAACGCATGCAGTGCCATGAAGTCCCGTTCACTCTTTTCATGGAAACGTATGATGTTTTGAATATAGTTTCTTGAGAGATGCAATACAATTGTGTATGATTGTTCTAGATGAAGATGAAGAACGCAGAAAACGTGAGGAAGACGAAGATGAAGAAAATGAAGACGGTGAGCAAAACTACTTCCTACTTCCATATTCACCTGGTTCATTCCCTTTTCCTCCAGTTCCCACATGCCACAAAAAGTCAACTAGTGAAAGACAAGATATAAAGATTGTTGTCATAACACACTGTATACTAGTAAATATAACCAAGGCCAATTCAGTTCCTTGATTTAAACGCATGGTGTTTTGGATGGATCTTGTCCAGATTTGAAATACAATGTTCTTCCAATATGTTTAGAAGATGAAGAAGGTGAGGAAGACGAAGACGATGAGGAAGACGAAGAAGATGAGGAGGACGAAGATGATGAAGAAGGTTAGAAATGCTACCACATTCTCACAGACAAGAGTAATTGTTATTGTGTTTCTTTGAATAATCAGTACTCGCACACCACAGACAATCAACTGGTGGAAGAAAGATTATGATGTATTTTGTCCTTTGACACTGTAGGCTTGCACATATCTGGATGGCAAGTTCTGGCCCTTGTTTTAAAAGACAGGTTTATGGATGCAACTTCTGTAGAGTGGCAATACACATTCTCCATCAGTATCATTTGCCACATTCAAGAGTAATTCAAGAAGTGAAAGGAAGCATACTACCCATATTGACATGAAACAAGACTGAACGCATGCAGTGCCATGAAGTCCCGTTCACTCTTTTCATGGAAACGTATGATGTTTTGAATATAGTTTCTTGAGAGATGCAATACAATTGTGTATGATTGTTCTAGATGAAGATGAAGAACGCAGAAAACGTGAGGAAGACGAAGATGAAGAAAATGAAGACGGTGAGCAAAACTACTTCCTACTTCCATATTCACCTGGTTCATTCCCTTTTCCTCCAGTTCCCACATGTCACAAAAAGTCAACTAGTGAAAGACAAGATATAAAGATTGTTGTCATAACACACTGTATACTAGTAAATATAACCAAGGCCAATTCAGTTCCTTGATTTAAACGCATGGTGTTTTGGATGGATCTTGTCCAGATTTGAAATACAATGTTCTTCCAATATGTTTAGAAGATGAAGAAGGTGAGGAAGACGAAGACGATGAGGAAGACGAAGAAGATGAGGAGGACGAAGATGATGAAGAAGGTTAGAAATGCTACCACATTCTCACAGACAAGAGTAATTGTTATTGTGTTTCTTTGAATAATCAGTACTCGCACACCACAGACAATCAACTGGTGGAAGAAAGATTATGATGTATTTTGTCCTTTGACACTGTAGGCTTGCACATATCTGGATGGCAAGTTCTTGCCCTTGGTTTAAAAGACAGGTTTATGGATGCAACTTCTGTAGAGTGGCAATACACATTCTCCATCAGTATCATTTGCCACATTCAAGAGTAATTCAAGAAGTGAAAGGAAGCATACTACCCATATTGACATGAAACAAGACTGAACGCATGCAGTGCCATGAAGTCCCGTTCACTCTTTTCATGGAAACGTATGATGTTTTGAATATAGTTTCTTGAGAGATGCAATACAATTGTGTATGATTGTTCTAGATGAAGATGAAGAACGCAGAAAACGTGAGGAAGACGAAGATGAAGAAAATGAAGACGGTGAGCAAAACTACTTCCTACTTCCATATTCACCTGGTTCATTCCCTTTTCCTCCAGTTCCCACATGTCACAAAAAGTCAACTAGTGAAAGACAAGATATAAAGATTGTTGTCATAACACACTGTATACTAGTAAATATAACCAAGGCCAATTCAGTTCCTTGATTTAAACGCATGGTGTTTTGGATGGATCTTGTCCAGATTTGAAATACAATGTTCTTCCAATATGTTTAGAAGATGAAGAAGGTGAGGAAGACGAAGACGATGAGGAAGACGAAGAAGATGAGGAGGACGAAGATGATGAAGAAGGTTAGAAATGCTACCACATTCTCACAGACAAGAGTAATTGTTATTGTGTTTCTTTTGAATAATCAGTACTCGCACACCACAGACAATCAACTGGTGGAAGAAAGATTATGATGTATTTTGTCCTTTGACACTGTAGGCTTGCACATATCTGGATGGCAAGTTCTGGCCCTTGCTTTAAAAGACAGGTTTATGGATGCAACTTCTGTAGAGTGGCAATACACATTCTCCATCAGTATCATTTGCCACATTCAAGAGTAATTCAAGAAGTGAAAGGAAGCATACTACCCATATTGACATGAAACAAGACTGAACGCATGCAGTGCCATGAAGTCCCGTTCACTCTTTTCATGGAAACGTATGATGTTTTGAATATAGTTTCTTGAGAGATGCAATACAATTGTGTATGATTGTTCTAGATGAAGATGAAGAACGCAGAAAACGTGAGGAAGACGAAGATGAAGAAAATGAAGACGGTGAGCAAAACTACTTCCTACTTCCATATTCACCTGGTTCATTCCTTTTCCTCCAGTTCCCACATGTCACAAAAAGTCAACTAGTGAAAGCCAAGATATAAAGATTGTTGTCATAACACACTGTATACTAGTAAATATAACCAAGGCCAATTCAGTTCCTTCATTTAAACGCATGGTGTTTTGGATGGATCTTGTCCAGATTTGAAATACAATGTTCTTCCAATATGTTTAGAAGATGAAGAAGGTGAGGAAGACGAAGACGATGAGGAAGACGAAGAAGATGAGGAGGACGAAGATGATGAAGAAGGTTAGAAATGCTACCACATTCTCACAGACAAGAGTAATTGTTATTGTGTTTCTTTGAATAATCAGTACTCGCACACCACAGACAATCAACTGGTGGAAGAAAGATTATGATGTATTTTGTCCTTTGACACTGTAGGCTTGCACATATCTGGATGGCAAGTTCTGGCCCTTGGTTTAAAAGACAGGTTTATGGATGCAACTTCTGTAGAGTGGCAATACACATTCTCCATCAGTATCATTTGCCACATTCAAGAGTAATTCAAGAAGTGAAAGGAAGCATACTACCCATATTGACATGAAACAAGACTGAACGCATGCAGTGCCATGAAGTCCCGTTCACTCTTTTCATGGAAACGTATGATGTTTTGAATATAGTTTCTTGAGAGATGCAATACAATTGTGTATGATTGTTCTAGATGAAGATGAAGAACGCAGAAAACGTGAGGAAGACGAAGATGAAGAAAATGAAGACGGTTAGCAAAACTACTTCCTACTTCCATATTCACCTGGTTCATTCCCTTTTCCTCCAGTTCCCACATGCCACAAAAGTCAACTAGTGAAAGACAAGATATAAAGATTGTTGTCATAACACACTGTATACTAGTAAATATAACCAAGGCCAATTCAGTTCCTTGATTTAAACGCATGGTGTTTTGGATGGATCTTGTCCAGATTTGAAATACAATGTTCTTCCAATATGTTTAGAAGATGAAGAAGGTGAGGAAGACGAAGACGATGAGGAAGACGAAGAAGATGAGGAGGACGAAGATGATGAAGAAGGTTAGAAATGCTACCACATTCTCACAGACAAGAGTAATTGTTATTGTGTTTCTTTTGAATAATCAGTACTCGCACACCACAGACATTCAACTGGTGGAAGAAAGACTATGATGTATTTTGTCCTTTGACACTGTAGGCTTGCACATATCTGGATGGCAAGTTCTGGCCCTTGCTTTAAAAGACAGGTTTATGGATGCAGCTTCTGTAGAGTGGCAATACACATTCTCCATCAGTATCATTTGCCACATTCAAGAGTAATTCAAGAAGTGAAAGGAAGCATACTACCCATATTGACATGAAACAAGACTGAACGCATGCAGTGCCATGAAGTCCCGTTCACTCTATTCATGGAAACGTATGATGTTTTGAATATAGTTTCTTGAGAGATGCAATACAATTGTGTATGATTGTTCTAGATGAAGATGAAGAACGCAGAAAACGTGAGGAAGACGAAGATGAAGAAAATGAAGACGGTGAGCAAAACTACTTCCTACTTCCATATTCACCTGGTTCATTCCCTTTTCCTCCAGTTCCCACATGCCACAAAAAGTCAACTAGTGAAAGACAAGATATAAAGATTGTTGTCATAACACACTGTATACTAGTAAATATAACCAAGGCCAATTCAGTTCCTTGATTTAAACGCATGGTGTTTTGGATGGATCTTGTCCAGATTTGAAATACAATGTTCTTCCAATATGTTTAGAAGATGAAGAAGGTGAGGAAGACGAAGACGATGAGGAAGACGAAGAAGATGAGGAGGACGAAGATGATGAAGAAGGTTAGAAATGCTACCACATTCTCACAGACAAGAGTAATTGTTATTGTGTTTCTTTTGAATAATCAGTACTCGCACACCACAGACATTCAACTGGTGGAAGAAAGACTATGATGTATTTTGTCCTTTGACACTGTAGGCTTGCACATATCTGGATGGCAAGTTCTGGCCCTTGCTTTAAAAGACAGGTTTATGGATGCAACTTCTGTAGAGTGGCAATACACATTCTCCATCAGTATCATTTGCCACATTCAAGAGTAATTCAAGAAGTGAAAGGAAGCATACTACCCATATTGACATGAAACAAGACTGAACGCATGCAGTGCCATGAAGTCCCGTTCACTCTTTTCATGGAAACGTATGATGTTTTGAATATAGTTTCTTGAGAGATGCAATACAATTGTGTATGATTGTTCTAGATGAAGATGAAGAACGCAGAAAACGTGAGGAAGACGAAGATGAAGAAAATGAAGACGGTGAGCAAAACTACTTCCTACTTCCATATTCACCTGGTTCATTCCCTTTTCCTCCAGTTCCCACATGCCACAAAAAGTCAACTAGTGAAAGACAAGATATAAAGATTGTTGTCATAACACACTGTATACTAGTAAATATAACCAAGGCCAATTCAGTTCCTTGATTTAAACGCATGGTGTTTTGGATGGATCTTGTCCAGATTTGAAATACAATGTTCTTCCAATATGTTTAGAAGATGAAGAAGTAAGAGGAAGACGAAGACGATGAGGAAGACGAAGAAGATGAGGAGGACGAAGATGATGAAGAAGGTTAGAAATGCTACCACATTCTCACAGACAAGAGTAATTGTTATTGTGTTTCTTTTGAATAATCAGTACTCGCACACCACAGACATTCAACTGGTGGAAGAAAGACTATGATGTATTTTGTCCTTTGACACTGTAGGCTTGCACATATCTGGATGGCAAGTTCTGGCCCTTGCTTTTTAAAAGACAGGTTTATGGATGCAGCTTCTGTAGAGTGGCAATACACATTCTCCATCAGTATCATTTGCCACATTCAAGAGTAATTCAAGAAGTGAAAGGAAGCATACTACCCATATTGACATGAAACAAGACTGAACGCATGCAGTGCCATGAAGTCCCGTTCACTCTTTTCATGGAAACGTATGATGTTTTGAATATAGTTTCTTGAGAGATGCAATACAATTGTGTATGATTGTTCTAGATGAAGATGAAGAACGCAGAAAACGTGAGGAAGACGAAGATGAAGAAAATGAAGACGGTGAGCAAAACTACTTCCTACTTCCATATTCACCTGGTTCATTCCCTTTTCCTCCAGTTCCCACATGCCACAAAAAGTCAACTAGTGAAAGACAAGATATAAAGATTGTTGTCATAACACACTGTATACTAGTAAATATAACCAAGGCCAATTCAGTTCCTTGATTTAAACGCATGGTGTTTTGGATGGATCTTGTCCAGATTTGAAATACAATGTTCTTCCAATATGTTTAGAAGATGAAGAAGGTGAGGAAGACGAAGACGATGAGGAAGACGAAGAAGATGAGGAGGACGAAGATGATGAAGAAGGTTAGAAATGCTACCACATTCTCACAGACAAGAGTAATTGTTATTGTGTTTCTTTTGAATAATCAGTACTCTCACACCACAGACATTCAACTGGTGGAAAAAAAGAAAGACTATGATGTATTTTGTCCTTTGACACTGTAGGCTTGCACATATCTGGATGGCAAGTTCTGGCCCTTGCTTTAAAAGACAGGTTTATGGATGCAACTTCTGTAGAGTGGCAATACACATTCTCCATCAGTATCATTTGCCACATTCAAGAGTAATTCAAGAAGTGAAAGGAAGCATACTACCCATATTGACATGAAACAAGACTGAACGCATGCAGTGCCATGAAGTCCCGTTCACTCTTTTCATGGAAACGTATGATGTTTTGAATATAGTTTCTTGAGAGATGCAATACAATTGTGTATGATTGTTCTAGATGAAGATGAAGAACGCAGAAAACGTGAGGAAGACGAAGATGAAGAAAATGAAGACGGTGAGCAAAACTACTTCCTACTTCCATATTCACCTGGTTCATTCCCTTTCCTCCAGTTCCCACATGCCACAAAAAGTCAACTAGTGAAAGACAAGATATAAAGATTGTTGTCATAACACACTGTATACTAGTAAATATAACCAAGGCCAATTCAGTTCCTTCATTTAAACGCATGGTGTTTTGGATGGATCTTGTCCAGATTTGAAATACAATGTTCTTCCAATATGTTTAGAAGATGAAGAAGGTGAGGAAGACGAAGACGATGAGGAAGACGAAGAAGATGAGGAGGACGAAGATGATGAAGAAGGTTAGAAATGCTACCACATTCTCACAGACAAGAGTAATTGTTATTGTGTTTCTTTTGAATAATCAGTACTCTCACACCACAGACATTCAACTGGTGGAAAAAAGACTATGATGTATTTTGTCCTTTGACACTGTAGGCTTGCACATATCTGGATGGCAATTTCTGTAGGCTTGCACATATCTGGATGGCAAGTTCTGGCCCTTGCTTTAAAAGACAGGTTTATGGATGCAACTTCTGTAGAGTGGCAATACACATTCTCCATCAGTATCATTTGCCACATTCAAGAGTAATTCAAGAAGTGAAAGGAAGCATACTACCCATATTGACATGAAACAAGACTGAACGCATGCAGTGCCATGAAGTCCCGTTCACTCTTTTCATGGAAACGTATGATGTTTTGAATATAGTTTCTTGAGAGATGCAATACAATTGTGTATGATTGTTCTAGATGAAGATGAAGAACGCAGAAAACGTGAGGAAGACGAAGATGAAGAAAATGAAGACGGTGAGCAAAACTACTTCCTACTTCCATATTCACCTGGTTCATTCCCTTTTCCTCCAGTTCCCACATGCCACAAAAAGTCAACTAGTGAAAGACAAGATATAAAGATTGTTGTCATAACACACTGTATACTAGTAAATATAACCAAGGCCAATTCAGTTCCTTGATTTAAACGCATGGTGTTTTGGATGGATCTTGTCCAGATTTGAAATACAATGTTCTTCCAATATGTTTAGAAGATGAAGAAGGTGAGGAAGACGAAGACGATGAGGAAGACGAAGAAGATGAGGAGGACGAAGATGATGAAGAAGGTTAGAAATGCTACCACATTCTCACAGACAAGAGTAATTGTTATTGTGTTTCTTTTGAATAATCAGTACTCGCACACCACAGACATTCAACTGGTGGAAGAAAGACTATGATGTATTTTGTCCTTTGACACTGTAGGCTTGCACATATCTGGATGGCAAGTTCTGGCCCTTGCTTTAAAAGACAGGTTTATGGATGCAGCTTCTGTAGAGTGGCAATACACATTCTCCATCAGTATCATTTGCCACATTCAAGAGTAATTCAAGAAGTGAAAGGAAGCATACTACCCATATTGACATGAAACAAGACTGAACGCATGCAGTGCCATGAAGTCCCGTTCACTCTTTTCATGGAAACGTATGATGTTTTGAATATAGTTTCTTGAGAGATGCAATACAATTGTGTATGATTGTTTTAGATGAAGATGAAGAACGCAGAAAACGTGAGGAAGACGAAGATGAAGAAAATGAAGACGGTGAGCAAAACTACTTCCTACTTCCATATTCACCTGGTTCATTCCCTTTTCCTCCAGTTCCCACATGCCACAAAAAGTCAACTAGTGAAAGACAAGATATAAAGATTGTTGTCATAACACACTGTATACTAGTAAATATAACCAAGGCCAATTCAGTTCCTTGATTTAAACGCATGGTGTTTTGGATGGATCTTGTCCAGATTTGAAATACAATGTTCTTCCAATATGTTTAGAAGATGAAGAAGGTGAGGAAGACGAAGACGATGAGGAAGACGAAGAAGATGAGGAGGACGAAGATGATGAAGAAGGTTAGAAATGCTACCACATTCTCACAGACAAGAGTAATTGTTATTGTGTTTCTTTTGAATAATCAGTACTCGCACACCACAGACATTCAACTGGTGGAAGAAAGACTATGATGTATTTTGTCCTTTGACACTGTAGGCTTGCACATATCTGGATGGCAAGTTCTGGCCCTTGCTTTAAAAGACAGGTTTATGGATGCAACTTCTGTAGAGTGGCAATACACATTCTCCATCAGTATCATTTGCCACATTCAAGAGTAATTCAAGAAGTGAAAGGAAGCATACTACCCATATTGACATGAAACAAGACTGAACGCATGCAGTGCCATGAAGTCCCGTTCACTCTTTTCATGGAAACGTATGATGTTTTGAATATAGTTTCTTGAGAGATGCAATACAATTGTGTATGATTGTTTTAGATGAAGATGAAGAACGCAGAAAACGTGAGGAAGACGAAGATGAAGAAAATGAAGACGGTTAGCAAAACTACTTCCTACTTCCATATTCACCTGGTTCATTCCCTTTTCCTCCAGTTCCCACATGCCACAAAAAGTCAACTAGTGAAAGACAAGATATAAAGATTGTTGTCATAACACACTGTATACTAGTAAATATAACCAAGGCCAATTCAGTTCCTTGATTTAAACGCATGGTGTTTTGGATGGATCTTGTCCAGATTTGAAATACAATGTTCTTCCAATATGTTTAGAAGATGAAGAAGGTGAGGAAGACGAAGACGATGAGGAAGACGAAGAAGATGAGGAGGACGAAGATGATGAAGAAGGTTAGAAATGCTACCACATTCTCACAGACAAGAGTAATTGTTATTGTGTTTCTTTTGAATAATCAGTACTCGCACACCACAGACATTCAACTGGTGGAAGAAAGACTATGATGTATTTTGTCCTTTGACACTGTAGGCTTTGCACATATCTGGATGGCAATTTGACACTGTAGTTCTGGATGGCAAGTTCTGGCCCTTGCTTTTAAAAGACAGGTTTATGGATGCAACTTCTGTAGAGTGGCAATACACATTCTCCATCAGTATCATTTGCCACATTCAAGAGTAATTCAAGAAGTGAAAGGAAGCATACTACCCATATTGACATGAAACAAGACTGAACGCATGCAGTGCCATGAAGTCCCGTTCACTCTTTTCATGGAAACGTATGATGTTTTGAATATAGTTTCTTGAGAGATGCAATACAATTGTGTATGATTGTTCTAGATGAAGATGAAGAACGCAGAAAACGTGAGGAAGACGAAGATGAAGAAAATGAAGACGGTTAGCAAAACTACTTCCTACTTCCATATTCACCTGGTTCATTCCCTTTTCCTCCAGTTCCCACATGCCAAAAAGTCAACTAGTGAAAGACAAGATATAAAGATTGTTGTCATAACACACTGTATACTAGTAAATATAACCAAGGCCAATTCAGTTCCTTGATTTAAACGCATGGTGTTTTGGATGGATCTTGTCCAGATTTGAAATACAATGTTCTTCCAATATGTTTAGAAGATGAAGAAGGTGAGGAAGACGAAGACGATGAGGAAGACGAAGAAGATGAGGAGGACGAAGATGATGAAGAAGGTTAGAAATGCTACCACATTCTCACAGACAAGAGTAATTGTTATTGTGTTTCTTTTGAATAATCAGTACTCGCACACCACAGACATTCAACTGGTGGAAGAAAGACTATGATGTATTTTGTCCTTTGACACTGTAGGCTTGCACATATCTGGATGGCAATTTGACACTGTAGGCTTGCACATATCTGGATGGCAAGTTCTGGCCCTTGCTTTAAAAGACAGGTTTATGGATGCAACTTCTGTAGAGTGGCAATACACATTCTCCATCAGTATCATTTGCCACATTCAAGAGTAATTCAAGAAGTGAAAGGAAGCATACTACCCATATTGACATGAAACAAGACTGAACGCATGCAGTGCCATGAAGTCCCGTTCACTCTTTTCATGGAAACGTATGATGTTTTGAATATAGTTTCTTGAGAGATGCAATACAATTGTGTATGATTGTTCTAGATGAAGATGAAGAACGCAGAAAACGTGAGGAAGACGAAGATGAAGAAAATGAAGACGGTTAGCAAAACTACTTCCTACTTCCATATTCACCTGGTTCATTCCCTTTTCCTCCAGTTCCCACATGCCACAAAAAGTCAACTAGTGAAAGACAAGATATAAAGATTGTTGTCATAACACACTGTATACTAGTAAATATAACCAAGGCCAATTCAGTTCCTTTGATTTAAACGCATGGTGTTTTGGATGGATCTTGTCCAGATTTGAAATACAATGTTCTTCCAATATGTTTAGAAGATGAAGAAGGTGAGGAAGACGAAGACGATGAGGAAGACGAAGAAGATGAGGAGGACGAAGATGATGAAGAAGGTTAGAAATGCTACCACATTCTCACAGACAAGAGTAATTGTTATTGTGTTTCTTTTGAATAATCAGTACTCTCACACCACAGACATTCAACTGGTGGAAAAAAGACTATGATGTATTTTGTCCTTTGACACTGTAGGCTTGCACATATCTGGATGGCAAGTTCTGGCCCTTTGCTTTAAAAGACAGGTTTATGGATGCAACTTCTGTAGAGTGGCAATACACATTCTCCATCAGTATCATTTGCCACATTCAAGAGTAATTCAAGAAGTGAAAGGAAGCATACTACCCATATTGACATGAAACAAGACTGAACGCATGCAGTGCCATGAAGTCCCGTTCACTCTTTTCATGGAAACGTATGATGTTTTGAATATAGTTTCTTGAGAGATGCAATACAATTGTGTATGATTGTTCTAGATGAAGATGAAGAACGCAGAAAACGTGAGGAAGACGAAGATGAAGAAAATGAAGACGGTGAGCAAAACTACTTCCTACTTCCATATTCACCTGGTTCATTCCCTTTTCCTCCAGTTCCCACATGCCACAAAAGGTCAACTAGTGAAAGACAAGATATAAAGATTGTTGTCATAACACACTGTATACTAGTAAATATAACCAAGGCCAATTCAGTTCCTTGATTTAAACGCATGGTGTTTTGGATGGATCTTGTCCAGATTTGAAATACAATGTTCTTCCAATATGTTTAGAAGATGAAGAAGGTGAGGAAGACGAAGACGATGAGGAAGACGAAGAAGATGAGGAGGACGAAGATGATGAAGAAGGTTAGAAATGCTACCACATTCTCACAGACAAGAGTAATTGTTATTGTGTTTCTTTTGAATAATCAGTACTCTCACACCACAGACATTCAACTGGTGGAAGAAAGACTATGATGTATTTTGTCCTTTGACACTGTAGGCTTGCACATATCTGGATGGCAATTTGACACTGTAGGCTTGGCACATATCTGGATGGCAAGTTCTGGCCCTTGCTTTAAAAGACAGGTTTATGGATGCAACTTCTGTAGAGTGGCAATACACATTCTCCATCAGTATCATTTGCCACATTCAAGAGTAATTCAAGAAGTGAAAGGAAGCATACTACCCATATTGACATGAAACAAGACTGAACGCATGCAGTGCCATGAAGTCCCGTTCACTCTTTTCATGGAAACGTATGATGTTTTGAATATAGTTTCTTGAGAGATGCAATACAATTGTGTATGATTGTTCTAGATGAAGATGAAGAACGCAGAAAACGTGAGGAAGACGAAGATGAAGAAAATGAAGACGGTTAGCAAAACTACTTCCTACTTCCATATTCACCTGGTTCATTCCCTTTTCCTCCAGTTCCCACATGCCACAAAAAGTCAACTAGTGAAAGACAAGATATAAAGATTGTTGTCATAACACACTGTATACTAGTAAATATAACCAAGGCCAATTCAGTTCCTTGATTTAAACGCATGGTGTTTTGGATGGATCTTGTCCAGATTTGAAATACAATGTTCTTCCAATATGTTTAGAAGATGAAGAAGGTGAGGAAGACGAAGACGATGAGGAAGACGAAGAAGATGAGGAGGACGAAGATGATGAAGAAGGTTAGAAATGCTACCACATTCTCACAGACAAGAGTAATTGTTATTGTGTTTCTTTTGAATAATCAGTACTCTCACACCACAGACATTCAACTGGTGGAAGAAAGACTATGATGTATTTTGTCCTTTGACACTGTAGGCTTGCACATATCTGGATGGCAATTTGACACTGTAGGCTTGCACATATCTGGATGGCAAGTTCTGGCCCTTGCTTTTAAAAGACAGGTTTATGGATGCAACTTCTGTAGAGTGGCAATACACATTCTCCATCAGTATCATTTGCCACATTCAAGAGTAATTCAAGAAGTGAAAGGAAGCATACTACCCATATTGACATGAAACAAGACTGAACGCATGCAGTGCCATGAAGTCCCGTTCACTCTTTTCATGGAAACGTATGATGTTTTGAATATAGTTTCTTGAGAGATGCAATACAATTGTGTATGATTGTTCTAGATGAAGATGAAGAACGCAGAAAACGTGAGGAAGACGAAGATGAAGAAAATGAAGACGGTGAGCAAAACTACTTCCTACTTCCATATTCACCTGGTTCATTCCTTTTCCTCCAGTTCCCACATGCCACAAAAAGTCAACTAGTGAAAGACAAGATATAAAGATTGTTGTCATAACACACTGTATACTAGTAAATATAACCAAGGCCAATTCAGTTCCTTGATTTAAACGCATGGTGTTTTGGATGGATCTTGTCCAGATTTGAAATACAATGTTCTTCCAATATGTTTAGAAGATGAAGAAGGTGAGGAAGACGAAGACGATGAGGAAGACGAAGAAGATGAGGAGGACGAAGATGATGAAGAAGGTTAGAAATGCTACCACATTCTCACAGACAAGAGTAATTGTTATTGTGTTTCTTTTGAATAATCAGTACTCTCACACCACAGACATTCAACTGGTGGAAAAAAGACTATGATGTATTTTGTCCTTTGACACTGTAGGCTTGCACATATCTGGATGGCAATTTGACACTGTAGGCTTGCACATATCTGGATGGCAAGTTCTGGCCCTTGCTTTAAAAGACAGGTTTATGGATGCAACTTCTGTAGAGTGGCAATACACATTCTCCATCAGTATCATTTGCCACATTCAAGAGTAATTCAAGAAGTGAAAGGAAGCATACTACCCATATTGACATGAAACAAGACTGAACGCATGCAGTGCCATGAAGTCCCGTTCACTCTTTTCATGGAAACGTATGATGTTTTGAATATAGTTTCTTGAGAGATGCAATACAATTGTGTATGATTGTTCTAGATGAAGATGAAGAACGCAGAAAACGTGAGGAAGACGAAGATGAAGAAAATGAAGACGGTGAGCAAAACTACTTCCTACTTCCATATTCACCTGGTTCATTCCCTTTTCCTCCAGTTCCCACATGCCACAAAAAGTCAACTAGTGAAAGACAAGATATAAAGATTGTTGTCATAACACACTGTATACTAGTAAATATAACCAAGGCCAATTCAGTTCCTTGATTTAAACGCATGGTGTTTTGGATGGATCTTGTCCAGATTTGAAATACAATGTTCTTCCAATATGTTTAGAAGATGAAGAAGGTGAGGAAGACGAAGACGATGAGGAAGACGAAGAAGATGAGGAGGACGAAGATGATGAAGAAGGTTAGAAATGCTACCACATTCTCACAGACAAGAGTAATTGTTATTGTGTTTCTTTTGAATAATCAGTACTCGCACACCACAGACATTCAACTGGTGGAAGAAAGACTATGATGTATTTTGTCCTTTGACACTGTAGGCTTGCACATATCTGGATGGCAAGTTCTGGCCCCTTGCTTTAAAAGACAGGTTTATGGATGCAACTTCTGTAGAGTGGCAATACACATTCTCCATTAGTATCATTTGCCACATTCAAGAGTAATTCAAGAAGTGAAAGGAAGCATACTACCCATATTGACATGAAACAAGACTGAACGCATGCAGTGCCATGAAGTCCCGTTCACTCTTTTCATGGAAACGTATGATGTTTTGAATATAGTTTCTTGAGAGATGCAATACAATTGTGTATGATTGTTCTAGATGAAGATGAAGAACGCAGAAAACGTGAGGAAGACGAAGATGAAGAAAATGAAGACGGTGAGCAAAACTACTTCCTACTTCCATATTCACCTGGTTCATTCCCTTTTCCTCCAGTTCCCACATGCCACAAAAAGTCAACTAGTGAAAGACAAGATATAAAGATTGTTGTCATAACACACTGTATACTAGTAAATATAACCAAGGCCAATTCAGTTCCTTCATTTAAACGCATGGTGTTTTGGATGGATCTTGTCCAGATTTGAAATACAATGTTCTTCCAATATGTTTAGAAGATGAAGAAGGTGAGGAAGACGAAGACGATGAGGAAGACGAAGAAGATGAGGAGGACGAAGATGATGAAGAAGGTTAGAAATGCTACCACATTCTCACAGACAAGAGTAATTGTTATTGTGTTTCTTTTGAATAATCAGTACTCGCACACCACAGACATTCAACTGGTGGAAGAAAGACTATGATGTATTTTGTCCTTTGACACTGTAGGCTTGCACATATCTGGATGGCAAGTTCTGGCCCTTGCTTTAAAAGACAGGTTTATAGATGCAACTTCTGTAGAGTGGCAATACACATTCTCCATTAGTATCATTTGCCACATTCAAGAGTAATTCAAGAAGTGAAAGGAAGCATGCTACCCATACTGACATGAAACAAGACTGAACGCATGCAGTGCCATGAAGTCCCGTTCACTCTTTTCATGGAAACGTATGATGTTTTGAATATAGTTTCTTGAGAGATGCAATACAATTGTGTATGATTGTTCTAGATGAAGGTGAAGAAAGCAGAAAACGTGAGGAAGACGAAGATGAAGAAAATGAAGACGGTTAGCAAAACTACTTCCTACTTCCATATTCACCTGGTTCATTCCCTTTTCCTCCAGTTCCCACATGCCACAAAAAGTCAACTAGTGAAAGACAAGATATAAAGATTGTTGTCATAACACACTGTATACTAGTAAATATAACCAAGGCCAATTCAGCTCCTTGATTTAAACGCATGGTGTTTTGGATGGATCTTGTCCAGATTTGAAATACAATGTTCTTCCAATATGTTTAGAAGATGAAGAAGATGAGGAAGACGAAGACGATGAGGAAGACGAAGAAGATGAGGAGGACGAAGAAGATGAGGAGGAAGAAGGTTAGAAATGCTACCACATTCTCACAGACAAGAGTATTTGTTATTGTGTTTCTTTTGAATAATCAGTACTCGCACACCACAGACTTTCAACTAATGAAATATGTCATGTTTGTTTGTAACAGCACCTTCATAGTTGTTTCATTCTTTCAGATCAAGACGAAGAGCGCAGAAGACGTTAAGAATAAGGAGATGGCGAAGAATGAATGTAAATCAGAAGCTTTGTAATCAGAAGATTATAACTAAGAATAAATTAATGATTGTTCCTGTCAAATGTTATGCATCATATTTATCACACTGAGCAACATCCGTATTACAGTGCTTGACACTACCCGGCTTGACCCTTATTAAGGATATTCAATTTATTTTTAGTGAGGATTGAGTGTGTGTGGTGTAACATAATTGTCAAATCATCTATCAAACCTGCTACATACTCTCATTTATTATTTATCTGTCATATTAATATAATAGCACTTCAATAAAGTGATGATTTGACAATCAAAACGTCCGGATCTTTGATGATCGAAATGTTTGGCATATTTCTATAATTTAGTTTACAAATTAGAGATGGTATAAGCAAAACGTATGCTCCTTAAAGCAGTCTAACCTCCTGATTTTCTTGTAAATGTATCCATGGTACCTATGAAAAAAAATTTGGTCATGGTCATTTTTACGATAAGCTACTTGATACTATCTAGCCGAAACGGTCGACAAAAGGGCAGTAGGGAAAATAATGTGGTTCAGGTACTATCATACTTGCACACACTAACAGTTAATCCGTTTGGTTTTATGTCAGCTTCATGTGATAGGAAAACTCTGCACGTATAAGCCATGCATGTGTACCATTTTGTTTGTTCGATCTGCGCAGTTGGGATAAAATGACATGTATCAACCAAGTCAGCGAGCATGGCAACCCGATCCCATTGGTCGCCTCTGACGTTGATTGTTTTGTAACGACGCCCTCAGCAATATTCCAGCTATATGGCGGCGGTCTGTAAATATTCGAGTCTAGACCAGACAATCCAGTGAAGAACAGCATGAGTAACGATCTACGCAATTGGGATACGATGACATGTGTCTGACAACCGGATCCCGTTATGGCCTCTTGCGACATGCATGGGTTGCTTGAGACCAATTCTAACCTGGACTTCACGGGTATCAACATTATCAGGACATGCGATAATGTAGATCGTTTTCACGTAGCATTATTTGTGTCCATGCAGTGGAACAGAGGGCAGCGTCAGGCATTTTGTTCGTGATTTTAGCTGGGGTAAAAAGGGTGAATAAACGAGTCACAGATATCCACTAGAACATCCAATAAACTGTCCGTGAAAATTCGATATATATGTCTACTTGTAAATTACACGCTTGAAACACTGCTTTTATCAGACTGGACTGTGCTGACATTTTCAGAAGACGCATTAAGACCTCTCTAAGTGGAATATTGGAAGTCAAATTGGAGCTCGCTGTTCGCTGCACATGCCAAATTGGCGCTTTATCAGGTATGAGAGAGCCTTATTGCATTGATAAAGCGCTAACATGGCCTTTCACTTTGATAATGATACATATTTAGTCGTTTACAGTATTAGAACGGGAAACTTTTTGACAGCATCATGAAATCACTGACTTCCGCTCTTGTTACTTTTTTTCTATCTCTCGGTTGCTGTGTACATGTGGATGGTACTGAAACTGTTTTGTTTATTCCTTTTTAAATTGCATAAACTTGGAACGTAAGATATGTTATATGTGGGATTACATCTTCACAGTAAAGCTTAGATTCTATTACTTTGGGGAGATTGAGTTCCAACCTGTATTTGAGCCCACGCTCTCAGAAACTGAATGATATTTGAATAATTACACTCATCTCCGATATATCTCCGTGCATTTGTAAACGTATCTAAAGACGTAGTCTGTCTCACAGTCCCTGAACCACATTAATTTCCTACTGCCAAGCCCTATCTGTGGTGCTAAAGCCCTAAATAAAGCAAGTCTAGATTTCCTCAGGCTCTGAATCTCTGGTCTCACTTTTCAATATAAATTGGCTTGTTTGTTACTATCAAAATTATATATATTCAGTGACTAAGCCTTAGTCTACTAAAGACGCAAAGCTCGCTGACTTGTCTACATTACCTCAGTCAGGTTTTTTCATTTAAATATTTACACAAGGTTATGTAGTATCCATTTACCTTCAAGTACAATGACACTACTCTGAACGTCCGTGTTAGAATGGATCTTCATCAACTCATGCTTGTCGCAAAGGAGTGAGTATGGTTTTAAGCCGCTTTTAGCAATATTCCAGCAATATCACCGCGGGAGACACCAGAAATGGGATTCACACATTGTTCAAATGTGGGGTATCGAACCCAGGTCTTCAGCGTGACGAGCGGACGCTGTAACCATTAGGCTACCCCACTGTCCCTTACCGTAAAAGACTCGCTGACTTCGCCTGGTTACTCTCCTCATACTAGTTTAAGCTGAAGTAGCGTTAGTATTAACAAAACAAGGCTAATCCTATACCGTGACATGATATCGTTAACCTCGGAAGATACCAATGAGCTGCCACTGCTACCGGTTGTTGGTTTGGTTGCACACCACGATAAGTATATTGGCATGTTATACAAACGACATATGTAACATACATCGGAAGCCTTGACCTTCACTTTGTATACTTATACCGTAAATTATCTAGCTCAGGTATTTTGTGTTAACCTTAAGGAACATTCATAATATTTGATCATTAGCGGCGTGTGATTCCATATCGAGCCTTTGGCGATTAAAATGTCATTTCAAACAAATGTTTCCTCGGCCCTTATGCAACGTTGCGAATGAGGCTGAAATATAATGTGAAGTAGCAGAGAGACAGAATCATCAGTCAGTTGCTTCCACTACTTATTGTCCAATGAACATGTGTGATCTGCCATGTACAACTTGACTTTTGCATTCGGGGTGGTGGATTTGCCTAGTGGTTAAAGCGTTCGCTCGTCATGCGGAAGACCCGGGTTCGATTCCCCTCATGGATACAATGTCACATGGGTACAATATGGGAAGCCCATTTCTGGTGTCCCCCGCCGTGATATTGCTAGAATATTGCTAAATGCGGAGTAAAACTTATTCACTCACTCACTATTTTGCGTTAATAGAAGTATAAACCGGTGTGAAGTCGCATAAATCCGCCAATCAATTGAAGTCAGATCTTCAAAGTAAATATTTCAACATTAACTTCACAGCGACTTGTTTAATCATTAAAACAGAAACTGTGGGCAGTACTTTGAAACAAATGACATAGTTCAGTTCGGTGATACAAGCAGTGCCCCTTCGATTTCCTAGCCAGTCGGGAGAAACAATGTTTCGTCGATTTGTAGAAACAAAACCTCGAAAAACTTTAGCCAATCAAAAGCCACAGAATCACCTGCAATATGTTTATTCACAATGATAATAATTGTGTGTTAAATCAGAGTCAGAGAAGTACGTAAGTATAACCCTAATCATGAACAGCTTTTGGCAGCTTTTTAGCTTTAAGCAATATTCCGGCAATATTCCAGCAATATTCCAGCAATATTCCAGCAATATCGGACAACACACATTGAACCCATGTAGGGAATCCGCACCTTCGGTGTGACGAGCAAATGCTTTATCCACAAGGCTGCCCAACCACTCCTGCATTCGTTTGAGGGTTGTGCGTTACGTTAACTGTTTCGTTAGCCTTGAAACAAATAGTGCCGGACTAAATGTCAGATGAACTAATTGTTAAAGAAATGCTGGGGGTAGGTGCTTGGACATCAAATCTGTACTTTCCTTGTAAATGAAACTGAACGGAATGCAGATTTATACAAGGAAACAGAGGCTCTGTGTTTAAACACCATTCGTTTGACTGATCTGACTGAGTATGGGTTTACGCCGTTTTTAGTAATATTCCAGCAATATCACGCGGGGGACACCAGAAATGTGCTTCACAAATTGTACCAATGTGGGGAATCGAACCCGGGCCTTCGGCGTGAGGAGCGAACGCTTTAACCACTAGGCTAACCAACCGCCCCATTCGTTTGAAGGTGGTACGTTAGTTTGAGCGCAATTACCAAATGTGAACATGGGGACGCATTCCATTTTGTTTTTAAGAAGCGCTGCCGGATAAAATGAAGCGTACCTCCTTGTTTAAAGGTGAGTGAGCACGTGACAATCAAATAACAGTTATTCGACGGTAATGAACTTGATACGGATAAAATTTGGACCTTGCGTATCCAGTGATGCATCAACTGTTCTCATCAAACTGTAATATTTCGAAAACGATAGTAACGTTTATTTCATATCAAATTGTACAGTGAACATTTTATCTCGCCCGCCCGCCAGTTAATTCACTTTTCACGGTATTATTTTCATCATACCTGGATTATAGCTATACAGTATAATCATCCTCTTGTAGTTGTACCGCCATATCCTGAATTAACCAGGGTAGTTAATCTCTAATCGGCTGAGAACAATAACCTGGACCATTTCGCTCACAAGGTTCGTTTCGCAAGTGGCATCCCCATCAGTCCTATTTCTAACGTGTAAAAAAAGCATTTATCTGTCTAATTTGATTAGAGGGTTGTTTTAGTGTGAATCGGACTAAGAATGGAGCAACAGTAGCAAATGAGACCTGGGTAGTTATCAAAATATAGTCTCGGTAATTACTTTGGTCTTTGTTTTATTGATGAAACCTTCCAGTCGCAATTCCCGTTATTCTGATAATTTGTTTCTTTGTTGTGGCTCCGTGCTGTAGTAAGATGTAAGGTGTAAGACAGTAAGATGTACCCCACCCCTGGGCTGTTCCAGACACTAAGGTGTATCCTCCCCCCGGGTGTTCCAGACAGTAACGTGTACCCTTCCCCCGGGCTGTTCCAGTGTTCCAGACACTAAGGTGTATCCTTCCCCCGGGTGTTCCAGTGAGTAACGTGTACCCTTCCCCCGGGCTGTTCCAGTGAGTAACGTGTACCCCTCCCCCGGGCTGTTCCAGACACTAAGGTGTATCCTTGCCCCGGGTGTTCCAGTGAGTAACGTGTACCCCTCCCCCGGGCTGTTCCAGACACTAAGGTGTATCCTTCCCCCGGGTGTTCCAGTGAGTAACGTGTACCCTTCCCCCGGGCTGTTCAAGACACTAAGGTGTATCCTTCCCCCGGGCTGTTCCAGACACTAAGGTGTATCCTTGCCCCGGGTGTTCCAGTGAGTAACGTGTACCCTTCCCCGGGCTGTTCAAGACACTAACGTGGTGTAGACCTAAGGTGTATCCTTCCCCGGGCTGTTCCAGACACTAAGGTGTATCCTTCCCCCGGGCTGTTCCAGACACTAAGGTGTATCCTTGCCCCGGGTGTTCCAGTGAGTAACGTGTACCCTTCCCCCGGGCTGTTCCAATGAGTAACGTGTACCCCTCCCCCGGGCTGTTCCAGACACTAAGGTGTATCCTTCCCCCGGGCTGTTCCAGACACTAAGGTGTATCCTTCCCCCGGGTGTTCCAGTGAGTAACGTGTACCCTTCCCCGGGCTGTTCCAATGAGTAACGTGTACCCCTCCCCCGGGCTGTTCCAGACACTAAGGTGTATCCTTCCCCCGGGCTGTTCCAGACACTAAGGTGTATCCTTGCCCCGGGTGTTCCAGTGAGTAACGTGTACACCTCCCCCGGGCTGTTCCAGACACTAAGGTGTATCCTTCCCCCGGGTGTTCCAGACACTAAGGTGTACCCTTACCCCGGGCTCTTTGTTTCTTTGTTGTGGCTCCGTGCTGTAGTAAGATGTAAGATGTAAGACAGTAGGATGTACCCCACCCCTGGGCTGTTCCAGACAGTAACGTGTATCCCACCCCCGGGCTGTTCGAGACAGTAACGTGTACCCTTCCCCCGGGCTCTTTGTTTCTTTGTTGTGGCTCCGTACTGTAGTAAGATGTAAGATGTAAGACAGTAGGATGTACCCCACCCCCCGGGCTGTTCCAGACAGTAACGTGTACCCCACCCCCGGGCTGTTCCAGACACTAAGGTGTACCCTTCCCCCGGGCTCTTTGTTTCTTTGTTGTGGCTCCGTGCTGTAGTAAGATGTAAGATGTAATACAGTAACGTGTACCCCACCCCTGGGCTGTTCCAGACAGTAACGTGTACCCTTCCCCCGGGCTGTTCCAGACACTAAGGTGTACCCTTCCCCCGGGCTCTTTGTTTCTTTGTTGTGGCTCCGTGCTGTAGTAAGATGTAAGATGTAAGACAGTAAGATGTACCCCCCCTGGGCTGTTCCAGACAGTAACGTGTACCCCTCCCCCGGGCTGTTCCAGACACTAAGGTGTATCCTTCCCCCGGGCTGTTCCAGACACTAAGGTGTATCCTTGCCCCGGGTGTTCCAGTGAGTAACGTGTACACCTCCCCCGGGCTGTTCCAGACACTAAGGTGTATCCTTCCCCCGGGTGTTCCAGACACTAAGGTGTACCCTTACCCCGGGCTCTTTGTTTCTTTGTTGTGGCTCCGTGCTGTAGTAAGATGTAAGATGTAAGACAGTAGGATGTACCCCACCCCTGGGCTGTTCCAGACAGTAACGTGTATCCCACCCCCGGGCTGTTCGAGACAGTAACGTGTACCCTTCCCCCGGGCTCTTTGTTTCTTTGTTGTGGCTCCGTGCTGTAGTAAGATGTAAGATGTAAGACAGTAGGATGTACCCCATCCCCCGGGCTGTTCCAGACAGTAACGTGTACCCCACCCCCGGGCTGTTCCACACAGTATCGTGTACCCCTCCCCCGGGCTGTTCCAGACACTAAGGTGTACCCTTCCCCCGGGCTCTTTGTTTCTTTGTTGTGGCTCCGTGCTGTAGTAAGATGTAAGATGTAATACAGTAACGTGTACCCCACCCCTGGGCTGTTCCAGACAGTAACGTGTACCCTTCCCCCGGGCTGTTCCAGACACTAAGGTGTACCCTTCCCCCGGGCTCTTTGTTTCTTTGTTGTGGCTCCGTGCTGTAGTAAGATGTAAGATGTAAGACAGTAAGATGTACCCCCCCTGGGCTGTTCCAGACAGTAACGTGTACCCTTCCCCCGGGCTGTTCCAGACACTAAAGTGTACCCTTCCCCCGGGCTCTTTGTTTCTTTGTTGTGGCTCCGTGCTGTAGTAAGATGTAAGATGTAAGACAGTAAGATGTACCCCACCCCTGGGCTGTTCCAGACAGTAACGTGTACCCTTCCCCCGGGCTGTTCCAGACACTAAGGTGTACCCTTCCCCCGGGCTCTTTGTTTCTTTGTTGTGGCTCCGTGCTGTAGTAAGATGTAAGATGTAAGACACTAAGGTGTACCCTTCCCCCGGGCTCTTTGTTTCTTTGTTGTTCCAGACACTAAGATGTACCCTTCCCCCGGGCTGTTCCAGACAGTAACGTGTACCCTTCCCCCGGGCTGTTCCAGACACTAAGGTGTACCCTTCCCCCGGGCTCTTTGTTTCTTTGTTGTGGCTCCGTGATGTAGTAAGATGTAAGATGTAAGACAGTAAGATGTACCCCTCCCCCGGGCTGTTCGTGACAGTAACGTGTACCCCTCCCCCGGGCTGTTCCAGACAGTAACGTGTACCCCTCCCCTGCTCACAGACTTCATACTAGTTCAACCGCTGAACAACCGCCACGTCTGTGTGTCAAAGCTGAACACAGCGTCTTGTAAAGACATCCTGTACCCAACATGCATCCTTGTGACCACATGACCTTAAAACCTGTCACAATCCATGACATATATGTTTCTCGGTTTGTGAACTGGTGCATCCTGTTACATTCATGATTAATGTGAGGTGCGCTGCAAAGGCCAGGCAAGAGGGGTATTATCTACTGCGCCATCCTACATTAAATGTATGTCAAGATATTTACCCATACAAATCAATGATAAATAACACATCGGATATATGTACACGTGTAGTACATGCAATATTCTATCTGTCATAGGGAAGTACATGATATGTGACATCTGTTCTACTAGCAGCACCTTAACCGTTATACGTGTTATGCTTAAGGCACATGAACTGTTATACGTGTTATGCTTAAAGCACATCAACTGTTATAATTGTTATGCTTAAGGCACACGAACTGTTATAAGTGTTATGCTTAAGGCACACGAACTGTTATACGTGTTATGCTTAAAGCACATGAACTGTTATACGTGTTATGCTTAAGGCACACGAACTGTTATACGTGTTATGCTTAAGGCACACGAACTGTTATAAGTGTTATGCTTAATAGCACACGAACTGTTAAATGTGTTATGCTCAAGGCACACGAACTGTTATACGTGTTATGCTAAAGGTGAGGTGAAATTGGGTTTAACGTCGTGCTTGAGAATATTTCGCTCATATGACGGCGTGCATGCGTGTGTATGTGTATGTGCGGCTGCTTGTACTAGCCCAGACTTAAGCTGGTTTTATGGTGCTAGCCCACTGAGATACATGAAGCATGAATACCCCACTCAGACACATTATACTGACTCCGAGCGGACCAGTCCTTATTGTACCGATTAATGCCGAGCGCCAGGCAGGGACCAACAAGTACCATATTTTAACGTCTTTTGGTATGACGCAGTCGGGATCGAACCGCGACCTTCCGCTGTCCGGGCGGACGCTCTAACCACTACACCACGGAGGCTGTCTTATGCTTAAGGTACACGAACTATAATACTTGTTATGTTTCAGCCACATGTACTGTTATATCTGAAGACTATGGATCTTTCTGAATGCACAGTCTTTTGTAAGCCATAGTGTATATTCACATAGACATAATGGAGCCATTCTGATAGACCAGGATCTGATCACGTTTTTCTCCCTTTGTTATGTAGCCACCAACGAATTCCGGTTACATACAATGGGAAAAGCACTGAATGATATGAGAGACATTCAAATGTGTCAAATGTGAGTTTCTTTGAAAATGTTTGAAAGAGATACTTTCACGCTGGTGTCGATATTTCAAGAAACAAAGTTTACATTTCACTAGTTCCTATTCATGCTGGCTTTACGGCACTGGGTCTATGTCTGAATAGATCACACGCACTTTATTGATGTCAATATGAGGCGAAAAAATAGATCCGGTTTGATTTAGGAAATTGTTTGGACTTCAATTTCTTTCGTAAGGTGACATGTCTGGCTGACGCAGACTGTGAATAGGCATTTGTGTTGTCAGGATGGCAGAACAGAAGGGGAGTGGCTGCAACAAAGGTACAAAAATGTAATTAGAATTATCTAACTACTGAAGAGTACCCGACATAACGTGGTGTTTTACAAAACAGGATATTGAGGAACAGAATCAAAAACGAAAAGATGTACGTTTCAGTCTTTTTATTTGCCTTCATACCATAAATTAATCATGTAAATGTGTTAGGATGCATCTGATTCATGTCATTCAAGTATACCCAGGTGTCAGAACGACAAATATTTTACGGCACTCCCGTTCGCATCCCGGTGGGATGAGATTGATGACTGGTGAACGTGTTTGGCATGTGTGGTGTTTTCACGTAGGGTTTCCCGGAAACCAGTAAGAATTGTACCAACTTCATGTATACCTAGGTAATCTGTATAATGACAGTTGTCAGCTTGTCCCTGTAACATTAGTGGAAGGCCCTTACATATGTATGATGAGTATATTCGAAAACATATCTGAAGATCGTTTGTGCAATTAATATAATAATCTTAAAGGGGTTTACAGCAAAGGTTTGAGACATTTATTGGGAATTGCACGTTACACCGATATTATCGATTCTGATTCCCTGACCCGTGAAGATCCGGGTTAGAATAAGTCTTCAGTAAACCATGCTTGTCGTAAGAGGCGATTAACGGGATCAGGTGGTCATGCTCACTAACTTGGTTGACACATGTTACCGTATTCCAAATGCGTATATCATGCTCATGTTGTTGATCACTGGATTGTTTGGTGCACACAGATTATCTACAGACCGCCGCCATATAGCTGGAATATTGCTGAGTGCGGCGTAAAACAACAAACAAACAAACAAACCAAATCTGATTCACTGAATGATGTGCGAACGTTTAAATATGTCGAATGAAACCGAGAGTCTTTAAAATATGTTTGAAAGTGCTTCCCTGACATTGGTGTCCTATTTCTATAGAACCTTAATAACTGATACTTCCAAAGATTTTCACTTTTTGTGTAATGCTGTACAAGGTTAGAATTCATTGCTGGTCGTAAGAGGCGACAAGATGGTATCCTGTTGCCGGGGTCTGTGGTTACGTGGCTGACTGGTGGGGTGTAGTCCTTAAAGGCAGGAGGGTAACGACAAAGAATAACGATTAAGATAATTCCATTGTCCGGAAAGGTACATACATCCAACAGCGGTGAAAGTTGTCAGTGGATACCAGTTGCGACAGCAGGTGTTCGCGAAAAATGGTAGGAATAAAACAGGAATAGAATTTGGCATGGGATATATTGAGTTTTACTGGTGTTTATCATAGATGATATAAGAGAAACTATTATATATATTGTTTCTCTTATATTATCTATCACACAAACAATTAGACACCTTTAGACTTTATTTGAGGTTACAAAACAAACGGATATAGCTTAGTAAAGCGTATGATCACAAGAATAGAATTAATCATGATGATAATATTAAGTTGCCGTGCTCCGCCATTTACAAACAAGATATATTAATAATGTATGATAGATCCATGTTTATTTACTGACAACGTTACTGTGTTAATGCCTCTGCCATGTGACCACCCTTACAATGACGCTCTGCTCAGGCGAGTGTCTCTTTGACCAAATGTTCTTCGCCTCAAACAAACTGATCAAAATACTTCCTAAGCGACATTATCCCCTTAAAGTGCTATCATACCTCACCTCCTACAGACACATTTCTAAGAGTTCTAAAGATATCCCTTTCAACGGACTTCAACTGGCAATATGTTGAACAAAAACCTTCATTCTACATGGTTCCCTTCAAATCTTCCAATAGAGAACAATGGGTTTTCTTTGATTCCAATTCCAAGGTATATATTATGTAGTGATTGAACACCTTGTGCATCATGGTCGATAATAATTCTTAATGAAACAGTTTTTTCACCAACCTTTGTTTTTCTGTCAAATAACCTTAATCAGGTGAAGCAAAGGACCTTTTTTCTTGGCAGAAAAGTATTGAATAGACTATCTCTGACTTGGCGTAAAAATTGAAAAAAGTTATAAGGAGAACTGCACCCACTCCATATGTGGAATTGGTATACTGTGAAGTGTGCATAGAACAAAAAGAAAAACCTAATTAAATATTTAATTGAATATAATTAATGTTAACTTACACGTGTGTATGGTGGGAGGTGAAAGTGATTGTGTGTATCTTTGTGTGAAACAAATGGTGAGTTTGAATGAAAGTGTGTGGGCGTGCGTGCACAATCCCATTACACACTGATCTAAGTTCTCGCCATCACTTACAAAGAGCTGAGGACTTTCCATTTCAGGTCAAATCAGGATCACCGTTCGCTATCTTTGACGGACTGACGAAATGAAGTCGACAATAAAGTAGCTTTGCTGAAAAGTTCAAAATGGCGAGTTTCATTCCTGACTACGCGAAGGAAAAACAGTCGACAAAGTTCTCGAGTCAAAATTTGAAAATGAGCGAAAAGAAATTTTAGGTTGTCAAGTTGATAGCTGTCACTGTATGGCAACGTTCCGATAAATTTGAAGCCAAAGACAAATGTCTGTCATTCGAATTTTTCGTCCATCTCGTTATTGTCGTTCGGGGTTCCCTGAGTTAACTTTTTCGAAGTTGAATGATTGGAAAACACACTCGGACATTGACTTTCGGAATCTCGTTAGCGACGCTGTATTTGGTCGGATAAAGGTCGCTCTGGTGTGACCTGATCGTCAGATCTTTGTGCATCGGTAGCTAGCAATGCGTATTCTAATTATGCCTGAGTATCATGTTGATGGTGGTGTCTCTGCATCTCTGTCTGTGTCTGCCTCTGCATCTGTGTCTGTGTCTGTGTCTGTATCTGTATCTGTACCTGCATTTGTCTCTTTGTCTGTCTGTATTTGTCTCTGTCTCTGTGTCTGTGTCTGTCTGCATCTGTGTCTGTATCTGTGTCTTTGTCTGTATTTGTCTCTGTCTCTGTGTCTGTATTTGTATCTGTGTCTGTGTCTGTGTCTGTGTCTGTGTCTGTGTCTGTATCTCTGTCTGTATCTGTATCTGTGTCTATGTATTTGTATCTGTGTCTGTGTCTATGTATCTGTATTTGTATCTGTGTCGTGTCTGTGTCTGTATCTGTATTTGTATCTGTGTCTGTGTCTGTGTCTATATATCTGTATTTGTATCTGTGTCGTGTCTGTATCTGTATTTGTATCTGTGTCTGTATCTGTGTCTGTATCTGTATTTGTATCTGTGTCTGTGTCTGTATCTGTATTTGTATCTGTATCTGTGTCACTGTCTGTATCTGTACCTGCATCTGTCTCTTTGTCTGTCTGTATTTGTCTCTGTCTCTGTGCCTGTGTCTGTATCTATGTATGTGTCTGCATCTGTTCCTGTGTCTGTATCTGTATCTGTGTCTGTATCTGTGTCTGTCTCCCTTGTCTGTGTCTGTATCTGTGTCTGTGTCTGTGTCTGTGTCTGTGTCTGTGTCTGTGTCTGTATCTGTGTTTGTGTCTGTGTCTGTATTTGTATCTGTGTCTGTGTCTGCATCTGCATCTATGTCTGTGTCTGTGTGTGTGTGTCTGTGTCTGTGTCTGTGTCTGTATTTGTCTGTATCTGTGTCTGTATTTGTCTCTGTGTCTGTGTCTGTATCTATGTCTGTGTCTGTGTCTGTGTCTGTCTGTGTCTGTGTCTGTGTCTGTGTCTGTGTCTGTGTCTGTGTCTGTGTCTGTGTCTGTATCTGTGTCTGTGTCTGTATGTATGTCTGTGTCTGTGTCTGTGTCTGTGTGTCTGTGTCTGTGTCTGTATCTGTGTCTGTGTGTGTGTGTCTGTGTCTGCATGTGTCTGTGTCTGTGTCTGTGTCTGTGTCTGTGTCTGTGTCTGTGTTTGTCTGTGTCTGTGTCTGTGTCTGTGTCTGTGTCTGCATGTCTGTGTCTGTGTCTGTGTCTGTGTCTGTGTGTGTCTGTATCTGTGTGTGTGTCTGTGTGTCTGTGTCTGTGTCTGTGTCTGTGTGTCTGTGTCTGTGTCTGTGTCTGTGTGTCTGTGTCTGTGTCTGTGTGTCTGTGTCTGTGTCTGTGTCTGTGTCTCTGTGTCTGTCTGTATCTGTGTCTGTGTCTGTGTCTGTGTCTGTGTCTGTGTCTGTCTGTGTCTGTGTGTGTGTGTCTGTGTCTGTCTGTGTCTGTGTCTGTCTCTGTGTCTGTGTCTGTGTCTGTGTCTGTGTCTGTATCTGTGTCTGTATCTGTGTGTCTGTGTGTCTGTGTCTGTGTCTGTGTCTGTGTCTGTGTCTGTGTCTGTGTCTGTGTCTGTGTCTGTGTCTGTGTCTGTATCTGTCTGTGTGTGTCTGTGTCTGTGTCTGTGTCTGTATCTGTGTGTGTGTCTGTGTGTCTCTGTGTCTGTGTGTGTCTGTGTCTGTGTCTGTGTCTGTGTCTGTGTCTGTGTCTGTGTCTGCATCTGTGTCTGTGTGTGTGTGTCTGTGTCTGTGTCTGTGTCTGTGTGTGTCTGTGTCTGTGTCTGTGTCTGTATCTGTGTCTGTGTCTGTGTCTGTGTCTGTGTCTGTGTCTGTATCTGTGTCTGTGTGTGTCTGTGTCTGTGTCTGTGTCTGTCTGTCTGTGTCTGTGTCTGTGTCTGTGTCTGTGTCTGTGTCTGTGTCTGTGTCTGTGTCTGTGTCTGTGTGTGTGTGTGTCTGTATCTGTGTCTGTGTCTGTGTCTGTGTCTGTGTCTGTGTCTGTGTCTGTGTGTGTGTCTGTGTCTGTGTCTGTGTCTGTCTCTGTCTGTGTCTGTGTCTGTGTCTGTGTCTGTGTCTGTGTCTGTGTGTGTCTGTGTCTGTGTCTGTGTCTGTGTCTGTGTCTGTGTCTGTGTCTGTCTGTCTGTGTGTGTGTCTGTGTCTGTGTCTGTGTCTGTGTGTGTCTGTCTGTGTCTGTGTCTGTGTCTGTGTCTGTGTCTGTCTGTCTGTGTCTGTGTCTGTATCTGTGTCTGTGTCTGTGTCTGTGTGTCTGTCTCTGTGTCTGTGTCTGTATCTGTGTCTGTGTCTGTGTCTGTGTCTGTGTCTCTGTCTGTCTGTATCTGTGTGTGTCTGTGTCTGTGTCTGTGTCTGTGTCTGTGTCTGTATCTGTGTCTGTGTCTGTGTCTGTGTCTGTGTCTGTGTCTGTATCTGTGTCTGTGTCTGTGTCTGTGTCTGTGTGTCTGTGTCTGTGTCTGTGTCTGTGTCTGTGTCTGTGTGTCTGTGTCTGTGTCTGTGTCTGTGTGTCTCTGTGTCTCTGTGTCTGTGTCTGTGTCTGTGTCTGTGTCTGTGTCTGTGTCTGTGTCTGTGTCTGTGTCTGTGTCTGTGTCTGTGTCTGTGTCTGTGTCTGTGTCTGTATGTGTGTCTGTGTCTGTATCTGTGTGTGTCTGTATCTGTGTCTGTATCTGTCTGTATCTGTGTCTGTATCTCTGTCTGTATCTGTCTGTCTGTGTCTGTGTCTGTGTCTGTATCTGTGTCTGTGTCTGTGTCTGTATCTGTGTCTGTGTCTGTGTCTGTGTCTGTGTCTGTGTCTGTGTCTGTATCTGTGTCTGTGTCTGTGTCTGTATCTGTATGTGTCTGTATCTGTATCTGTGTCTGTATCTGTATCTGTGTCTGTGTCTGTGTCTGTGTCTGTGTCTGTCTGTGTCTGTGTCTGTGTCTGTGTCTGTGTCTGTGTCTGTGTCTGTGTCTGTGTCTGTGTCTGTGTCTGTGTGTCTGTATCTGTGTCTGTGTCTGTGTCTGTGTCTGTGCCTGTGTCTGTGCCTGTGCCTGTGCCTGTGCCTGTGCCTGTGCCTGTGCCTGTGCCTGTGCCTGGCCTGCGCCTGTGCCTGTGCCTGTCTCTGCGTCTGCGTCTGCACCTGCGCCTGCGCCTGCGCCTGCGCCCGCGCCCGCGCCCGTGCCCGTGCCCGTGCCCGTGTCCGTGTCCGTGTCCGTGTCCGTGTCCGTGTCCGTGTCCGTGTCCGTGTCCGTGTCCGTGTCCGTGTCCGTGTCCGTGTCCGTGTCTGTGTCTGTGTGTATGTGACTATGATGCTGCATGAGCCGTTACAAAATCTCTTTTGAAAAACAAACATAAGCCCTGAACAAACCACTATTCTGTGTGCAGCTTGAGCATTCACCGTGTCGGCACATCGCGACCAGATGAAGGAGCCTGTATAAAACAGACTCAATGATCAAATCTCCGCACGACACCCAGTCTATAAAGGTTGTATTTATTTGCCAGCATTTATCTTGTAATAACACGAGAACTACCAGACTATATATGTCAAGGCGGTAAAAGGTGTAGCTTTAGAAATCTACACCTGAAAACATCGTTGTTAGTCTTTTGCCTGGCACCGGGTGATACAATGTGATATCTCCTATAGAAAGCTCAGTGTTGACTTACTGATTAACAAATGATCCCCAGTAAGCTGGCGCTTGTGAAACACTCCCTAATGTGTCCTTGTACGTCAATGCAAACAATAGATTCGACCCTGATTTATAGAAATCTCAGAAAGCGGATCTTTGTAAATGGTGTTATAGCTGTAGCATTTCGATTACGTTCTTGCGTCCACTTCAAGGATTTCAGTTTGAAATTGAAAAAGTAATTACACGTGAAGCTTCAAAGGTATATCATATTATTGAAAAAGATCATCACAAGTTGACTGCAAGTCAGTCTTTGTAACCTCGTCTTCCTTATGAGCTGACACGTGACCTAACTGATATTCATGCAGGCGTTAAGCAAACCCAACTTGTGCGATGTACATTATTTCCATATACGAGTTAATTCATATTTAAATCGTTATAAAGAAATCTTTGAAGGGCATTAGAAGTGGAATGCATTAGAAAAGCAAGATTTATGGATGTCAGCTTCTTTATTGTGAATAACACGACCTTTCAGAGTGTATGCTTGCTCCTTCATCAGACCTGATGAAACGTGGTGTTATTCACAATAAAGAAGATGACATCCATAAATCTTGCTTTTCGTTATACAGAAAGGTAGACTCCAAGCTCATCAAAGCTAAGAAAGTGTAAGCAAATTAAATCTATTCTTTAAACACTACAATTCAGCAGTACATGTTAGCCAATTGTACTCGGAAGAGATGAGATTCATGAAGTTACTATTTCCGTTTTGCTGTAGATGGCGGTAAGGAGATGTAAGGTTGAACATCGCTTTTAGATTATGGAGGGTTTGTGCGGGCGTGTGTGCCTGTACCATACTGGAGATACTACGTCGTGGTTTTAACGTGGGTACCCAATGCACAATACATTCAGTATATAATATATGTCCACCAGTCCTTGATGTATCCCGTGAATGCCTAGCACCAGGCAAGCTAACAACAAGTACCATCTTTCAGCGCCCTTTGGTATGACTTTGGAATCGAACCACCCATCTTCCGTTCCCTGGGCGGACAGTCTATCCACAAAACACCAACGGCTGTCATTTACATGAAATATGAGGACCAAATGTAGACCTGTACATGAATATACACCTACCAGGTGCTGTTAAAATGAAGTAATTTCTGATCCATAACAAAGATCAGTAACCTTTATCTAGATCTTTGAATAACCGTTGAATATCCAAACGGTGATTTATTAACAACACACTGGGTAACCTCAAAGGACTTCTCCACGCTGACTGATACCGGTAGATAGGTCCACGTAAAATTCACAAAACCACCTTTGTGAACCTCTACTGCTGCCCGCTTACCAGTATATAGACCCACCTATATACAGCTGACAGTGAGTGAGTGAATGAGTTTAGTTTTACGCCGCACTCAGCAATATTCCAGCTATATGGCGGCGGTCTGTAAATAATCGAGTCTGGACCAGACAATCCAGTGATCAACAGCATGAGCACCCATCTGCGCAATTGGGAACCGATTACATGAGTCAACCAAGTCAGCGAGCCTGACCACCCGATCCCGTTAGTCGCCTCTTACGACAAACAAGGGTTACTGAATGCTCATTCTAACCCGGACCTTCACGGGTCAGCTGACAGTGAACCCTATTCATCCACGGTTAACCTGCAGGAGGAAGTAATACCAAGGGCGCCTGCACCCGTCTGGACCCATTCTCTTCTCTCAGAGGTTACTCAAGTCGTGGGAAGATATGACTTTAGTAACCTCTGCGGGAAGAGAATGGTCAGGACCCGAACCCAAAAATATTCACGATCCCATGTTGTAGTATGGAGGATGCCATGAAATATTTACATAAATACGTACGTACAGCAATTTAGGATCGTCAATATCATATGTTATACATGGATGCCAAATTAAAAATATTTAGTAAAATATTATATTGGTCTTTTTCACTTCGCAAATGTGTCAAATTTGCAAAATATTAATAATCGTCCTTTTCCCTCTGCAAAGCGTAACAAGTTTGTAAAATATGAATATTCGTCTTTTTCCCTTTGCAAAGCGTGACAAATTTGTAAAATATTAATATTCATCTTTTTCCCTTAACAAAGTGGTACAAATTAGTAAAATATTAATATTCATCTTTTTCCCTTCACAAAGTGGTACAAATTAGTTAAATATTAATATTCATCTTTTTCTCTTTACAAAGTGTAACAAATTAGTAAAATATTAAGGTCTAAGCCAACAAACATATGTCTGTTCTTATTCCCATTCTTACGCTTATGAGTGACGACTTCAATGTGAAATATGCCTGTCCCAGCTGTGTACGCTGATATGACTAAGTTACTAAATTGCATATCGAGACAGATTAAATGGTATGCAGATGCCTAAAGAGGGTGGGTGAGGTTGGGCATCGTGCAGAGGCTTGCACCGTCATTGACACTAGCCACTAACATATACCACCTACGTCAACAGGTTCACTGTCATCCAATGAATAGCCTTGTCCCAGCGATATAAGGACTCTTTCTTCTGTGAACATACTAGCGAGATTGAACGGGTAAGCTGTCCTACAGTCAACTGCTGTGAACAGAAGTTGTCAACATGCCTGCAGAGAAGAGATTTGACAGTGGCAAAGGTACATTTATTAATTGTATTCTTATCACAACTATTGAAGGGTCTGCGAGATGGCATGGTGTTTTACAAGACAGAATATGAAAAGAAATCATTCACGTTTATGTGTTCGACTAATCAGGGATTACAATGTTCGGGTATTCGGCAGAATTTGAAGTTCGAGTCATGACTAGTGGCTGCACTTGGCACGTGTTGTGCTGTCGCGTTGGGTTTCGAGGTTCCGAAGAATAGTCCGGAATTGCACCAACTGCAAGTATACTAGTTTACACTTGTCAGCTGTTCCTTTTCATTACCTCTAATTTTTCAGATAGCATATATTGTACTCTCCATGGGCGACCCTTCAATAAATTACCTGTGCATTTTAGCCAAAAGCACCAATCACAACCAAAACTCAAGAACGTTGTGCAATAAATAAAATAAACTTAAAATGGTCTTCAGCAAACAAATTTGAGACATTTGTAATGGGAGATATTAATTTAGGTTACATAATTACTGTCCCTAGAATCCAAACGTCCTGGCGCTATAAAGCAATCAGGGTTAGAATTAAATGCTTCCATTATCTTATTTGTTGTTTGGACTGGATGCGATGAATCCAGGTTTCATCCGAAGGCACACGTCGTTGCAATAATCATTCTGGGTAAACGCCAAAAGAAACGTTACCCTCCTTCCTTAATGACGGAGGTACCTATCTACAGCTGGCGTTGTGATGCGTGGACGTCCATTTCTTGGTCTGTCTACGGTGACCCCAGTCTGTCTGAAGCCCTGAATAAGTCTTATAACCGTGATACGGTGGCATCCGAGGGCGTTGGCAACAGCATTGTATGTCGACCCCATCTGCACCATCCCAATGGCTCTTTTTCTCTCTTCAGCTGTTAATCGTGGCATATTTCTCGTACTTGTGTATCATATCATGCATTCTAGTCTCTCTTTATACCCTATAGAATCATTCTACATGTGAAATGGATGCAAATACTGCTTGAATATTGCTGCGTTTTGGCGATTGATATTGCTATGTGTAAACAGAAAATGGAAAAATGTTACTTTGCAAGCAAAAATGTTAACAAAGATAATTTTAGATGTTCCTAAACATTTTTTCACAATATCAAAGACACGTTTTACTTGTTTTCACTAATGCAAATTAGTAGAAAATGTTTTAAAAGACTGAAATCATAGGAGTGATTATTTTACAATTTTACACACTCTACAACAGTTGTTTCTTGTTTTAATAGTTGAAAAATGGTGACTTTAAATGGTTTATCTTTGTCTCAAAGCAGAATTTTATTTCAACCTTTCTTTGGACATCTAAATCACTGTTATTGGTTTATTTCGGCATGGACGAAAATAGGACAATTTAACTCTTCTGAAAAAGATGCATTTCACCTAAAAATGAATGCATTTGAGAATTGTTTTTCGTGATTTTCATAAAGCTGTGTTGTTAAGCTTTCTTCTAAACTAATACCTTCTAACATATCTTTGATAGTTTTGAAGTAATTCATAAAGGTAGGAGGGTAACGTTTCTTTTGGCGCTTAGTGGCTCAGAACTTTTCAGTCACCTGAGTACATCAGGCTCCTCGTCTTCCCAGTTCCAGCATAGGTATATAGACGTTACATTAACGTGATGTCAAAACGTGAGACATGGGACTCGAACCCGTACTCCGCATAGTATTAGCATATATATTAATCGGGGATGAACTCGTTAAAGTGAAACACGTGTATCACTGTACGACCAACCAACACAGTAACACAAGACCTGAGTGTATTAGCCGGAGAGTGATATCTGACTGTCTATTTATACCCATTCTGGTTAACACATATAATCTAATTGTCCGATTAACTGTCGACGACGTTGTTATTGTGAACTTTGGTGACATTTATCTCCACATAGCTGTATATATTAATTTGACAGGCATTCGTGCTAAATGTGTTTACGTGTGAAGTTCGATATGACGAAGACAAGGTAACCAGTTTCTGACATTACTTGAATGTAGTCTTGAATGTACATACGCAATGCTAGATAATGACCATAGCCTTAACTGTGGATACAGGTGTAAACATCTCAACTGTTGACATAATCCCATCTAACCAGCAAAACGAGAGATACTGACCCTCAGTTTTGCCTGAATTGCCTTCCCAGTTTGGTTGTTAGTTTCTCCGTATTTCACACTGCAGGCAATTACTCAAAACACCAAGCATTCAAATACAGCATGCATCGTTTAAACATAAAATGTTTCCATTTCGTCCATGTTTATTAATTGAAGGAAATGTCCTAGTCGTCGTTTGGAAATGTTACACATCATTGACATGATAATAATGGTTCATATTTTCTCATGTGAAATTTAACCTGAAAATGTGTATAAATACATTTCGTCTTGATATAGAAACGCGCGTATATGTTACAGGTACGAAATTAGTAGTGGGTGAGTCCATTTATGTATGGAGGACAAACAAATCAAGTATTGCTTTTTGACATATTTTCCCAATTCATTCAAAGTAAAAATATTTCATGATATTTCGGTACAAAACAGAAAAAGCCCTCCAATCCCCGCCTCATCCCGTCCCTTGCGATGTCATTCGCGACCAGACCCTCTTTGTCCTCCATTCTATAGCAATGCAGTCGTGTTACAAAAAACGTAACCTTTATATAAATGGGACTATTTTTTAAACATGTAAAATCGTAGGGTAATGTATGGTCTCGCAGAAAGGTAATAAGATTTGCCCATTCACATGATGAGATGGCCCGACTTGCCTCCAACGCTTCGGTCAATAACAACCACATTTACTATAATAAATGTCAGTGAGCGCTGGAAGGCTGGGGACCATATGCAACCCACGCGCGAGGATGACTCTTCCCCGGCCAGCAGATCATGAACGATTATTATCAAATGCCAGATGATCCAGCTCGTACAACGACCAAGAAATCACGGATGTCTGGGCGAGTGAAGAAGGGGTTGTTTGTGCTGGGTGCTCTTGTCATCGTAGGCGTCGTCGTCGCCATTATTTGCGTCGCTGTGCTGCCGTCTTCACCAGATGACAAGGATGACGATCATCCGTTCCTCTGTGCAATGTCAAAGGATCCGTTCAGCTATAATCACGACGACGTTGACGGTAAGCTACGTGGTTATAATTGGGTTTTTGAAGTCTTGGTTAGAAAATTTAATTTTGAAATTATGTTCGACTGACGTACTTGTTTCATTAAGGTCAGCAATCACACTTGCTTACTTTTCTTGGCTGAATCTACGGCCATGTTGAATATCGACCGAGATAATTCCGCCAGGTTTCCAATTCACCTCTTCCACTTGAGACTGACCCACCTTCCTTGCGCTTTGCCAATTCATGCAGAAGCCATTTACAATCTGATATAAATACATACACTATGAGCTCAGGTAAAAAATGTTTCGATATTGTACGTACGCTTCTATAATATCACTGACATGTCTACGGATCATGTTGACCGTTGTGTCAAGAAATCAATGACTAATTAAGATATATTGGGAGGTAATGATGGCGCTATTTGAAGGTCCTCCCCACTGGATGCACATCTCGGAGAACACACGCTGCTGCGGAGGAACCCATCAGTCGCCTATCGATCTACTGCGGAAAGATCTGACGTGTACAAAACTCTCCAACATCAGCTACAACACTGACAGACAAGGCGCTCTGCCAGGCAGTCTCAAGAACAATGGTAAGAAGAAGTCTTAAGACGTTGTGGAACCAAGCCACAGTGATAGGCTTTGGTGGTGTTGATTTATCTTCTGTGTTAGTTATTTCTAAACCAGTCAGCGTCTTGATTCACGATGAACCAAACCACAGAACTGTTTGTTTTTTTAACACCAAATAATAATCAAGTAATATTATAGCAGTGGTTCAGAGTATAAATCTCCCCAAAATTTCAGCCAGACCACAGGGCTGATTAGATGTAAAACTTGCCAGCCCTGACCAAAACGTACCTGCCCGCAAATAATTTAGGTTTGACAAGCGACGTAGTTTATCATCCAATTAGAATTCATCATTTATTTTTACGAGTGAACTAATAATGATATTATCCTGAAATATGATTAATATCTTCATATACATCTCTAAATATTAACTCGACCGTCGGGCAGGTGAATGTGAAAATCTGGCAGTCCGTGTTGAAAATAACCCGTCCCGGGCTGTCGGGCAAGCAGGTATTTCGAACGCTGCTGTAAATAACCGAGGCGCTTCGAAAAAAATACTATTGATATTATAAGCACCGTCGACGTATCAGGTCAAATTATTAAAACCTGGTCTTAACGCGGTGAGGTATCATAATTGTCTGTGATCTATTGAATAGGTATTGGTGGAATAGCCTAGTGGTTAAAGCTTCTGCTCGTCACGCTGAAGACCTGGGTTCGATTCCCTACACAGGTACAATGTGTGAAGCCCACTTCTGGAGTCCCCCGCCGTGACATCGCTGGAATATTGCTAAAAGCGGCGTAAAACCACACTCACTCACTCTATTGAATAGAGCGTCAGTGGTTCGACCCATGATCCTCTCGTTTGTCCTTTATAAAATGGTCCTTATTATTTTCCTGCCTATGTTGAAAACAAGGACTTGTCTGCTCGGAGTCAGTATTTTGTATCGGAGTAGGTGTGTGCATGTTAAACTATGTCATGGTACATCAGCGGGTTAGCACTATGAAGCCGGACTACTGCAAGTATATAAACAGGCGCAGTACAGGTCCAATAATCCCGAAGGCAAGTTTAAACCCCACTATACCTCAACACGGTTTAGGTGCATATATACTGAAAATGAAAAGTAAGGGAACAAACTGGAAGGAACACATGTGAGGCGTTATCAATGTTGCCTCTGTTGTCAATGTGTTGAGTCTACTTGTATTAAGAATCTTCTTTGTATCATTTCTTGGAATGAGTGAGTTGAGTTTTAACAATATTCCAGCAATATCACGGCGGGGGACACCAGAAATGGTCTTCACACATTGTACCCATGGTGGGAATCGAACCCGGGTGTGATGAGAGAACGCTTTAACCACTAGGCTACCCTAGTATGTTGGAACATCCAGAACCAACCACTACTGTAGTCTTCCTTTTGTTATATTTCCACTTTCCCTTTAATCTTTCCTTGAGTATACAACTGACTGTATGCTGGTTACTGTTGAACTAGTAACAAGACACGAAATGTGGATCAGATGGGATTAATACTGTTCACTTGGGTATTGAATGTATTATTCAAAATAATATCTCATGCTCAGAGCTCTTCACATCTTTAGGTTCTCACATCAGCGGAATGCGACTTAATCAACCATTGTCTCCACTGTAGTAGGACACACTCCCCGACACTATGGCCCAGCCATGTTGTACAAATAAATAACAAAACTGTAACGTTTCATATGGGTGGTGACCCTTGAAGATCCGGGTTAGAATTGTTTAACTTGTTTCAGTGGCATTTTTAGAAGTTGGGACGTACTGTATTGAACAAACTTTATTGATAACAACTTCTTTATTTCGTGATTGCGACGAGTGCGAATACAGATCTTTGTACGGTTGTCAAGCAGACTGATGCATGCAGAGGAGGAGATGTATATATACTGAATATAACGAAGTAAACAACATGATGAACATAATAGGCTAGGCAGTAAGCTGATGAAGCTTTTGGCCCGCCATCAACCGAGACCAAGGATACTTCAACCAATCCGCTTATGATGCACTCCTCCAATCTATTGTATAAACATCTCCTTCTGTTTCAACTATTCCTTGATTTGTACACCTCTGGCTTCACGCCCTTTCCTTTGTCTACCCACTGGTTTAATCAGCTCACTGCCTGGCCTATTATGTCTCCTCCTCTTCACGCCCGTCCCTTTGTCTACCCACTGGTTTAATCAGCTCACTGCCTGGCCTATTATGTCTCCTCCTTTCATGCATCATTCCTGCTTAGCAACGGTACAATAATCTGTATCTAAACGTCGGACTCATGAAATAATGAAATTGTTATCCATAAAGTTTGTTCAATATTGAGTTAGAATTGGTCTCCAATAACCCAGGCATGTTTGTCGTAAGAGGCGACTAACGGGATCGGGTGATCATGCTCGCTGACTGGGTTGACACATGAAATCGTATCCATTTGCGTAGATCGATGCTCATGATGTTGATCACTGGATTCTCAGGTCCAGACTCGATTATTTACAAACCGCCGCCATATAGGTGGTACATTGCTGAGTGGGGCGTAAAACTAAACTCACTCACCCATATGGGTGGCAATGTTCACGAAGAGACCTTGGCGATGTCGTAAGGTTTGTATAATGTGTAAATTCGTCCGAAGATTACAGCTGACACCACTTCCTGCTTGATATTTGTCAGGTGCTAACAAATGTTATCAAATTAACTTATTTATCTCCATTACAATCCAGCTGAACAATTTCTCGCCTACTTAAACCGAGATAGATTCAAATGACTCTCGCATTATACAGGATCTTGTATGCATTACATGAGGGTGAAAGAGTTTAAAGAGACCAGGTCCCGAGCTGCCACAGTAGGTTGACGTGCAATCAAATAAGTCACCACGCCTCACCACCCGATCCTGCTTACAAAACGACTATTCATTCTAGCTCGCAGTCCTCATTTTTGAAAGGATTCATTGTTTAGTGAGGTCCCAAGTCACGATTTATCTATTCGAATGGAAACTCCAGTAGGAAAGGTCAAAAGCTCTGTGGTTAGCTAAAGATTTTCCGACGTTTTTGTTCCTCCTTTTCTACTGCCGGTGACGTAGCACGTCTCGGAGACAAGAGAGCTCCAAGTGCGGGGGCACTCATTATCTATGCCTAAGATGGTTCCTTGTACGGTACAAACATTGTAACAACGATTGATTGCACTCTTTCGTATCTTTTGTAAAAGTTGAAAAGTTCGCTCATCATGGGATTCGTTTCACAGATGTGAAGGGCGGTGGGGTAGCCTAAAGGTCAAAGGGTATGTTCGTCACGCTAAAGACCCTGGTTCGAATCCCCACATGAGTACAATGTGTCCCCCGCCATGACAATGCTGTAATATTGCTAAAAGCGGCGTAAAGCTATACTCACTCCCCCCGCTGATATGTACAATGTATGGCGCCCATTCCTGGTATCTCTCGTAATATTGCACATAAAACCATATCCACTCACGATTACAATAGATACAGTGAAACCGTTGGTTCATTTTGAGCCTGTTGTAATGGTGCGGTGCTTTAAACTTCCGCGCAATTTACAGTCCGTTTGGCTCAAAAGCGGACCGATGAATTGCAATCTGACTCGAAAACTAATAAACATAACATACTCAATGAAACGCTGATCATAATCAAAACATCATACCCACTCTGTGAGGCTTTTGCAGAATTTTTGTCCTAAAAATAAAAAAGTTGTTTAACAATCTATCATTAAAATATTGACACAGTTCACTATTTGTTACGAGGGAGGAGTGCAGAGAAAGGGACAGCCAGGTGTTCGAGAACGGATGGAGACGGCACAGCACAGGTGAATGAATAAATAACTTTGTCTGTGAACGTGCTTCGCGAACCCCTGGCTGTCCCTTTCTCTGCACTCCTCCCTCGTAACAAACAGTGAACTGTGTCAATATTTTAATGATAGTTTGTTAAACAACGTTATTATTTTTAGGACAAAAATTCTGCAAAAACCTCACAGAGTGGGTATGATGTTTTGATTATGATCAGCGTTTCATTGAGTATTTTATGTTTATTTGTTTTCGATTGCAATTCATCGGTCCGCTTTTGAGCCAAACGGACTATAAATACACTCATAAAACCCAGTAAATACTGTGCGAATAAAGACAGAGGCATGGAAATAAATCTGAGCAGAATGAATACCTAATTCCGTGGATACTCGAGGATGTGTTAAGTTTGGACCAACAGTTGTAGAGGTACATTTGTCAGGCACATTTGACGATCATGCAATTTTGTAATAGAAAAAGACGAATAGCATGTTAAATACTTCGTCAATAGCAGTCCCTTGCCCCAGTTTAAAAAGAGACCTTTTCAGATCTAAGACATTTCGAGCTAATATGAATAATGTCGTTGTGCATTGCAGGTCAGGGAGCAACTCTGTCCTTCTCCAGTGAGGATTTGGTCACTGACGACTTCCCCTTCACCAACGGCGACGACTTCGCCCTGGTATCTATGCACTTCCATGAACCATCGGAGCATCATATCAACGGAACCTTCAGGCCGGCAGAGGTAGGCCCAAATTCTGTATACTTACCTACGTGTATTTCAGACTTGGAGGTTACTGGATGGATGGGTTGGTTGGTTGGTTGGTTGGTTGGTTGGCTGGTTGGTTGGTTGGTTTGTTGCTGGCTTGTTTGCTTGCTTGCTTGCTTGGTTGCCTGCATGCTTGCTTGATTGCTTGGTTGGTTGGTTGGTTGGTTGGTTGGTAGATTATTCCTTGCCAAAACATTCATTGGTTTGTTGTTTCCACGACTGTAAGTGTAAGACCCTGAAACAAATATACCCAATGCAGCCATGTGGCAAGTCTAGATGACAACAGTTTCAGGAAAATGAAGAAAGTCCCTGGTCTCCTTTTTATAATATTTTAGGATAATTTAGGAATGTTTTTTTCTTTAAAAAAGTCTAATCTGGAACAGGCTATCCAATGATTGATAACTACTAGCATAAATGAACATATATTCTGCGTATTTAGGATTTCGTGATATGCATCAACCAAGTCTGACCTGCCAACCCAGACAAGCATGAGCTTTTAACCTGGGCCAAGATTTTCGAAGCTCTCTTAGAGCTAAGATAGTCGTAAGTTAATGTTTAAGTATGGCACTTACGGCCATCCTAACACTAGGAGAGCTTTGAAAATCTAGGGCCAGGAACTTTACGGGTGATGAATGTGTGTAGTCACATATATCAAGCCTATAGCTATTTTGGCATTCATTCAATTGTTGTTATTATAAATGGTTGTACTTAGTTGAGATGGTTATACCTCTTAATGAACAGGCATATGTTAGGATGTGGTGTGCAGAAACAGTGTGCCCCACCTTATTCTATATGTTCAGTTATAAGGATTCAAGGTCTGTTATTCGCTATGTAGAGATAACTCGCTTACGCGGCCGAGACACCCATGATGTGTGTATGCGAATCCCAGATTTGCCCGGATTATGTTTCGAGATGTGTTGGCACCACAGCCAGGAGTTTCATCAAAGTGATGAACGTCTAGGACTCCGGTTTCCCTTCTAGATGAAGCTGACATACCGTGACATGGCTCACCACAGCTGATACCATTCACAGATTCAAACTCACTCCCTCCCTTACTAGTACCCATCAAACATTCTCTTATAAATATGCAATGTCATTTAGAAAGTTACAATGTAACACGTGTTATATTTGCGATTACACCTTCTCAGTAAAATACAGATACTGGTACTTGGATCAGGTTGAGTCCCTGGCGGGATTCGAACCCTACAGTCAGAGTCAGGCACCTAATCGCCAGAACGCACAGTCAGCGATCCAACCCACTCAGCCACCGCAGCTGGAACATATGTTACATTATAGACTACACCGATATATACGGTGAAATGTGTTTGATTCTTCTTGATGTACATGTAACATCGTCGTTGTTGTAGTTGCATCTGGTCCACTACAACAAGAAGTATGGCAACATCACAGAAGCCATACACATGCATGATGGGCTGGCTGTGATTGGGATCATCCTCGAGGTAGGTTCTGTTGTGTACTGCTGTCCCAGTTTCTCGGGGGGTCCCACTCTTTAATGTAATTGTCACAACATTATTGTACTGTCAAACGCTGCTGTGTGGAATTCTGATGTGTGGAATTTAGGGTTTGTCTCGAAGTAAACGTTTGGTCCCAGTGCAATCCTTATTAATCATCAGGGGCGGTGGGGTAGCCTAATGGTTAAAGCGTTTGCTCGTCACTCTAAAAGGGTTCGATTCCCCAAATAGGTACAATGTGTGAAGCCCATTTCTTGTGTCCCCTGCTGTGATATTGTTGGAATATTGTTAAAAGCGGCTTAAAACCATACTCACTCACTCACTTATCAATCATCACTGTGTCGAACCTCAGACAACTCTAGGCCAGTGTTTGGCTATATTTAGGTAGTTGAAAGTGATAAAGAAAAGACAAATATTCACACAATGACAGGAAACCTCTACTGCATGCAGAGTTGATTGCACTATTCCGACTCTATCATAATCATGTGTTCATGAATCGCCCCGAAAACGTGATGATGTCAGGTGTTTGCGAGAAGAGTATTCATTCAGTGCCCATTACAATCGGAGCTAAGTAATCGGATGTCTCCATAGTATTCATCATTTATAGAATGGAGATACAGTACAACGGATAACCCGGTTTGAAAACGAGGGTATGTTAGTGAATGGCTCTGGTATTCATCATATACATGTGTAGAAATAACTGACTTGGGGATACAAGGCAGACCTTTTCATGGTCGACCAAGCTATTAGATCAATTGCAGGAAACAGTCTAATGTCCCTCTGTTCCCCCAACAGCAGGACAACGTATCCAATAATGCTGCCCTCAACACTCTCATTGACGGGATATCAAACCTCGGCAGCCCTCAGAGTAAGTAGCAGAATGTGACGCCCAAACTATACTCAGCAGCAAAGAAAACGTCAGTATGAATTCATAATTAGATAGGCACTGTAATCAAATCATTACAGAAATGGACATAATAAGCGGATGAAAACATTTTCTGTGTACAATATCTTAACACATCAATGAATAACTCAGCACAATTTCAAGACATTGCGTGAACGTTTGCAGTCCATTCAGACCCTTGACTTCAGTATCTAATGTGACCACCACGAGCGGCAATAACTGCAGCACAGCGTCTATGCATGGAGTGCACCAATCGATTGATGAAGGCCATTCGGCACCTTGAAGCACACTCTGAGAAAGGCCTGGCGCAATAAATCGGCTGTGTTCGACCTTGGTATCACATTATTCAGTCTTCTCTGAATTTCATTCCAAAGATGTTCATTTGGGTTAAAATCAGGACTAAGGACTGGCCACTGCATAATGTTGACACCGTTCTGCTGTAGGAAGTCGTGTAGCTCTGGCAGTATGGGCCCGGGCGTTATCATGCTGGAAAATGTTGTTCCGGTGACGTGCGAAATGTGGTATGACGTGGGGTCTGAGAGCTTGGTCGATGTAGCGCACCGCTGTGATGCCGCCTCCTGACCCTGGACCAAGGTTCTCAAACACCACAGGACCCACTCTCTGGTTCAGGCCTATTCCATCCCATACCATGATGCTTGCACCTCCCCGTGAGCCTCTTTCCAAAACACATTGGTCTGAGTAACGCTGGCCACGCCGTAGCCATATTCTTGTTCTGCCATCTGCAGTTGATACTCAGTACCGACTCTTATCTGAACAGAACAGTTCTCCATTGCCTGTATCGCAGGTTTTGGGGTTGTAGAGCAAACTGTAGACGTTCACGCCGATGACGAGGGGTGAGGATAGGTCCACGGTAAGGTCTATGGCAATGGAGGTTCCCGCTGTTAAGACGTCGGCGTACTGTATCAGTACTGATTGGTCTTCCGTGTGTTCCCACTGTCTGACGTGTTGTTTCTGATGCCTGCATGAAGGGATTCTGTACATACTGTCGCACAAAAACATGGCGGTCTTGTCGTCTTGTGGTCACCCTTGGTCTGCCAGTACGGGGGTGATCATTTGTGGTGTTGGTGGCCCGGAAACGTTGCTGCAGCCTGTAAATGGTCCGAACATTGACCTGGAAGTGATTGGCAACGGCTTGTGCAGTGTGGCCAGCTTCCAGTCTTCCTAGCGCCTGGTTCCTCTGAGCTGTCGTGAGTCGCGCCATCCTGCTGACGTTGTAATGTGATTGTTTCAACCAGGTTTGGGGGTGCATTTTATAGGGCTGGTCCTTGTGAACAGCACGTGCAGCATGAGTTGCATGAAAAACATGGAGAACACCGAACCATCTCCGAGATCAGGTTGCGTTTTTGATACCATTTCCTGGGTTCCATTCTGAGTTTGGGAAAGAATGTCTTTGCTCGGGTATTGTTGGAGATGTTGTCAAGAATATACATTACATGAGTTTACAGTTATCTGTTTCTGCGAAGGAAAATTCCAAAGTGACGTTTCTTTTGCTCCTTTGTATATAACATGTACAACAGGCCCTATCTGACATATGTACAACACGCCCAATCTGACACATGTACAACACCCTCAATCTGATAGATGTACAACATCCCCAATCTGACAGATGTACAACACGCCCAATCTGACAGATGTATAACACGCCCAATCTGACAGATGTACAACACGCCCAATCTGACAGATGTACAACACGCCCAATCTGAGAGATGTACAACATACCCTATCTGACAGATGTGCAACACGCCCAATCTGACAGATGTATAACACGCCCAATCTGACAGATGTACAACACGCCCAATCTGAGAGATGTACAACATACCCTATCTGACAGATGTGCAACACGCCCAATCTGACAGATGTATAACACGCCCAATCTGACAGATGTACAACACGCCCAATCTGACAGATGTACAACATGCCCTATCTGACAGATGTGCAACACGCCCAATCTGACAGATGTAAACACGCCCAATCTGACAGATGTACAACACGCCCAATCTGAGAGATGTACACGTGCCCAATCTGACAGATGTACAACACGCCCAATCTGAGAGATGTACAACACGCCCAATCTGACAGATGTACAACACCCCAATCTGACACATGCACACCACGCCCAATCTGACACATGTACAACACCTCCAATCTGACACATGCACACCACGCCCAATCTGACACATGTACAACACCCCAATCTGACACATGTACAACACGCTTAATCTGACACATGTACAACACGCCTAATCTGACACATGTACAACCGCCCCAATCTGCAGATCTGCAAACTGTTCATTGTATCTCTACATGTCTATTTCTTCCCTGTTGATAGTGTTTCTGCATTGTTAACAGCATCTCTATTCTCTACACTGCTAAAACTACTTTTTCATTGTTGACAGAATTGTTACGCTTTTGAAAGCATTTTTACATTGTTGATAGTATTGCTACGTTGTTAATAGTATTTCTACACTGCTAAATGCACTTCTACATTGTTGATGGTATTGCTACGTTGGTAGTATTTCTACATTGTAGATAGTATTTCAACATTAAAAATAATGTTTCTCTATTCTCTACACTGCTAAAACTACTTTTTGATTGTTGACAGAATTGTTTCGCTTTTCTACATTGTTGATAGTATTGCTACGTTGGTAGTATTTCTACACTGTAAATATTTGTTCTACATTGTAGATAGTATTTCAACATTGTTGATAAGGTTTCTTCGCTGTTGCTACAACTTTATGATAAAAAGTAGCAACAGGTCGGGCGCTCTGCTCAACTGACGAATAATCCATCCTCTCTTGACTAATCGTCAATGCCACTAAATCTCATTCTGGGGATTCTCATCTAAACCAACGTAGAGAATAGTACCACCATGATAAGATGTGTCGTTTTCCCTTACCAATGTATACGATAAAGGCCAGAGTTGATTAGTCTTCGCCCTTAACCCTGAAAAGCTGCGGATCCTTTAGCCAAGGACCCAGAACCATAACAACTTGTGGGTCCTGATCAGAATGTGTAGGCCCTATATTTTAATATGGAAATAATACTCTTAGTTATTGGGATGAAAAAGCTGTCGGCCATAAGGACCTGCAGAAAACAAAAGCTGTGGGTCTGAGTGGTTTTCAGTCAGGACCGACGTTAATTTCGAACGCTGGAGTTGATTCTTAGGATGTATGACTGTAGGTAACTAACACCGATGTAAATAAATTATTCATGACCTTGACAAAAAGAGACGTTGTACTGAAGATTGTATGTTCAATTACCTTGTTGATTGTATTTCTACACTGCTGGTTGTATGTCGACATTGTTGGTTGTATTCCTGCACTGATGACAGAATTTCTTCACTTCGGATCGCAGGTAAAGTCAACGTGACCATTGACCCCCGTGAGCTCCTCCTGCAGGCAGGGGGGTTCTATACGTACAAGGGATCGCTCACCAACCCGCCCTGCTCGGAGTCTGTCAGATGGGTCGTCATGAAGAATGCTATACATACCACGGAGGCAAACGTAAGTCATTGATCCACTAGGTCCCTAGTACGCCTTGTTTTGAGCCGAACAACATGGTATTGGTTGTTAGACTATCTGTCATCTTCCCTGAATATGTTTTTGCCCCGTGTTTGTGGATCCAGAAATGGTCATCACGAATCGAACCCGTCCCGACGGCGTGACGAGCAAACGCTTTATCCACTAGACTATTCACACGACCGATCTTACCCTTTCTCATGCTATCAGCTATTGATTTGTTTGGTCGATGAGTGTGTTAATGACACCGATGCAGCGGGTAATATAGCGGACTGATGCAAAGGTTTACTCCTGTCAGTGTGAGTGAGTGAGTGCGTGAGTGAGTTTTATGTCGATGCTTTGTCGACGGCACAAATTATCACGGCCTGTCAGCCAAATGTGGGAGGGAACCCCGAAGCAGGCCTTAGACGTTTACCTATTTGCTGACACACCAAGAATCATAATTCGGGCAAATTTTGGATTCCAACTCATGGCAAACTGCGCTTTGACCTTGGAAGTGGCTGTGATGTGGCCTATATTGTATATATTGGGGCATATATCCTATTAATGCAATAAAATACCTATTATCCCTTACGACTTGCCTGAAATCGATAATTGAAACTTCGAGGAGAACAACTTCCAAACAGAGAACACTTGCCATATGTGGAATGTTAAGAATTGCTCCGTACATCGATGTTGCATTAATTCATTCGAACCTTTTGATTTGGTACTGTAATCTAAATGCGTAATTGTTTTTGGAATAAATCATATGGTAGCTTCCCTGGGCTGATAGTTTGTGTTCTTGGGAGAAATGCATTATTTTTAGAAAAGTGTGGTGTGACATTGTGCATTTAAACAGAATACAGATAAGGACCGTTCTGGGGGTGGGGTGGGGTGGGTGTGATGATGATTTTTATGGAGGAGCATGTACAATGTGAATGACACCCCCTAAAAGTTATCTGCGAAATAAGTGACAACCCCCAGTGCATGCCATGTACAAAATCAATGACCCCCCCTCCCCTTCCCATAATTTCTAAGCATAATTTTAAACATATTTTATGTGCTGAACCCCCCTAGTATGTGTGTCCAAAATTGCTGTGCCCCCTAGCTCCCCAGAACAAAATGGGTGAAGCCCCCTCCCCCTTTAAAATCATCATCATCCCCCCTAGCAATATATTATGAACGATCCCTAAGTGCAGTGTTTCACAACAAATAAACATATTGATTTACGATCTACACGTGTCTTTCCTCTCACAGGTACTTATACTGAAGTCACTTGAGGTCTTCAGCGGCGGCACTCTCACCACCTACGGCAACGAACGACACGTGCAACCTCTCAACGGTCGGACTGTCCACTCCAACACGTGTTGATTTTGTGTTTTGGTAGCATGTTCATTGTTCCAGGAACATGTTTCTCTGTCAGTAGGTTACTTTGTCTCTTGATGTTAACTGACAGTTGTTGTTTCACGTATATTTTCTTAAACGACTTCCGCGAACGTCGCAGTTGTAGGTCCTTGGCGTAACCTTGATGGCTAGGACGCCATGAATGAAGAAGGCGGGGTCAGAAGGTTCGGTTTGCACATTCACTATTTATAACACGTGTCAGGAGTTTCTCCACAGCGGTTGTGAACAGATTCAGTCATAAATCTTAATTTCCTCTTAAGGTTACTTAAACAAATATTCCTGTTTCTCATGACATTATTTTCAAAACTGTCGGTAAAGTTTAGTTGATTTGTTAAGTTTCTTTCCTAATAAGGTAACAAATGTAACATGTAACTTGGAATCTGGCGCAAAAACGAAAAAAAGGATTAAAACGGCGCTAAACAAGTAAGAAACTTATTGTGCTGAGTATTTACAGATTGAACTTTGGGGAGGTTGTCATGAGAATCAAGAATCTATTTTTATAGGCCAATATATAACCATCGTAATTATAAGCTGTTGAAATGTAATCATGTATATTCTTGTATATGATGTGTCTTCCTTATATCAAATCAAACAGTATTCCTATTGATCCAAGTATTCCTGTGAATGCCTACATACTCCGAATTTCTTCCAATCCTTCCAAATGTTTCCAACAAAATGTACAACGATTTCTGGTTTATATATTTAATACTCAGCCAGATGTTATATTTAGGAGGGCGTGTTAGTCTATGTACGTTTACGATATGATGTAATAACACATATGCAATTTACCTATTCAACTCAGCATTGACTTACTCTCGACCTTCGAAGGGTTGGTCTGCATTGTTAATAATTGTTATATTAAAGCCTGATATTCCAGTTTACACATGCCTATCGCAGCCTCTGCCAATAGGTGGCGCCACTCACATCGTGTTCGTTGTCATGGTTACGCTTCTAGCACATGTCTTGTAGTTAGCTCTTCATCTGATGAATGATATACTTTCACCATCTTGATATAACTGACGCGATACTCATATACTGATGGCGTAAAATAAGAGAACGTATATGAACAGAAAGGATGTTTAACACAACATCCACAGTTTCACGATGATAGCCGATGATGACCAATGATGGTCCTGCTTATTCTGTTGATATTCATCAGATATATTGTAAACATAGGTATACTTGCTCTCTTATTTTTACCATCGGTATATTTTTGGGGGGCAGCCTCGTTTCCTAAGTCTCGAATTCATTGTTTACCTACAAAATCGGGCGGCAACACGCAAGGCATATCTGGAAAACCACGTAAGATTCTGCACTCATGCAAATTTCCCCTTGAAACGTATGCGCAAATGGTAATTTCCGGCAATGTACGAGTAACGTATTGGCACCGTTACATTGATCAGTGAAGCAGATCCTATTTCTGTTTTGGACAAAAACCTGCAGAATAATCTCCACACATCGTTCATTATACCAACCAGTGGTACTTAGAATTGCCAATGACAAATGGAAACATGCGGCGTAAAACAACACATATCTGGAAAATGAGGCTCCAGAGAGGTATCGGCGTCACTGCGTATTGTTATATTTCTCTGTCATTTCTATCAGTCGTTATTTCCATTGTTTTACTGGTAGCCGTTGTTTGTCTCTTATAGGCGGTCACCCAGTTTAGAAGCTAACAACGAAACCTGTACATAGACAAACTGGTTCGTCGGAATTTGCACGCCTTTATAATTTAGAAACGAAGACCATACTGATGCTTTTTCGGATTGTTTAAAAAAACTGTCGGGCAAAAGAAAGAATACAAGAGAAAATTGGATTTGACCAAACAAAGATCAAATCGGTAGAAGATTAAAGTTAAGACATCGCCATCTAATATGCCATTTTTGTTTGTTTTTATCACTGTTTGTAATCCATGAAGGCGCAAACAACGGGGACCAGTTCAATAATTTCTTCGTGTTGCTTCCGTCACTGCATATTTCCAGTAGGCCACGAATATCTTCGTGTAAATAAAGTCGTTTTACCAATATCGGTTTCCGTTGTATCTCACTCATATCTGGACTTCGGGGAACAATTTGTTCAAAGTAAGCTACACCTGTACGAGGCCACTTTAGTGAGGCTGTGTGTTTTAACCTGTAGCATCGAACCAGGTTAGGCGTTGTTCATAATATCAACCATTGGTTTGTCTGGTCCAGACTTAAGACAATGACAAGCATCCGTGACATGCTGGTTGTTGCTGCTGCGGTGGAAATCGGCATTAACACACTGGTCCCGTCATCATATAGGATGTTTCATTGGGAAGCACACGTGGCTTAGTGATCTAAGGAATTCTGTTGTATAGATGCAACCCTTAACCGTACCAGGGTCGGTTATCTGTGAATTAGAATCTTAGATGGGCAATCTTTGGCCTGTTACACCTTGCTCGCCGGTTTCACCAAAGCAGGAAACACACACAGCCCGTAGCACGTCAGTGTGGACAGTACTGTCTCGGCGTTTGACGTAGGCGGTTCCGGCAGTTGACTCCGCCCTCGGCCTGGTCACGTGACCTTATTCGCACTCCTTACAGACAGTGTGAATGGCTGTTCAGCTTAACCAAAAGAAATGTCGGTGAACTGATTCAGAACTCGTCGTCTACCAAAGGTTTGCTGGTTTACACTGCGTGTCTGTCTTGTTCATGGTGTTGTCCAGACTATTGGCTTGAGTGTCGTGAACTAAGGGTTGTGACTCTGAGGCCAAGAACCCACAATGTCAGTAATAACAAACATAGTAAAAACATATAAAATACATTTGGCAGGCTGTCAGATAGATATGAATGTATACTATAGGTGGCCATATATGGCACACAGACTAACACACACAGAGACTAACACACACACAAATGCACAAAATATACAAAAGAAACTGGACTATTTTCTATCCTCCCTCTCTCTCTCTCTCTCTCTCTCTCTCTCTCTCTCTCTCTCTCTCTCTCTCTCTCTCTCTCTCTCTCTCTCTCTCTCTCTCTCTCTCTCTCTCTCTCACACACACACACACACCATTAACGGTTTCAGTGCCAATTTTCGCCTTCTGGGTTTTATAGCTGACCGAGAAATATATAAGACCAGTGAAGCCACCCTATCTGATTCATAGTTAGATGTATGTCTATATACTGCTTGACACAAACAACCGAACAAAAGAAAGTCCAACGGTTACTTGACTTTTTGCTTTATAAGCTTTCTATTGAACCGTGGGTGAAAATCTGAGAATTTATAGGAACATAACGATGAAGTGGATAACCCTCAGATCCATCTGTAACTGTAAGTGCCACATGTGCCTTGTAGCTGATCATATGCAGAGAAATGAATATTGGATTTCATTTGTTTGTTTGCTTTAATTTTTTTAGTTTATAAATGTCAGTTCTACCTGTAGAAGATGAGGCACTGGCAGCAGAAATAGAAACGACAAAACCCTTTCCACATCCATAAGAAATCTCTTAGTCGATTATACAATTCTGACTGTATCATGAGTTAATGTGCGGCTGCATTCATCAGTATTACGGCTGTACGGCGTGGTATGTAAACAATCGAGTCTGGCCCAGACAATCCAGTGATTGACAAAATCAGACACGTTGACAGAGCATGTGTTTATGAATCGCAACACAAAATGTGATGAGACAAAGTGTTCGTGAAATGGTGAGTGTATCCTGCCCCACCGGTGGCACTGATGCATCAAATTGTGAAATGTCCCCAACATGTTTAATATAAAACCTTTTGAAAGCCTTCCGAGGCCTGGAATGTTGTAACCTTGATTGGACAACTTCTGAGCACGATGAGGACGACATTGAAATCTTGGTAAAAAGAGCATGTCCGATTGTACCCCTAAAGGTGTGACATGTAAACACCAAAGGCTGCAGCTGGAACTTTTGGAATATTGCTCGACATGCAAGGATATATTTGTGTTCTTGGGGGTGGAATAGGTGGGTGAGTGGTCTTTGTAGCTTAGGGAAGAGATTTTGTCTCTTTATCAAATATTTTCAGGACAAAGGATGTCACTGCAGAAGAGGAACTTTTACTGTTCCATTTTACTTACTTTAATTCCGCAGCAGTGCAGTTGGGATATGAATCGCAGAAAATACAGATAGATTAAAACTAATCACTTCAGGGTGATTAGGGCGTCATTGACCCGTGAAGATCCGGGATAGAATTGATCTTCAGCAACCCATGTTTGTCGTAAGATGCGACTAACGGGATCGGGTGGTCAGGCTCGCTGACTTGGTTGACACATGTCATCGAATACCAGTTGCGCAGATCGATGCTCATGCTGTTGATCACTGGGTTGTCTGGTCCAGACTTGATTATTTACAGACCACCGCCATATAGTTTGAATACTGTTGAGTGCGAATACTGCGTTAAACAACAAACAATCCAATCCAGGGTTATATTAGGAGGTGAAAGCAAACAGGCGTCCTCTAGGTTCATCAAGGCGAAGACTACCCATGCTTGTAGTATGACCTGCCCCGAGCCAACAGAAATATGTAGGCAAATGTGGTGATCTATCTAGTGTAAATGAGACAGCAGTTGTATAAGAGTCAACAAACCCTTGGCTCTGCCTCGGAAACATGAAGTTCGAAATGAACATTTCTGTGTAGAACATGTACACCAGATCTATGTGCAGTTGGTTCTTTAGATGCAGGCAGTATACAGATTTGGATCAGGCAACTTCATTGTCCAAGCAGGTTTGATTTAAATCGTTCAAGCATCGTTTTCTTTGTTTAATGACACTTCATACTTAACATAGACAAAAGGTGAATGAATAGCCATAGAAAAAAAAAAGTGCCCTCTAGTCCGCCTGTAGAATCAATGTTTCAGTCTGACATTGTGCAACAGAACGTGAAGCACAGTCTCCCTAGATATTCTAACTCACTCACTCACTATAACCATCACTGGTGCGTTGAAAGAGAACGTTCTGCACATTAATTAACCCAATCAGGTCGCGGGCTTCGTAGCAGCTGTTCTGACAGCACACTGAGATCTTCATGCCTTGGCTAGCAGGTGTGTGCAGGATTGCTGTGATGGAGTATGAACGATTAAGTGAGACGAAACCCTGTTTGGGTATCACTGTGGGCCTGGTGCTAGCCGCGACCGGAACAGCAATCCTCTGCGTGTGGTTAAATCAGACATATTCCAACACGTCGGACACTCTGAGTTTGTGCAATGCAGCAAATGTGACGTTCGGATATGACCATAGCAGCAAAAATGGTAAGATAATCACCATCATCATCATCATCATCATCATCATATGATCATGAATACAAAAGTAACTAAAGCGCAAGATATTGCACCATTCAATATTCCAGTTTGGTTGGTTGGTTTGCTGTTTACGACGCACTCAGCAATATTCTAGCTATATGACAGCAGTCTGTATCATATCGAGTCTGGACCAGACACATCCAGTGATAAACAGCATGAGCTTCAATCTACGCAACTGGGAACCGATGACATGTGTCAACCAAGTCAGCGAGCCTGACCTCCCTATCCCATTAGTCGCCTCTTACAACAAGCATGGGTTACTGAAGATCAATTCTAACCCGGATCTTCTCGGGTGTTATTATTCCAGTAACCCGAAGGGTGTAAATGGTTGTCAAATACTGAAATCATTCGCACTTGCAGCCGTTCAAGGTATGTAAATATTCCACATGGCGGAAAGGTAGCCCATCATTCTGAACGTTTGTTTGGTGTATAACGTCTCACTCAGCAACGGTCTGTAAATAAACTCTGTCAAAAAAGAAACGCAACCCCTGTATTTTAGAGATTTTGACCTGAAGTTTTAGGACGACACGGCATTTTTATTATTTAAGACAGAAGTCTGAAATTTGGCAGAATAATAACCCAGATGGGCATGTTTAAAATTGTCATTTCAAAAGTCATCTCACAGACACCAGTTTGTCACCAGGGGGGCGTCTTTCTCAGTATCTCGTATGAGCACCACGCGCTGCAATCACTGCACGGCATCTCCTTGGACAAGAACGGATAAGACGCCGGATTCTTTCCTGGGAATGGCTCTCCACTCCTCCTGCAGTGCAACGGCGAGCTGTTGCAGCGTCTGTGGCGGCGGCTGACGTTGACGTACGCGTCGATCCAGAGTATCCCACAGGTGTTCAATAGGGTTGAGGTCTGGTGATTTAGAGGGTCATGGCAAGACATTGACGTTGGAATTCTGCAGAAAGTTCATTGTTGCACGTGCAGTATGAGGCCGGGCGTTGTCCCGTTGAAAAATCTGTGTCTGTTGGTCAATAATCGGGAGAAGGTGAAGCTGTAACACGTGGTTGATGTAACGTTGGGCTGTCAGGTTCCCTGGAACGATCACCAAGTCTGATTTCTGGTTGTATGAGATGGTTCCCCAAACCATGACGCTTTCTCCGCCAAATCTGTCCCCCTGTCGGACGCAGATGGGCGCAAAACGTTTATGACGTCTCCTATACACACGTTTTCTTCCGTCGTGATGTTGCAAAAGAAAACGGGATTCATCAGAAAACCAGATGCGCCTCCAGTTTTGTTAAGTCCATATCCTTACGTTGTTGCACCACCTGAGTCGTCGGCGGAGATGTAGGGGGCGTAGTACAGGTCCAACAACTGGTCTACAGGCACGTAAACCCGCTTCTTTCAGACGGTTCCTAATCGTTTGAGCTGACACTCTCCTCAAACCTGGTATTTGTGTGGCAGTCACGGTTGGTAGGGCATGCCGATTACGCAGGTGATGGACCCGGATGTACCGATCTTGAAGGGGGGTCGTGATTCTTGGCCTTCCACTTCTCGGGCGATCGTTGGTCAAATTGAAGTTGTTGTAGCGGCTCCAAAGTCGGGATATCGTTGTTTTGTGAACATTTAGGTGCCGTGCAACAGTTCCAAAACTTTCTCCGGCTTGAACACGACCAATGGCAATATTTTGGTCGGCAGCACTCAATCGTGGCATTTTTAACACAGCTTTTCGGCGACAAATGAATGAATATAATACGGAAGCACATGGGCTTTTATACACCCCTACATTAACTGCCATTTTCATGATTTGCATGTGGTTTTTTTGTGCGAAGTCACCATGAGGGTCATTTCATGCGTTGTGACGGAATAAGCAATAAAATACACTTATGCGTACAAATGCAGTTGTTTGGATGGTAATCTTCATTAATTACGTGTATCATTTCAATACATTCGAATAAAATTTAGTTTGGAAGCAATAACTTCATTCAAACGAATTTTTCATATCTGAGGACAGGGGTTGCGTTTCTTTTTTGACAGAGTTTACTAGTCTGGAAGACACTGTCCCGTGACTGATCTTCCGCGTCCATCGACTGGGATACGATGACGTCTGACAATCAAACTCAGCAAGCCTGACCACCCGATTCCATTAGTCGCGTCTAGCGACAAGCATGGGTTACTGAAGATCATTTCTAACCCTGATCTTCATGGGTAAGCCCTGGTTCGATTCTGAACTTAGTAACAATGTGTAATCTCATTCCTGGTGTACCCTGGCTTAGTGCTGGAATATTGCTAAAAGTGGTTTAAAACCTACTCACTCACTCACATACTCACTCACTCACCCACTCACTCACTCACATACTCACTCACTCACCCACCCACCCACCCACTCAATAACTCAAGCACTCACTCAAGCACTTACTTAAAGTTAAATGTGCAGATGGTCAATTTGTTGATATTAACTATTCCAGTAATATATGGATGTTAGATTTGTCTGGTGACACATACGATCTGCTATGTGGTACAAAGCGACCATGGTGTTACGATTGTATTGAGCCTATGTTAAGATGTAGGAGTGAATGACACCAGAGATCTTGAGTGTAGTATTCCAATAGGACGACCCGCCTATATACACAGGGCTGACATGTATGGGCGTCATATCATCTTGCTGGCAGGTACTGTCCTCATATTAAAAATCCCCAGACCGAGATAATCCCCAGCCCAATAGGGACAGGACTGGTTCCATAAGTAATAATAATAATGAGTCAATTTGTATGGCGTCAACACCTTACACTTTGTGTATGCCCATAGCGCTACAATTATACTACAATGTCAATTTAAACTCAAGGCAGTAATTTTTGTCCAGGTATGGCTGTCGTGAGAGATATGTTTTCAGCTGGCTCTTGAAGAGAGTGTTTCGAGTTCTTTGAGTTCATTTGGGAGTTTGTTCGATAGAACTGCAGCATTATAATTGAAATAATTAAATATACTGTAGTGTAGACTGCTGCAGGCATGGTGAGCGTCACTGTCTAGACATATTGTAACTGTAAGCAGAGGTCATATAATAGACCTGTGATATGGCCTCTGTGGTACTGTATGTCGTCTTCACTTTAGCCAATATCATTGGAGTTTATCAAGCACAATAAGATTATATGAATATCACATAATAAAACACAATATTGCACAAACATAGTTTTAACGAGGTGGTCGAGGATGGGGGGTAGAGGATTGGGGGTTTGGTTGTTGCATATCCTGGTTCAGTGCCACTTTAACAAGTGACTGAGTGAGCGGCGAGAGTGGGAATCTAGATGAATTGCCTCAAATGTCACTGATAAGTGCAATGGCATTATAATAGATTTGAAAGGGTGAGTCCCATTGCCACAATCAGTGAGTCAAAATGCCATCACCTGTGAGTCACAGTGCCACCATCAGTAAGTCACATTGCCACCATCAGTGAGTCACATTGCTACCATCAGTCAGTTATATTGCCACCATCAGTGAGTCCCATCAGTGAGTTACATTGCCACCATCAGTGAGTTACATTGCCACCATCAGTGAGTTACATTGCCACCATCAGTGAGTCATATTGCCACCATCAGTGAGTCACATTGCCACCATCAGTGAGTTATATTGCCACCATCAGTGAGTCACACTGCCACCATCAGTGAGTCACATTGCCATTGTCAGTGAGTCACATGAGTTGACTAGTATATCCTTGCCATGCCGAATACAGCCTTTGGGGGCTACTAAAAATGTGTACAGGTAACACAGGAATAGTATACAGTCTTTGAAAGAATGTGTCAGAATATCATAGACAATACATCGGACTGATTGTCTTGTATCCTGTGTTCGTGGTTTGATCAGATGATGACTTAATAAAAGAGCTATTCAAACTTTTCCGGTTTTACAACAACGGATCTGTCAGGAGGCAGAATGCATACATACACATAAGTGTCTGACAGTGTAATACATATTTGACATGTTTTGTTCAGTTTCTACAGAGGCCATATACCGATCGGTATATGGTCTCTGGTTTCTATGATAAATTATATATATATATTTTATTACATCTTTTTTTTAATACAGTCTGATAGGCTCGACCACGTAGGTTGGTAAAGTTTCTTCTAATTACAAACTAGCAAAGACGAACAAAAACACACCGACAAAGTATCACACTAAAGTACCGTCGGAAATAGAAAAAAACTGTTTTTTTCACATTTATATCTACAATTTAGGTAGTTAATATGTGAAAGTGTGAAATATCTGTTAAACTAAGTTCGGCCTAACTACAGTCGCAGTGTGGGGGGTCTTTACAGGGTCTTTACAGAGGAGAGATTAGGGCAGAAATGAGAAGTCCAAAGCGACTTATTTAGAACAGACCATGGCTTCATGCAAATTAGTTTGCGATGATATTGTATTACAAAGGACACTTTTTAAATGATCATTTTGAAATTAGACTTAGCTTTATTATAAACGATAGCAGACGTAAAAAATAATAACTTTAATACTGAAACTATTAAGGATGTAGCTACCATGGCGTCTCACCATCACTATAAAAAGAAACAGGAAGGAGGGGTCGTCTCAAAAGCAAAACCAGGACGGGTGTCGCAGACGGTGGTTGGGGTCGGGATGGGGAACTGAGATATTAGCTATGATAAGATAATCAATAGATGAGACATATTCAATACACATCTTTGAAATGACCCCTTGTGCCTGCGGGCAGCTCGTGCATTTCATGCCATGTGAGTCAACGGTTCATCGTCATACCTGGCTGAGCGACCTAATTGCCATCTATAGTCTGATCTATTGTTTTCAGCAGCTGTTCGTATTTTTTCTAATACCCCTTTACACTTGAGGCGGAATGAGCCGGAATGCCGTCGGAATGAAACTTTCTGGAGATTCCTGGAAATTCGAACTGCATTCTAAAACTTCTTACTCCATTCCGAATGCACTCCAACTATTCGTGTCAATTCTTGTAACATGCCCGAATGTTACTTTCTGCACCAACCCATCAAACATGGCAGACTCCATCCTTTGGTAGTTGAAGAATGACTGCGTGTCCTCAACTCTGAGCTCCTCCATCAGTCTTTCGTAATGTCCATACAGCCTCCTCCTTTCCTCTGTCAGCCATGGTCTGGTCTGGAATCCCCTGGGTTTTCTCCTGGGTCTTCTCCTGTTTCTTCTCTTGGTCTTCTCCACATCTCTTTCAGTCTGGGCTTGCTGGAGGACAGCAATCTGCAGCAACGCAACATGATCCAGGTGGTCCATACTCTATGTGAGTTGGGCATTGACTGATGAATATTCCAGATTCAACAGGTTTTTATACCCCATCGTGGAACATTCCGGCAGCATTCTTCATGCATACCGGACATTCGTGTTACATTCTAAGTGCATTTGAAGGACATTTGAAATATTCGAGCTCCATTCTATTTTAATTCCTTAATATTCGATCCATATTTGGGGGTCATTCCAAGAGAGTTCTGAATGCATTCTATGTAAATGCGTGCAGCATTCGAGGTACGTTCCAACTGGAATTCGAGTGCTATTCACGCAGCAATCGAACCGGCCTCGTACGGCAGTCGAAATGCATTTTAAGTATTCTTAGTGTATCCTAACGGCATTCTAATTATTCCTACTGTATTCCGATTCATTCGAGCTGCATTCGTGATCTAGTACATTTGGAAGCGGGTTCGAAGTGCGTTCTAAGTACTCCAACAGCATTCTTACAAAGCTTGAAAAAATTGTTTATTTTGACATTCTCTCCTAAATGCTCGTCGAATTTTGGTAAAAAATATTTTCTGGCTGATTCTCCTTGATTCCTGTCAATTCGAAATAAGTGTGAAGGACCCTTAGGTTTTGCCCGATTTTACAAGTAAACATGCTTTTCTGGATATCCTATTACGCATCTCACTGAACACCAAGTTAGGTCGATGTGGGTTATTTCGACATATGATATTTGCAATTGTGTAAATTTGAGTGATACAGAGTAAAAGCCTAAAAACAGGTTTTTGTCCTACAGTACTTCAATGCGGATTTGAGGCTGGATCTTACTATTCAACTTGCGCCATAGGCTTTCTCGATCTAAGGGAGGTAACTCTCATTTCCAGGTTGCTATGTTTAGTTGCCTCAGAAATCTACGTTGTTGTCAGTAAGTATTGGGTGCAATGTTCAAGCTATGTGTTGTCACACAAATGCATGTATACGGTTAGAAAGATGCAAGGATGTACCTCAAGGGTGTTAGTCCAACATGGCGACAAAAGATTCCATTTCGGCAAATTATTTGATTCACAAACGGGACATATCGGGCACAAGGACTTGGGCTTGTCATTTCGGAAAGGGGTGGTGTTTACGAAATATGCTCTGGGAAAATATACGAAATAAGAATGAATAGAAATAAGTGTTAAAGAATACCAACAGCAGTTAGAGTAAAACATGAAGGTTGTCAGATCACACAAACATATTATGACGTCTTTGAGGTGTATGGAATCTTGTGTGGAATAAATTAGTTCAGCAGAGTATCAGCTGCAAAATAAACCACTTGTGACTTTAATACATTTGCTGACCATGGTCATCTTCATCAAATATGTAATCTTTAGCAAATGTTGTGTGGGATATAGCTGCTACCATTCATCAACATCTTTTTGTTATTACACGTTTACAGATGTCAGATTGTACTAGCCAGAGACACAGCAAGAACCTGAGTTCTCCCCAGAAATGGGGTCCCTTATGATTGATTGGGTGAGTTGGGTTTTACGCTGCTTTTAGCAATATTCCAAAGATATCATGGCAGGGGAGACCAGATATGGGCTTCACATAGTACCCATATGGGGAATCGAACACAGGCCTTCGATGTGACAAGTGAGCGCTTTAAACACTAGGCTACCCCACCGCCCTTAATAAGGACAAGCCACTGTATCTCAGGGTCTGCAGAGTCAGAGCTATGTTTCGATATATGAGAGTTGACTGACTGACTGAGTTTGGTTTTACGCCGCTTTTAGCAATATTCCAGCAACATCACGGTGGGGAACACCAGAAATGGGCTTCACACATTGTACCCTTGTGGGGATTCGAACCCGGGTCTTCGGCGTGACGAGCCAATGCTTTAACCACAAGGATACCCCACCGCCCCTATATCAGAGTTGAGTATATGTAAAATAATGCATACACATATGAAAATAAAATCATACAGTATTCACCATAATGACACACATGACACAAAGAAAATACAGGGATTTGTGGTGGGGTATTTTAGGAATAGGCACTGGTGAAATTAACCCTTTTGTCATTAGTTAAAAGGAGGCAGATACACCCTGAGCAGCTGAACAGGTTTTTTTTGTAAATTGTACACAAGTATATATATGCTGTCATGTTAATATGGCCTTTGTAGGGGTACTTGTAAAGATTTCTGACAGTTCGGTCTAAAAATCTGTCATGGTACACTTGTGGTAGCAGAGCATTTAATACAGAGAATATGATATCTGCTTATAGTGCTTGAGTTGAAGAGTATATCTAATTCATAATTGGGAAGTGTGTAGATAGTGTGACTATGGTCAAGTGTGGTCACAGATAACCTAGATATACCTGAGAGATAGGACTACCACGTGGTCTTGATAATATAGTACTGTGATCAAGAATGGGTTAAAATCTTCGGGATGTTACAGTTGATATTTACATGGGTATTTTGTGAATATTACGTTTATTTTTCTAAATTAGGAGCATTTATGTCTGTGTCTTTTTTGTATCTTAATATGTGTCTGAGAGTTGTCTGAGGTGCCACAATCTACTGTGAAAAGTTTTCTCCCTTTTACAAACCAGAAAACTATTATCATGGGTTGGAATCTTGTATTGAAATCCCATTTTATCCTGATTATATTTCTGTGCTTGTGGGTTTTCATTAAAGTCATGACCATCTAAAACGTGCATCACTTCAGACTAAATGAAATACTTTTCCAAGTGGCATTGAACCCATCTCACTCACTCACTCCTAAATATCAAAGAAAACTAATTCTGTACCTACCTGTCCAGATGAGCTGGTGCTTGACACGGAAGTTACTCGCTGTAGTTGCTGATGAATCTCCCAGGGTGAGAAACTTCCCTCACTCACAGAAGAGAGATCAGAAGAGTCACATCCATTCGAGGTCGAGATTTACAAGGACAAGTGCAGATACCCACCTGTCAAGAATGATCAAGGAGCACCATGCAACAATATGAACTAAACAACCCTAGTTCACTGCTAGGTCTAACTGTCTTTGTCTATCAGGGAATACCATCAGTTGGTTTGTTGATGTTGTGACAAGTTATTCAGGAACTGAGATGATTGTACAAGAATGCGTTCCTGGCTGTGATCATACTTCTTGTGTGTTGTGTGTCTTAAACTTGATTACTAGACGGTGGAGAACATTGTACTGTTTTTGATGACCGATGGGTTATCAGGGCACTTGATTTCAATAAATCAAAACGTGCATTGGAATTCACGTGCTTTTATTCCAGTGTTTTTTACATTCTCCAGGGAGGTAACTCCCTTGCTCTTAATTGTTTTTGCATACCGTTAAACAATAATATCGCTAATAGCGTTATAACACTACATCCCTCTTCTCCTTGGATGAAAGATTAGCTTTAAAATAAAATAAACATAAAAATGTTATCTTGACATAAATTATGAAATGATTTCTCAAATTAACTTTAGAGTCTATGTGTTAAACAATACTAAATTTACTACAGACCCCCAAAAATATTGATTTAAAGCATGTCATGTAAAAATCTGTTTGTATTCTCAAAACAGTGTCGGCCCATAAGTTTTCACATGCAATACAGCAATTAATACTCCCTTGTTGTAACCTCGTGTTAGGTGGTATAAACCTACATCGCTATTTGTCATCATTCACTTGCTGGTCAGTTAATGAATTTATAACAGGTATAATTAGTGGTAACACACTAAGATTACCCGACAAAGGTTCCCATTTGGCATTTCTTGTGTCTGGAGTAAATATTCAACATTATAAACATCGATCAAAGGATTAACCGATAACACGCTGATTGATTAATTACTTTTATCTTACACAGCGGATTTGTCAAAGGTAGTGTTTATGTATGTAGATTTACTAATCTATACTCGAATACACTCTGCCGTCGGTGTGTCAAGCGTAAAAACAACGCCCTTCTTTCAAAGGATTAACCGGCAATACATTGATTGATTGCCCATTATTGGCTAACTAAATTACTGTTTTTTTTTAATGAAAGGCTGGACATTATGCAATTAGTTGCCTGGTGTGCTATCTTGGGTGACCAATGAGACTATACACCAATACCTGAAAAGATTTATCACTTTTTTCGTATATTAAACTGTTAAAAGACACATCATTTGGAACAGTTTTGTGGATATTGATGGATACATTTCTCAAACAAGGTAATAGCCTGATATTGTTCCTATAACTTTAATCTGTTTTAATTTTAATATTTGCATTTTGTTTTTATTCATTTTGTCGTAGCATTCAACAGAATCATTGTTTTAAGCCGTGAAGTGTAATGAGACAGACAACATACACTAGGTGTGTGTGCTAATTATGATTCACATTGGCAAACTATAAAATGTCTAGATATTACAGTTCTGTTATAAATTCACTATAAGTATCAGCAGATCGCCTGCTTTTTATTTAGTTTCAAAATGCATAAAAGTATGATAATAAACTAATTAGGATTATAAGACCAAATATAAAGACGACATTGACTAGTATCTACATACTGGTGAGTGGACATTAACCATGTGAATGTAGCAAGAAATTTATCGTGCAGTATTGTGACTTCGACCCCACCTCGCTTCCATGGAAGAAATCGTTATGTTATAAGTTGTGTCATGCAAAATCCTTTTGGTTATGATTCCAATACATATTTGACGATGAGTAGAAAGTAGTTTTGATTTTCTAACTTGATGAAAACAAACTATAATCTCATTAATGCTAACAGAATTTACGATTTTCAAAAATGGCGGCGCCCTGTCGGAAACATCCGCCAGTCTGTGGATAAAAAAAAAATGCTATTTAGGTTCGTTTTCACCGAGTTACAAAATCAAAACTACTTTCTACTCGTAGTAAAATATGTATTTTATTGATGGCCAATAGGATTTTGCATGACATAGCGTATAACATAACAATTTCTCTCCTGGCAGCGAGGGGGGTGTCAATATAATACTACTTACAATATTATTACTTACAATTCCGAGGAAGAAATCGTTATGTTACAAGTTGTGTTATGGAAAATCTTTATGGTCATCAATCATATACATATTTTACTATAACTAGTAAGTAGTTTGATTCTTTAACTTCCTTGAAGCGATCTGAACACAAGTAAGATATCGCTTTCAGGCTTCCACAACTGCTTAAAAGCACTCACAAACATAACCCATTTAGCACCTAACTGCGGGCCCTGTGGAAATCTGTGCATGGTGACACCATCACCCCGACCCCTAGGAGCAATTGACGACAAAGCAACGATTAGGCATGTCGCCGCGTTCATGTCGAGAAATCATCAAAATGATGAGCGTGCTACACACTTTCTATACAACTAACTGAAAATCGTTCCTCATATGACGTCACTGCAGTGCTCTGGCGACAGAGTTACGTAACCTGTCTGTGGTTTCGATGGCGGGCGAGAGGGAAGCAGGCGACTTTTTGGCCACTTTTAATCGCTCGGTATTAATTAACCACAAGTTTTTAAAGAATAAATTTGGTGTTCCGCATAAGACTAACCACAAATCTTTCATATGTAATGGTTAAAAGAGTAACAAAAAACAAAGTTTAGTGGTTCTTTAAAGTCTCTCAAAGAAAACCACTATATAAGAATTAGTCTGAACACATTACTATGCAAAAATCCTCTTTGCATTTTTTGTGTCTGTTTTTCCTTATACAACAAAGTCATTAAATCTGGACGGAAGTCTCCTTTCTCGGGTTGGATATCTTTGTTCTTGGATTTGTTCATTCAAATCCATTTCTGGAACCGGTTCTTCAGGAACAGTGTCATTTGATGTCTCATCACTTGGCATGTCAATGTCAAGTGTGTCCTTAGTCTCCTGAATTTGAGATTCTGTGGGTTGGCAAGGAGCAGGTTTGAAGAAACTGCTGTTTCTTTGTGACTTGTCTGTCCCCACATTTAGCACTTATCATGGAACCCTTGGTTGAGGTTACAGTGTAAGAATGGAGTTCATAAACGCTTTAGACTTATGAATTGATGTGTCTTTCAGCAGCACTGCATCTCCTTTCTGATAATCTGATGGTTTTACATACTCTTTTCTGTCTGCATATGATTTCATCTTTGCTTTGCTTGGGCATCTTTTCTCTCATCTCGCATGTATGATCAGTCTCACTAACCTGACTGTCTACACTCGGTAATCGGTTTCTGAGGTTACGCTTGAAACAACGCAAGTTGCAGGAGGAACACCAGTGGATGAGTGTGGTGTAGTTCTGTAAGATAACGAGAACTTGTACATCTCCTGTTTCCAATTGGAATGCCCTTGTACCAAACAACCTTTAATGGTTTTCTTTATGGTACGCATGAAACGTTCCGTTTCTGCATTTGCACGAGGCCACAAGGGTGTTATTTTCCGATGTTTGAATCCAGTGTTCTCTGCATAGACTTTGAAATCATGGCTATTAAATGGAGGGCCATTGTCAGTCTTGAGCACATATGGTATTCCATATGGTAATCACACTCCTAGCAGAGATACTTGACATGATTTCCACAACCACGTATCTTGAATATTCGTCTTGGATAACCAACAAATAGTCTCCAGTTTCGATTTGCCCAAAATCCGCACTAAGTTCATGCCATGGTCCATCAGGTAGCTTTGACATTTGTAACGATTCTCTTGATGGCGTTTCAGTTGCGATTTGACACGTTAGACAGTTTTTAACAGTGCTTTCAACCATGTGATACATGTTTGGGAACCACACCTTTTCTCGCAGTAGCGATAGTGTCTAACTATTCCTTGGTGCCCAGTGTGGGCTAGGTCCACAGCTTGCTTGTATAGGCCTTCAGGTAAGACAATCTTTGTCTCTTTTAGCAGAACACTATCATTCACCACAAGTGTTAGTTCATTTTGACACTTCTTCAAAGTGTCGTGACACTGAGATTAACATCATTTGATGCATCGATTTCCAGTTTCCAGTTTTCACTGACTGGATGACTGCTTGTAGTGTAGGATCATTGTCAGTGGCATTCACAACATGATCTATAGTCGTTGACTTGGGTACTGTTTTAGATGTATCACATACTGAATGTATTCTTCAGCCAGCGGCTTCCTGTTCACTCTTTTGGAACATCTGAGAGGGGTGTCTACCAGATAATCTGCTGGATTGTCTGCACCTTGTCGATAGACAACATTGAAGTCATATTGCTGGATTCTCATCATCCAACGTTCAATTCTTGGTGGCAGATTTGCTTTTGGGTTTCCAAACAGGCTTGTCAATGGTTTATGATCAGTGTATATTGTGAAGGAAGAACGAAACACATAAATGTGAAAATGTTCACATGACCATGTGAAAACAAGCTTCGCGTTCAGTTTGAGAATACCGTTGTTCAGTCGGTGTAGAGATCTACTGGCAAACTGAACTACTCAGTTTCCTTGCTCTTCTGATTGACAGAGAACTGCACACAACCCAACTGGACTGGCATCCACATACAGTTCTGTCTGAGCTCTTGGATTTGAAGTAACTCAGGGTTGTAGCTTTCTTAAGCTCTTCTTTCAACTTGCAAGAGTTCTTCTGTCGATCATCAGTGATGTTATAACGAACACATTATTCACAAGGCGAGATCTCCACTTGTTCCAACGAACGAGCTTTCCATCCGACTTGCAATCGAAGGGGGGATAGTGCGGTAGGTTTACCACTGCTCGCGGCTGTACGTCAGGTTGAGGAGCTTGATCTGCCATAATATCGATGGATAATTATGATCTCCCTTATCCTCGTCGCCAAAGTACTGTTTTTGATGACCGATGGGTTATCAGGGCACTTGATTTCAATAAATCAAAACGTGCATTGGAATTCACGTGCTTTTATTCCAGTGTTTTTTACATTCTCCAGGGAGGTAACTCCCTTGCTCTTAATTGTTTTTGCATACCGTTAAACAATAATATCGCTATTAGCGTTATAACACTACAAACATCGATCAGTACATACTACCATGGATAAAGATACAGATGTATTACACCAGTAGGAACCGCCTTGTGGCAATATGGCAGCTTCTCACTGACAGTCCTTACAAGAAATGTAGTTTAGTCCTGGGTTTGGGAGTGATTTTGATAACTGTGATAACCTTGGTGGTAGTGTTCACACATCAGCCTACAGGCCCGTCTGATGACATATGTCCAGCTACTCCCTCCGTCACTTTCACCTACAACCCTCATGGCGCTGATGGTAAGACAATAAGTTTATACTCATATTTGACCTGTAAGAGCAGGGGTGGAAATAACTTTAAAATTGCTAGTGTACTCCGGTACAGTGGCACATGTAAAATCACTTGCCTGATAACTTTTCCACTATACCGGCCGTTTTCTCGTTGATTTTTAAAATAACATAATTAATATTGGAAAGTCAACTGGACACCGGTACAGTGTGATATACAAATTTGCTTGCCCGACAAAAAAAAACAGTGGCCTCCGGCGTCTGGCAATGGGTTATTTCCACCCCTGAAGAGGCCTTGACCTTGGCCCACTTCATGAGATGTTAGAAGTGATGACAGGGTTGAGGTTTAAACTATGACTTAGTCTCTGAATACATATTATGTAGCTAAAATACATGGAATTATCATGAAACGGCCCTCCCATTTTCAGAAATTTGCGGTCCGCTGCAAATGATATTGGACCGCTCAACCTTAACGACGGGCCACTATCAGTTCTGTTGTCAAGTGACGTCATAGTGGGTGCGTGGGCTTACGGTTAATTCGACATTAATTGGCTTTCGACTGGCAGATATTCTGGGTCAAACAAGTCAAAGCAACCCGAATTCCCGCTTTAAATAGCGGTAATATTGGCTTTCTTGTTGGTGCTAACCTTAACAATTGCACTATTAAGACTGTTGATGGACCAAAACCGAACACTGTCATAGTTTGACATGTTGCAGGCTATGGTCTTGTCAAAGGCCAAGGTCGAATATCGTCACTTTCTGTTGTGACGTCACTTGAATTGTTCGATGACGTAATTGCATTCGGGCAGTCAAGCCCGTCAGAAGTTGATTTGGGTAAACTTACAGTCAGATTCCTTCATTCTTTCCTTTTTCTTTTCAACACAAATTCCATGTATTTTAGCAATAATAACGGTAATGCTATTTTCGAGGGCATTATCATTTGCAGAATCCCTCGGTCTTTTTCAACTGCCCTCCTTCGTCGGGCAGTTAATGGAAGACCTCGGGTTTCTGCAAATGATAATGCCCTCAAAAATAGCATTACCCTTATAATAGTACTACAGTTTGGTCACATGCTTAATATGGTGTAATATTCATGCCCACTTCTGCTCCCACACCAGCGTCAGGTATTTAATGGTGTGCCTTTGGAGAGTTGCAAATGTTATGAAAAAGGAATGTAAAATATGAATCAGCAAATTCTTAGAATCAGTGGTCAATATACATTATTATAAATTCAATAAAACTGATTGCTACACCTGAAGTTCTCCTCCACCTCAACTTTACATCCTCTTCCTTATCTATGAAATCTCCTAGTAGAGCGACCGCCTCCGTGGTGTAGTGGTTAGAGCGTCCGCCCGGAGAGCGGACGGTCGCGGGTTCGATCCCCGACCACGTCATACCAAAAGACGTTAAAATATGGTACTTGTTGGTCCCTGCCTGGCGCTCGGCATTAATGGGTACAACAAGGACTGGTCGTCTCGGAGTCAGTATACTGTGTCTGAGTGGGGTATTCATGCTTCACTGTGGCATGGTATCTCAGTGAGCTAGCACTATAAAACCAGCTTAAGTCTGGGCTAGTACAAGCAGCCGCACATACACATACACACCCATGCACGTCGTCATATGAGCGAAATATTCTCAAGCACGACGTTAAACTCAATTTCACCTCACCTCCTTGTAGAGCACCTGTAAAACACTGCCAATCACAGTGGAGAGTTACGTCCCTTATCCATACCAGGATTCGCAGGTCATGGCTTTAATTACCAGAAAATTACTCCACTTACGATACCTTGTCATTCAACAACTTGAATAAACCTGTACTCTTGATCTTAGTGTCTACATTCTAGATCACCTCAAGCATTGCTTCCATAAAGCGAGGCACTATTATGTGACTGAAATACTGAAGAGTCTCTCTCACTCACTATTATGTGACTGAAATACTGAAGAGTCTCTCTCTCTCACTCACTCACTCACTCACTCACTCACTGCAGGTCCCCTACACTGGAGCCACCTGGCTCCTGAGACGCAGTGCTGTGCCGGCTCCATCCAGTCCCCCATTGACATCGAGACCCAGATTCTCCACTGTCGAGGTTTTACTGCCATCACCTACCAGGGCAGCCAGACAGGTGCCCTGAATGGAAGCATCAGTTCAACAGGTAAGGCCTTCAGCATCAGCATCACATACTCAATAAATGACATGCTACCTGATCTTGATAAGGTCAAATTACTATAGATCAAATAATGCTGAGTGTTCTGTTTGATTTGCATTTAGAAGTTGGTGACTAATACCGAAACGTCGCATCATATATAATAAAGAAGTTGTTATCCATAAACTTTCTTACTTTCTTATGCTGATTGTTGCATATAACAACAGACAGGAAATAACCTTGTTGATGATAATTATGATTATTATATAAATGAGGGAGCTGTTCTCGCCTTCTCTAAGCAGCACCAACTGGTGACTAGACTTCTTCCTGAGGTCACCAATGACTATGTCCTTGACTCTATGCACTTCCACTGCCCCTCGGAACATCAGGTGGACGGCAAACCCATGTCTGGAGAGGTTGGTGTAAGACTCTGTATCTGCTTATCACTATGTAACACACTACTAATGCAATAGTTTTCATATGAATCAATTTACAGAATCCTACAACTGAAAATACTGACTGGAAAAAATATATAAATCTTACTTTATGAAAAATACAATAAGTTAAATTTGACTGCAAATATCACTTTTAGGGTCATGGTGAGAATAATTGCCCTCTCACTGAGTGTGTATGTCTGCATCCTCGATAATCTCCAGGGTATACGTTACGATCACTCTCCACAATACCCTGGATTCATCCACGGCTTGGCCCGATAATTCTATTACCTCCCTTTGCTGTCTCCGCATTCTCACAGTAGCCAATCAGCTAAGCCGCCGTTACATCCGAGCTTGCCAGTGTCAACAAAGATGTTCGCAGTGCCACTCAGATTTTTTGGGAAATAATACAGACAAAGTGACAGATCTGAAACTTGAAAAGAATATATGAAAGAACTCCTACCTTTTTCAGAGTACCTCTGCATCAATTGTGTTGCCAAGTTTAAACGGTTAGATAATTTAAGAAGCAAAAGTGAGTTGTGATTGGTTCGCTAAACTTCTCAGCGTAGACACCTGATTGGATAAAAAACCAGCAGAGGGAGGTAAAAAATTCATCAGGCCAAGCCGTGGATGCATCCAGGGTATAGTGGAGAGTGATCGTAAGGTATACCCTGGAGATTATCGAGGATGGTATATCTGTAGTAGATATGATATATTGGTCATACAAATTACACAAACCTCTAGTTTTTATTAATACTATTTAATATATTTTTCCTTATCCTGACTCATGCTTATTGCTTCTCTCCCTTTCCTTCCGAATGCTAGTGGAACACTGGAATCCCCTTTTGAAGCTCCTTCTAAAAAAATCGGATGTAAAATCACTTACCAGGAGTTACCTTCCTTGCCAGGTTTTGGCGGGAACGGCGCCACCCGTCTGCCATGCTCTTCACTCTCTGATTCGCCAGAGTGGGCGGTTGTGAGAGCACCTGGTCCCCTATGCGGCTTTATATTCTTTTATTATTTAGGCTTTTCTTCTAAATTAGCTGTATAAGGCTTTAGCTAACATTTACCTACAATATTGTATGGAATTAATTCTCAAATTTCTCCGTTTTTGTCACGTTTTTACGTGATTATTCACATTGTTTACAATTGATGAAATCTTGTTCTGATTGTAGGTATCGTTTGTCTGCTGTTGATCCGCATAACCTATGTCCTCATTGCAAGCCTATATGTTTATCTGACACTGGTTGTCAGTTGTGTTTTCACCTGTCTGATATTGCATTTTACAAATATTCATATTATCTGTCTAGACGTGCAAAGGACAGGTCCAGACGAGAATTACACGACATGTCTAAACCGACTAAGCTTGCAGAGGACCGGCAGTTGGTGTCTGCGCAGATGCACCATTCCAGTGGTCTACCGGGGTCGTCTACGGAGGAGGTTGCCGCCTTAGACAATGCTGGCTCGAGGAAGAGGTCATCTACATCAGAGACACCCTCTTCGCAGTCTCAGAAGACTAGGGCGTCGTCTTCCCAGAGGAAGAAGGCAGCTACAGCTAAGACTTCGGCGAAGTCTCCACACGGGGCAACGCAGAAGACAAGATCTTTTTCAGCTGAGATTGTCCCTCTGAGAAACAGATCCCTGAGATCACATCTAAGAAGAAAATGAAGACCTCTTCTACAGTGACCACGCAGGACATCCTATCAACGCAGACGTTCGCCAAGAAGGTTCTACGCCCTTCGGAAGAAGCCTCATCCATCTCAGATGCGTCGTCAGTACAACAGACAACGCAGACCTTCAACCCGGGCGCCTTTATGCAGCAATTTACCCAACAGATGTTGGTTCTCCGACGAACCCAAGTAAAGGTCAACTGAGCAGCACACCACGTCCGTTGGGAATCAACGTCCTGCAGAGCATACAGGAAGATTCCAGCTCGACTACAGCGTTTGCACGAATACCTGGCAGCCATACCAATGTGGACTCCGCACCAACTACGTTCGACGGAAGGACCAGACGTTACGCTGAACCCACGCAGATCATCATCGACGTCAGATACAGATGTTCGTCACGAACCTGCACGCAACGGTTCGTTACCAATGAAAAGATAATTAACATCCGTACGAAGGCATAGAGATTCGTCACAAGACTCCAACCCTCGACAAAGCCGTTCACCAACACGCAGGTTCGCGCGAAGGCACGCACGGTCATCTCTATCTCCATGCAGGTCCCCACGTAGGATGTCACGAACACATTCACAAACGTATGGTTCGCCACGAAGGTCACCACGCAGGTCGCCTTACAGATCGCCACGCAGGTCACCACACAGATCGTCTAACAGATTACCTTACAGATCTCCTCGTTCAGACGACAATAGAAGACATCCATCCTCAGAGCAGGAAGATGACGGTGGAATTATATTTTCCGTCTCGGAAATCAAGTGATGGATGGCCACCGGTTTGGAACTCGCATCACCCTCTAAGGAGACCAACGAAGCACTATTATACTTGATGGTGAATGATGATATAGACTCACTCACGATGCCACCTATCGACCCAGTCTTAGACGTTCCAGACAACCTCAGCACAGCCTTCAAGAAGGCAACTAAATACCAGACTCAGAGTATTCCGTCCTTCAACGCTAAGAAATGCTCTCTACACCACATGGAACCCTTCATGAAGGCCCCAGAGATAGATGAGAATTATAAGATCATCAACAACACTCGGACTAAAGCTTACAAGATAGAAGATAAAAAGCTGGCACAGTTAGACACAGTAACCAGACGAACCTTCTTCGGCCTAGCCAGGTCAAGAGCTGTCAACGAGACTCTCATCTCGAAGTTTAAGAATTCAACTTCAGAGGAAGAAAGAATGATTTATTCAGCTCTACTTACACAGAAAAAAGGATCATCAGTTCATGTCTGAACACCTATCATCCATTTCTGCAGGCTTAACATTATCAAGAAGGCAAGGACTGTTATCTTCATGTACTTGGAGCAGGAAGTTTACCTAGACACTCTACAGAGCCCCTTGCTCAGCACCATCCCTTTTTGCAGGAGAAATTGATGAAGTCGCCAAGGAAGTCGCTAAAGATTCCCGAGAAGTAATGATGATCAAGTCTATCGATACACTGGTCAGTGTAATACATCAGACCTCCCAACGTTATTCCGGCAAATCGGAGTTTGAAGGCAGCCAGAGAGCAAGGGATAAGAAATCAGGCAACGCTAAAGGAAATAAGGATTCTTTTCGTCGCCCATCTGCAGTTCCAAGAGGTAACTACGGAAGAGGTCGGTCCTTTCGAGGCGCCAGAAGTTCCAGACGATGAAATACAGGTTCAGAACGACTGGAGTCTTCCACCCCCAGCCGTTCCAGTACAACCCTCACAAGTCGGTGGACGTCTGCAACTCTACTGGAAGAACTGGGGAATTCTTCAAGACGACTTCGTATCTCAGATTCTATGCACAGGTTACAGGATACAGCTGCAAGCAGTACCACCAGTAACAATCAACCCTATGGTTCACAACTACGCTGCAGACCAGAAGTGAAATCTGCTAGAAGCCATCACATCTCTACTAGAGAAAGAGGCAATAGAAGAGATAAAACACTGCGTCACACCAGGTTTCTACTCCCCAATTTTCTGGTACCAAAGAAAAATTCAAAAGAAAAGTTCCGACTCATTTACAACATGAGGAAATGAGATTACCTTCTACCACCCGCAAAGTTCAAGATGATACATCTTCCACAGCTACGACAGTTCATACTTCCGCTAGACTATCTCGCCAGCATAGATTTACAGGATGCATACTTACACATCCCGATCCATCAGGAGTCAAGGAAATATCTACGATTCCTGTTCAACGGACGTCATTTCAAATGGAAGGTCCTACCATTTGGAATATCATCGGCCCCCCCTGGTTGTTTACTCGAGTGACAAAGCCCATCAATATATATCTACATCGTCGAGGTCTACGCAGTGCGTTCTACCTAGACGACGGGATTCAAGCTCAGCAAGATCCCAGTCAACTCAGACTGCAACTGAACTTCACCATCAGACTTCTCACTCAACTAGGATGGCTAGTAAATCTCCTCAAGTTGGAACTACAGCCTACTCAGGACTGACACGCAGAGGGAGACTACAACTGCGTCCACTACAGAGATTTGTGAACGCCCACTTACACAGTCTGGATCCCTTCGAAATACCAGACAGGCTAAAACCATATCTACTATGGTGGACTCAGAAGTCGAATGTTTGCGACTGAAACTACTTAATAGAGTCGGAGTGCAACGTCCACCTCTACACAGATGCATCACTGCACAGTTGGGGTGCACACCTCGACAACGAAGTAGTTGCCGGGAAATGGTCGAAACAAGAAATGAATCTGCATATCAACATGCTCGAGATGAAAGCAGTAGTAAATGCCCTACTACATTGGTCCAAAGTACTAAGGAACGCAAAATTGATGATCCATACGGAGAACTCAACAGTGGCGTTGTACATAAACAAACAAGGATCAACAAGATCTTGCAATCTTCTAGACCTCAGCTTTCAACTATTCAACACAATAGACAATCTCAACATTTATGTGAAAGCATGTCACATTCCGGGAGCCAGGAATGTAATAGCAGATGCGCTATCTCGACCACATCAACCATCCCCAACAGAATGGATGTAACATCCACAAGCGTTCAGATGCATCATACAGACGATAGGATCTCCACTCGTAGACCTATTCGCCACGAGATTCAACAATCAACTGGCAACATTCGTCTCTCCAATTCTCGATCCGCAAGCATGGCCGACAGAACCTCTTAGCATCCCATGGGAAGGGCTCAACGCGTACGCGTTCCCTCCGCAAGCGTTAATACCACAGGTATTACGGAAAATCAGGCAGACAAACAATCTACAACTGATTTTGGTTGCGCCTTACTGGCCAGCAAGAATGTGGCTTCCCGTTCTTTTACAAGAAATCGGAAAACCAACAATACAACTTCTAGTTTGGTCGAACCTACTAATTCATCCTCACACCAAGCAAGTTCACAAGTATCCTAGATTGTTCCACCTACACGTATGGAACGTATCACGAATTGCTTGTCGAAAAAAGGATACTCCGCCAGAGAGGCGAAAGCAGTTACACTAGCTTTACGCAGATCTACTCGTAACTTGTATGATGACAAGTGGCAAAGCTTTGAGAAATATGCATCGAGGAAAGGTTTCACTGCAGTGAAAGCAACACATCCTCAAGTGGCGGAATATGTTTGTCATCTCAGACAAATGAGGAAATTAAAAGGTTCGACATTATCTACATACCTAGCGGCTCTCAGCTCAGTTATCACTATGAAGACAGGCGTGAAACTGACGAAAGTGCCAGAGTTACTGGCCTTGCTATGCTCTTTTAAACTGGAAGACCAACAAAGGAAATTTAAAGCGCCGGCTTGGGATCTCAACGTGGTATTACGACATCTCACCAGTGATGTGTACGAACCACTAGAAAGAACTTCTTACGAATTTCTTACACAGAAAACGCTATTTCTGATCGCCTTGGCAACAGCGGCGCGGATGTCAGAAATACATGCGCTGGACTTTGAACGGATACGGTTTGACACACGTCACAACACTGTTCATCTAGGTTTGAGGTGGGATTTCATAGCTAAGAATCAACTGCCAGGTCAACCGGACAGACAATTCCACATCTCAGCATTATCTACAATCCTTGGTCCACAGGATATACAAGATTTATCCTTATGTCCAGTCAGAGCGCTGAAAATCTATCTACAAAAGTCTAAAACCAGGAGACGAAAATTCAAACGCCTTTTCATCCCAACATCGTCGGAGACACCCACAGAGATCTCACGTACTCGATATCAGTTTGGATGAGAGCAATCATACTACGAGCCTACAAGGCAGCAGGACTTGAGCCAACAGGAACCCGTTATCGGCATGTACGTTAAACATAGACCATAGATCTACACGCACGTCTGTATTGACCAGAACTGGGATAAACAGTCCACAATTTTGTAAAACCCCTTTTACTGCTGTACTGCTCCCGGTTAACTCTAAAAGTTAAGGCGATCTATGCGCGGAATATGATTTAGTTTATGTTTTTGTAGGGCAACACTAAAATGTGTCAGATACATATTTCCATATTCCTTTGCAAATATGTAGCTCAAATTTAATTTTCCAATATAGGTTGGAAGCACCTTAAGAGTTTCTAATTATTTTTGTACTCGTCAGTTATTCAATCGTTTATATCGTGTGGCAATTCCCACTCAAGCAAACCTCTCATGATGTACGACATTTCATTTTCATTAACTGTGTTGTTTTATAATGCAAGCATAATTTAATTTACATCTCGTAATAAATATCATATAATCGGCCATGTTAATTGAAATAGTTCAAACACTACTTTGTATTCTGAAATAATATTGATTTTTGTCGTAATTAGCTATGTAACTGTGAACAATTTTCCTTATTCAGGTGTTCGTGACACAATTTGCTGCGTTTATACATGATCCTTTACTTTAAATTGATTGCATAGTTCAGCTGTATTGAGTACGGCTCAAAGCTGAAGCCAAACAAATCACATTTGGGACCGTTCATAATATATGGCTTGGGTGTGGGGGTGATGATGATTTGGGTGGGGAGGGGGTGGTTTTGGTGTTTGTTTGTGTTTTTGTTTGGTTTTGGGTTTTTAGCAATTTTGTACGTGACAAAATTTTAAAATGATGCTTAAACATAATGGGAATAGTGGGGGCCGTGGGCGGTCATTGATTTTGTACATTACATGCTACTTGGGGGGTGTGACTTACTTTCTACATATTCACATTGCACATGCTTCTCCATTGATTGCATAGTTCAGCTGTATTAGGTACGGCTCAAAGGTGAAGCCAAACAAATCACATTTGTGACCATTCATAAGTCATGGCTGGGGGTGTGGGGGGTGATGATGATTTTAGCTCTGTGTGTGTGTGTGTGTGTGTGTGTGTGTGTGTGTGTGTGAGCAATTTTGTACGTGACAACATTTAAAAACGATGCTTAAACATAATGGGAATAGTGGGGGCCGTGGGCGGTCATTGATTTTGTACATTACATGCTGCTTGGGGGTGTCACTTACTTTCTACATATTCACGTTGCACATGCTTCTCCATAAAGATCAGCATCCCACCCCATCAAGTATGAACTACCCCTTAGATAAAAGTGTTGAAAACAAAATATTGTAATATCATTCAGGCTGAAAGGCAAGGAGGGTATGTGTCGGATTTATAACTTCCATCACAGAGAATGAAAGGCGGGAAGGGCGTATATCGGATACATAAACAGAAGCGGACAAACCCTTTCCACGTACATAAGTACTCTCTACTAAAGGCAGAGTCGATGTACAATTCTGACTATATCATGAGCATGTATTTGTTTCAGCAGTATTACAGGTGTGCGATGTTGTTGGTAAACAGTCATTGATTGTCATCATACGACATCACACAGAATGAAAGTCGGGAAGTATATATCAGATACATAACTTACACCTCACAGAATGAAAGACGGGAAGTGACTATCGGATATATAACTTACACCTCACAGAATGAAAGTCGGAAAGGCTTTATATCGGATATATAACTTACACCTCACAGAATGAAATGCGGAAAGAGTCTGTCAGATATATAACTTACACTTCACAGAATGAAAGGCGGAAAGAGTCTATCGGATATATAACTTACGCTTCACAGAATGAAAGGCGGAAAGAGTCTATCGGATATATAACTTACACTTCACAGAATGAAAGGCGGAAAGAGTCTATCGGATATATAACTTACACTTCACAGAATGAAAGGCGGAAAGAGTCTATCGGATATATAACTTACACCTCACAGAATGAAAGGCGGAAAGAGTCTATCGGATATATAACTTACACCTCACAGAATGAAAGGCGGAAAGAGTCTATCGGATATATAACTTACACCTCACAGAATGAAAGGCGGAAAGAGTCTATCGGATATATAACTTACACTTCACAGAATGAAAGGCGGAAAGGTCTATCGGATATATAACTTACACCTCACAGAATGAAAGGCGGAAAGAGTCTATCGGATATATAACTTACACCTCACAGAATGAAAGGCGGAAAGAGAAAGAGTATCGGATATATAACTTACACTTCACAGAATGAAAGGCGGAAAGAGTCTATCGGATATATAACTTACACCTCACAGAATGAAAGGCGGAAAGAGTCTATCGGATATATAACTTACACCTTCAGAATGAAACAGAATGAAAGGCGGAAAGAGTCTATCGGATATATAACTTACACCTCACAGAATGAAAGGCGGAAAGAGTCTATCGGATATATAACTTACACCTCACAGAATGAAAGGCGGAAAGAGTCTATCGGATATATAACTTACACTTCACAGAATGAAAGGCGGAAAGAGTCTATCGGATATATAACTTTCTATCGGATATATAACTTACACTTCACAGAATGAAAGGCGGAAAGAGTCTATCGGATATATAACTTACACTTCACAGAATGAAAGGCGGAAAGAGTCTATCGGATATATAACTTACACTTACACCTCACAGAATGAAAGGCGGAAAGAGTCTATCGGATATATAACTTACACCTCACAGAATGAAAGGCGGAAAGAGTCTATCGGATATATAACTTACACCTCACAGAATGAAAGGCGGAAAGAGTCTATCGGATATATAACTTACACCTCACAGAATGAAAGGCGGAAAGAGTCTATCGGATATATAACTTACACCTCACAGAATGAAAGGCGGAAAGAGTCTATCGGATATATAACTTACACCTCACAGAATGAAAGGCGGAAAGAGTCTAGAGTCTATCGGATATATAACTTACACCTCACAGAATGAAAGGCGGAAAGAGTCTATCGGATATATAACTTACACCTCACAGAATGAAAGGCGGGAAGAGTATATCGGATATAAAACTATACACCTCACAGAATGAAAGACGGAAAGGATAAATCGGATATACAACTAAACCACACAGAATGAAAGACGGGAAGGGAATATCGGATATAAAACTAACCCCACATAATGAAAGACGGGAAGGGTATATCGGATATAAAACTAACCCACACCGAATGATAGATTTCTATTCATTCAGACGGAAAGGTGAGGGAGGGTGTACATAGCATATTTTAATATATTACAAGTCAGTGTGCGAACTAGTTTCCAAATGTTGTTACTCAGTCGGGCTACCTATGCCTGAAAGTTACTAGCCCACAAAATCATTTACTAGCCCAGAAATGTGTAATGTAGAAACTGAGCAAAAGAATTGCAAAATAGATGAGAATAAGATATTGTCGGCATGACACGAGTTTCATCATTAATCTGCTAATATGATGAATATTTTTTGCCAGACCATAATCTCGCATGATTCAAAATTTGTATATAAGTCGGAGAGAGTGAAATATTTACAAAATGACCCCATGAATTGGGTGTGGGAGGGTGGGGGCGGGGAAGAGAATGTTTTCTTTTGTTGTATTGGAAATGCTGCATTATGTATGCAGATGCAGGTCACATATATCTTCATAGCTGCTTAAAACCTGTAACATTTATCTGTGTTTGACACAACCTACCTACTCTGTGTGTGTGTGTGTGTGTGTGTGTGTGTGTGTGTTTCTAACTATCTTATTCACTTTAATATTTTATTTGTACCATCAAGTAATTAGTGTCTCGTAGGCCTTCTGGAGGGGTGCTCTTTTTAATGTTTTTTGTACCACAGCATGTGACACTTTGAGAAAATAATTTCTTCTTCTTCTGTTTCTTCTTCTTCTGGCGAAGTGTGGTAGCCTAGTGGTTAAGGCGCCGAAGACCCGGGTTCGCTGTGATATTGCTGGAATAGTGCTAAAAGTGACATAAAATCATACTGACTCTCTCGCTCGCTCTTGTTCTTAAGTGCCTTAATCATAAGCATAAGCTCACACAATATTTCACTTTAGACATAAATTTTCCATGCCCGAACCCATTTATAGGCATTATTCTACCGTCTATTACTGAACATTCCTATGGTTGATGATTTGCACTGGATATAAGTTGGATATCCCATATACTTCCAAATACCTTCTCCTGATCCTCATAACAAATATTTTATTGAAGAATACCAAGCAGTCCAAACTACTCATTATCACTTTTCTTACACAATTTAATAGATTTCTATATTGTAAGAGAAACAATTAAAACCACATCCAGGACCTACACTTTTACCGAATATCTTAAGATATTTATACATTGTTTTGTCCTAATTTCAATATCAGTAACATATGTGCCATTATGCTGCTTCATGTCATACCAAAACATATTTAGCCTTGTAGAGGGTATCTGACAAAACACAATCTTAAATATAGTAAAGCAATACATACACAAATGCTAGTCTACTAATGTTTCATTAATTATTATGTGCATTGTATACGAAACCATGCCATATCTTAAAAGCTAAACATTTTCAATGCATTAAGATAGAATAACATTTGTCCCACCTGTCCTTGTGCACATTTCAACTCAAAACGATAGCGTAACTTGTACGTATTACGTGTTCCGATCACAATAAGCGGTCATCTTTTACTTCATTCCGACTTCATATCGTTGGCGTGTATTCAACATATTTCTATTGGTCAGAACTGGCGTTTGGATTTTTGCTTGCCAAAATCGGGTTGTCTCCTTTCATCAAACTGTAGTTGTACCTCGCCTGCATAACGCGATATTATACCGCACAGGCGGCATTTTGGTTATTTTTCTCTTTCACTATCCAGATCAAGACGCCCATACATTTTGATTGATTTATCGTTCTCCGCCGTCTGTCAATAGTCAAGATAGTTGTATCTCTTAATCATTTTTAAAGAAGTGGAAATTCTCAAAACGCTTTCGTATACAATATCGATTCTCATCCGCAGACTTGGTAACAACTTAATACCATGCAGCCACAATTCATGAGGAGTAAACCTTCTTAATCTAGGGCTTAATAAAAACTGTTATTAGATGGGTTAAAGCAATCTTGTGGGTACATAGGTGAATCCCAGTATGTCAGTGTCAATGGCTATCAATCTTCTCTCCTCAACCTCTGTACTTCAGGAGCTCCTGGGACTGTGGTTCTTTCATCCTTCAGTGCAATTCTCTTGCCTTGTATACCAATGACTGTTACTTATCATTAAATGACTTGTTTACTGTGAAATTCGCAGATGACGCCACTGTTGTTGGCCTAATTTCTGATTCTAGCGAACCTTATTATCGTCAAGTCATTTATTGTAAACCGTAATGACAGTTTTTTATCAAACCTTTATTCTAAGCAAAAGTTTGACTGCAAATATCACTTTTAGGGTCATGGTGAGAATAATTGCCCCTCTCACTGAGTGTGTATGTCTCTGTATCCTCGATAATCTCCAGGGTATACGTTACGACTTCACTCCACAATAATTCTGGATTCATCCACGGCCTTGGCCTGATAATTCCTATTACCTCCCTTTATTGCCCCTGCATTCTCACAGTAGCCAATCAGCTAAGCCGCCGTTACATCCGAGCTTGCCAGTAAGCAACAAAGATGTTCGCAGTGCTAACTCAGATTTTGGGTGGAAACAATACAGATGCAAAGTTGATCTGAAACTTCGAAAAGAATATATATGAAAGAACTCCCTACCTTTTCAGGAGTACCTCTGCATCTATTGTGCTGCCAAGCTTAAACGGTTGTATAATTTAAGAAGCAAAAGTGAGTTGTGATTGGGTTCAGCAAACTTCTTCAGCGTAGACACCGATTGGATAAAACCAGCAGAGGGAGGTAAAATTCATCAGGCCAAGCCGTGGATGCATCCAGGGTATAGTGGAGAGTGATCGTAAGGTATACTCCTGGAGATTATCGAGGATGGTATATCTGTAGTAGATATGATATATTGGTCATACAAATTACACAAACCTCTAGTTTTATTAATACTATTTAATATATTTTTCCTTATCCTGACTCATGCTTATTGCTTTCTCCTTTCCTTCCGAATGCTAGTGGAACATTGGAATCCCTTTGAAGCCCCCTTAAAAATCGGATGTAAAATCACTTACCAGGAGTTACCTTCCTTGCCAGGTTTTGAGTGGAACGGCGCCACCCGTCTGCCATGCTCTTCACTCTGATTCGCCAGAGTGGGCGGTTGTGAGAGCACCTGGTCCCCTATGCGGCTTTATATCTTTTTATTATTTAGGCTTTCTTCTAAATTAGCTGTATAAGGCTTTTTTAGCTAACATTTACCTACAAATATTGTATGGAATTAATTCTCAAATTTCTCCGTTTTGTCACGTTTTTACGTGATTATTCACATTGTTTACAATTGATGAAATCTTGTTCTGATTGTAGGTATCGTTTGTCTGCTGTTGATCCAGCATAACCTATGTCCTCATTGCAAGCCTATATGTTTATCTGACACTTGTCAGTTGTGTTTTCACCTGTCTGATATTGCATTTTACAAATATTCATATTATCTGTCTAGACGTGCAAAGGACAGGTCCAGACGAGAATTACACGACATGTCTAAACCGACTAAGCTTGTAGAGGACCGGCAGTTGGTGTCTGCGCAGATGCACCATTCCAGTGGTCTACCGGGGATCGTCTCACGGAGGAGGTTGCTGCCTTTAGACAATGCTGCGCTGGCCTCGAGGAAGAGGTCATCTACATCAGAGACACCCTCTTCGCAGTCTCAGAAGACTAGGGCTGCCTTCCCAGAGGAAGAAGGCAGCTACAGCTAAGACTTCAAGCTAAGTCTCCACATCGGGCAACGAGAAGACAAGATCTTTTCAGCTGAGATTGTCCCTCTGAGAAACAGATCCCTGAGATCACATCTAAGAAGAAAATGAAGACTCCTTCTACAGTGACCACGCAGGACATCCTATCAACGCAGACGTTCGCTAAGAAGGTTCTAATACTCTTCCGGAAGAAGCCTCATCTTATCTCTGGCAGATGCGTCGCCAGTAATAACAGACAACGCGAGACCTTCAACCCGGCTTTTATGCAGCAGTAATTTACCTTAACAGATGTTGGTTCTCCCACGAACCTGCAAGTAAAGGTCAACTGAGCAGCACACTACGTCCGTTGGGAATCAACGTCCTGCAGAGCATACAGGAAGATTCCAGCTCGACTACAGCGTTTTGCATCGTAATACCTGGCAGCCATACCAATGTGGACTCCGCACCAACTACGTTCGATTTGAAGGACCAGACGTTCATTGAACCTAATGCAGATCATCATCGACGCCAGATATTAGATGTTCGTCACGAACCTGCACGCAACGGTTCGCTACCAATGAAAAGATAATTAACATCCGCATCGGAAGGCATAGAGATTCGTCACAAGACTCCAACCCCTCGACAAAGCCGCTTCACCAACACGCAGGTTCGCTCGCAAGGCACGCACGACGGTCATCTCCCTATTCCATGCAGGTCCCCATCGTAGGGATGTCACGAACACATTCACAAACGATGGTTCGCTTAACGAAGGTCACCACGCAGGTCGCCCTTTACAGATCGCCACGCAGGTCACCACACAGATCGTCTAACAGATTACCTTACAGATCTCCTCGTTCAGACGACAATAGAAGACATCCATCCTCAGAGCAGGAAGATGACGGTGGAATTATATTTTCCGTCTCGAAATCAAGTGATGGATGGCCACCGGGTTTGGAACTCACATCACCCTCTAAGGAGACCAACGAAGCACTATTATACTTGATGGTGAATGATGATATAGACTCACTCACGATGCCACCTATCGACCCAGTCTTAGACGTTCCAGACAACCTCAGCACAGCCTTCAAGAAGGCAACTAAATACCAGACTCCAGAGTATTCCGTCCTTCAACGCTAAGAAATGCTCTTCTACACCACATGGAACCCTTCATGAAGGCCCCAGAGATAGATGAGAATTATAAGATCATCAACAACACTCGGACTAAAGCTTACAAGATAGAAGATAAAAAGCTGGCACAGTTAGACACAGTAACCAGACGAACCTTCTTCGGCCTAGCCAGGTCAAGAGCCGTCAACGACTCTCATCTCGAAGTTTAAGAATTCAACTTCAGAGGAAGAAAGAATGATTTATTCAGCCTCTACTTACACAGAAAAGGATCATCAGTTCATGTCTGAACACCTATCATCCATTTCTGCAGGCTTAACATTATCAAGAAGGCAAGGACTGTTATCTTCATGTACTTGGAGCAGGAAGTTTACCTAGACACTCTACAGAGCCCCTTGCTCAGCACCATCCCCTTTGCAGGAGAAATTGATGAAGTCGCCAAGGAAGTCGCTAAAGATTCCTGAGAAGTAATGATGATCAAGTCTATCGATACACTGGTCAGTGTAATACATCAGACCTCCCAACGTTATTCCGCAAATCGGAGTTTGAAGGCAGCCAGAGAGCAAGGGATAAGAAATCAGGCAACGCTAAAGGAAATAAGGATTCTTTTCGTCGCCCATCTGCAGTTCCAAGAGGTAACTACGGAAGAGGTCGGTCCTTTCGAGGCGCCAGAAGTTCCAGACGATGAAATACAGGTTCAGAACGACTGGAGTCTTCCACCCCCAGCCGTTCCAGTACAACCCTCACAAGTCGGTGGACGTCTGCAACTCTACTGGAAGAACTGGGGAATTCTTCAAGACGACTTCGTATCTCAGATTCTATGCACAGGTTACAGGATACAGCTACAAGCAGTACCACCAGTAACAATCAACCCTATGGTTCACAACTACGCTGCAGACCAGAAGTGAAATCTGCTAGAAGCCATCACATCTCTACTAGAGAAAGAGGCAATAGAAGAGATAAAACACTGCGTCACACCAGGTTTCTACTACCCAATTTTCTGGTACCAAAGAAAAATTCAAAAGAAAAGTTCCGACTCATTTACAACATGAGGAAATGAGATTACCTTCTACCACCCGCAAAGTTCAAGATGATACATCTTCCACAGCTACGACAGTTCATACTTCCGCTAGACTATCTCGCCAGCATAGATTTACAGGATGCATACTTACACATCCCGATCCATCAGGAGTCACTGGAAATATCTACGATTCCTGTTCAACGGACGTCATTTCAAATGGAAGGTCCTACCATTTGGAATATCATCGGCCCCTGGTTGCTTTTACTCGAGCGACAAAGCCCATCAATATATATCTACATCGTCGAGGTCTACGCAGTGCGTTCTACCTAGACGACGGATTCAAGCTCAGCAAAGATCCCAGTCAACTCAGACTGCAACTGAACTTCACCATCAGACTTCACTCAACTAGGATGGCTAGTAAATCTCCCAAGTTGGAACTACAGCCTACTCAGGACTGACACGCAGAGGGAGACTACTAACTGCGTCCACTACAGAGATTTGTGAACGCCCACTTACACAGTCTGGATCCCTTCGAAATACCAGACAGGCTAAAACCATATCTACTATGGTGGACTCCAGAAGTCGAATGTTTGCGACTGAAACTACTTAATAGAGTCGGAGTGCAACGTCCACTTCCTACACAGATGCATCACTGCACAGTTAGGGTGCACACCTCGACAACGAAGTAGTTGCCGGGAAATGGTCGAAACAAGAAATGAATCAGCATATCAACATGCTCTCGAGATGAAAGCAGCAGTAAATGCCCTACTACATTGGTCCAAAGTACTAAAGGAACGCAAAAATTGATGATCCATACGGAGAACTCAACAGTGGCGTTGTACATAAACAAACAAGGATCAACAAGATCTTGCAATCTTCTAGACCTCAGCTTTCAACTATTCAGCACAATAGACAATCTCAACATTTATGTGAAAGCATGTCACATTCCGGGAGCCAGGAAATGTAATAGCAGATGCGCTTATCTCGACCACATCAACCATCCCCAACAGAATGGATGTAACATCCACAAGCGTTCAGATGCATCATACAGACGATAGGATCTCCACTCGTAGACCTATTCGCCACGAGATTCAACAATCAACTGGCAACATTCGTCTCTCCAATTCTCGATCCGCAAGCATGGCCGACAGAACCTCTTAGCATCCCATGGAAGGGCTCAACGCGTACGCGTTCCTCTCCGCAAGCGTTAATACCACAGGTATTACAGAAAATCAGGCAGACAAACAATCTACAACTGATTTTGGTTGCGCCTTACTGGCCAGCAAGAATGTGGCTTCCCGTTCTTTTACAAGAAATCGGAAAACCAACAATACAACTTCTAGTTTGGTCGAACCTACTAATTCATCCTCACACCAAGCAAGTTCACAAGTATCCTAGATTGTTCCACCTACACGTATGGAACGTATCACGAATTGCTTGTCGAAAAAAGGATACTCCGCCATAGAGGCGAAAGCAGTTACACTAGCTTTACGCAGATCTACTCGTAACTTGTATGATGACAAGTGGCAAAGCTTTGAGAAATATGCATCGAGGAAAGGTTTCACTGCAGTGAAAGCAACACATCCTCAAGTGGCGGAATATGTTTGTCATCTCAGACAAATGAGGAAATTAAAAGGTTCGACATTATCTACATACCTAGCGGCTCTCAGCTCAGTTATCACTATGAAGACAGGCGTGAAACTGACGAAAGTGCCAGAGTTACTGGCCTTGCTACGCTCTTTTAAACTGGAAGACCAACAAAGGAAATTTAAAGCGCCGGCTGGAGATCTCAACGTGGTATTACGACATCTCACCAGTGATGTGTACGAACCACTAGAAAGAACTTCTAACGAATTTCTTACACAGAAAACGCTATTTCTGATCGCTTTGGCAACAGCGGCGCGGATGTCAGAAATACATGCGCTGGACTTTGAACGGATACGGTTTGACACACGTCACAACACTGTTCATCCAGGTTTGAGGTGGGATTTTATAGCTAAGAATCAACTGCCAGGTCAACCGGACAGACAATTCCACATCTCAGCATTATCTACAATCCTTGGTCCACAGGATATACAAGATTTATCCTTATGTCCAGTCAGAGCGCTGAAAATCTATCTACAAAAGTCTAAAACCAGGAGACGAAAATTCAAACGCCTTTTCATCCCAACATCGTCGGAGACACCCACAGAGATCTCACGTACTCGATATCAGTTTGGATGAGAGCAATCATACTACGAGCCTACAAGGCAGCAGGACTTGAGCCAACAGGAACCCGTTATCGGCATGTACGTTAAACATAGACCATAGATCTACACGCACGTCTGTAGCGACCAGAACTGGGATAAACAGTCCACAATTTTGTAAAACCCCTTTTACTGCTGTACTGCTCCCGGTTAACTCTAAAAGTTAAGGCGATCTATGCGCGGAATATGATTTAGTTTATGTTTTTGTAGGGCAACACTAAAATGTGTCAGATACATATTTCCATATTCCTTTGCAAATATGTAGCTCAAATTTAATTTTCCAATATAGGTTGGAAGCACCTTAAGAGTTTCTAATTATTTTTGTACTCGTCAGTTATTCAATCGTTTATATCGTGTGGCAATTCCCACTCAAGCAAACCTCTCATGATGTACGACATTTCATTTTCATTAACTGTGTTGTTTTATAATGCAAGCATAATTTAATTTACATCACGTAATAAATATCATATAATCGGCCATGTTAATTGAAATAGTTCAAACACTACTTTGTATTCTGAAATAATATTGATTTTTGTCGTAATTAGCTATGTAACTGTGAACAATTTTCCTTATTCAGGTGTTCGTGACACAATTTGCTGCGTTTATACATGATCCTTTACTTTAAATTGATTGCATAGTTCAGCTGTATTGAGTACGGCTCAAAGCTGAAGCCAAACAAATCACATTTGGGACCGTTCATAATATATGGCTTGGGTGTGGGGGGTGATGATGATTTGGGTGGGGGAGGGGGTGGTTTTGGTGTTTGTTTGTGTTTTTGTTTGGTTTTGGGTTTTTTAGCAATTTTGTACGTGACAAAATTTTAAAATGATGCTTAAACATAATGGGAATAGTGGGGGCCGTGGGCGGTCATTGATTTTGTACATTACATGCTACTTGGGGGGTGTGACTTACTTTCTACATATTCACATTGCACATGCTTCTCCATTGATTGCATAGTTCAGCTGTATTGGGTACGGCTCAAAGGTGAAGCCAAACAAATCACATTTGTGACCATTCATAAGTCATGGCTGGGGGTGTGGGGGGTGATGATGATTTTAGCTCTGTGTGTGTGTGTGTGTGTGTGTGTGAGCAATTTTGTACGTGACAAAATTTAAAAACGATGCTTAAACATAATGGGAATAGTGGGGGCCGTGGGCGGTCATTGATTTTGTACATTACATGCTACTTGTGGGGTGTCACTTACTTTCTACATATTCACGTTGCACATGCTTCTCCATAAAGATCAGCATCCCACCCCATCAAGTATGAACTACCCTTTAGATAAAAGTGTTGAAAACAAAAATATTGTAATATCATTCAGGCTGAAAGGCAAGGGGAGGGTATGTGTCGGATATATAACTTCCATCACAGAGAATGAAAGGCGGAAGGGCGTATATCGGATATATAAACAGAAGCGGACAAACCCTTTCCACGTCCATAAGTACTCTACTAAAGGCAGAGTCGATTGTACAATTCTGACTATATCATGAGCATGTATTTGTTTCAGCAGTATTACAGGTGTGCGATGTTGTTGGTAAACAGTCATTGATTGTCATCATACGACATCACACAGAATGAAAGTCGGGAAGTGATATCGGATATATAACTTACACCTCACAGAATGAAAGTCGGAAAGGCTTTATATCGGATATATAACTTACACCCTCACAGAATGAAATGCGGAAAGAGTCTATCGGATATATAACTTACACCTCACAGAATGAAAGGCGGAAAGAGTCTATCGGATATATAACTTACACCTCACAGAATGAAAGGCGGAAAGAGTCTATCGGATATATAACTTACACTTCACAGAATGAAAGGCGGAAAGAGTCTATCGGATATATAACTTACACCTCACAGAATGAAAGTCGGGAAAGGCTTTATATCGGATATATAACTTACACCTCACAGAATGAAAGTCGGAAAGGCTTTATATCGGATATATAACTTACACCTCACAGAATGAAATGCGGAAAGAGTCTGTCAGATATATAACTTACACTTCACAGAATGAAAGGCGGAAAGAGTCTATCGGATATATAACTTACACTTCACAGAATGAAAGGCGGAAAGAGTATCGGATATATAACTTACACTTCACAGAATGAAAGGCGGAAAGAGTCTATCGGATATATAACTTACACTTCACAGAATGAAAGGCGGAAAGAGTCTATCGGATATATAACTTTACACTTACAGGCTCACAGAATGAAAGGCGGAAAGAGTCTATCGGATATATAACTTACACCTCACAGAATGAAAGGCGGAAAGAGTCTATCGGATATATAACTTACACCTCACAGAATGAAAGGCGGAAAGAGTCTATCGGATATATGACTTACACCTCACAGAATGAAAGGCGGAAAGAGTCTATCGGATATATAACTTACGCTTCACAGAATGAAAGGCGGAAAGAGTCTATCGGATATATAACTTACACCTCACAGAATGAAAGGCGGAAAGAGTCTATCGGATATATAACTTACGCTTCACAGAATGAAAGGCGGAAAGAGTCTATCGGATATATAACTTACGCTTCACAGAATGAAAGGCGGAAAGAGTCTATCGGATATATAACTTACGCTTCACAGAATAAAGGGCGGGAAGGGTCTATATGACTTCCTCCTCACAGAATGAAAGGCGGGAAGGGTACATATCGGATATATAACTTACACCACACGGAATGAAAGACGGGAAGGGTATATCGGACAAAAAAAACTAACCCATACAGAATGAAAGACGGAAAGGATAAATCGGATATACAACTAAGCCACACAGAATGAAAGACGGGAAGGGAATATCGGATATAAAACTAACCCCCACATAATGAAAGACGGGAAGGGTATATCGGATATAAAACTAACCCACACCGAATGATAGATGGGAGAGGTACACCGGCTATGTTCTATTCATTCAGACGGAAAGGTGAGGGAGGGTGTGCATAGCATGTTTAATATATTACAAGTCAGTGTGCGAACTAGTTTCCAAATGTTGTTACTCAGTCGGGCTACCTATGCCTGAAAGTTACTAGCCCACAAAATCATTTACTAGCCCGAAATGTGTATGTAGAAACTGAGCAAAAGAATTGCAAAAATAGATGAGAATAAGATATTGTCGGCATGACACGAGTTTCATCATTAATCTGCTAATATGATGAATATTTTTGTCAGACCATAATCTCGCATGATTCAAAATTTGTATATAAGTCGTCGAGAGTGAAATATTTACAAATGACCCCATGAATTGGGTGTGGGAGGGGTGGGGGCGGGGAAGAGAATGTTTTCTTTTGTTGTATTGGAAATGCTGCATTATGTATGCAGATGCAGGTCACATATATCTTCATAGCTGCTTAAAACCTGTAACATTTATCTGTGTTTGACACAACCTACCTACTCTGTGTGTGTGTGTGTGTGTGTGTGTGTGTGTGTGTTTCTAACTATCTTATTCACTTTAATATTTTATTTGTACCATCAAGTAATTAGTGTCTCGTAGGCCTTCTGGAGGGGTGCTCTTTTTAATGTTTTTTGTACCACAGCATGTGACACTTTGAGAAAATAATTTCTTCTTCTTCTGTTTCTTCTTCTTCTGGCGAAGTGTGGTAGCCTAGTGGTTAAGGCGCCGAAGACCCGGGTTCGCTGTGATATTGCTGGAATAGTGCTAAAAGTGACATAAAATCATACTGACTCTCTCGCTCGCTCTTGTTCTTAAGTGCCTTAATCATAAGCATAAGCTCACACAATATTTCACTTTAGACATAAATTTTCCATGCCCGAACCCATTTATAGGCATTATTCTACCGTCTATTACTGAACATTCCTATGGTTGATGATTTGCACTGGATATAAGTTGGATATCCCATATACTTCCAAATACCTTCTCCTGATCCTCATAACAAATATTTTATTGAAGAATACCAAGCAGTCCAAACTACTCATTATCACTTTTCTTACACAATTTATAGATTTCTATATTGTAAGAGAAACAATTAAAACCACATCCAGGACCTACACTTTTACCGAATATCTTAAGATATTTATACATTGTTTTGTCCTAATTTCAATATCAGTAACATATGTGCCATTATGCTGCTTCATGTCATACCAAAACATATTTAGCCTTGTAGGGTATCTGACAAAACACAATCTTAAATATAGTAAGCAATACATACACAAATGCTAGTCTACTAATGTTTCATTAATTATTATGTGCATTGTATACGAAACCATGCCATATCTTAAAAGCTATACATTTTCAATGCATTAAGATAGAATAACATTTGTCCCACCTGTCCTTGTGCACATTAGGGCTTCAACGAGTCCATTTTCTTGGACTCGAGTACTCGAGGGGTGAGACTCGACTCGGACCCGAGTACTCGAAATTCATACCTTTCAAGCAAACAATAGCGTAACTTGCATGACATGTGTTCCGATCACACAAGTGAACACTTACTTCATTCCGACTTTATATCGTTATGTGACTAACATATCCCATTGGTCAGAATCAGTATTTGGATGTTTACTTGACAAATGTTTTTTTCATCGTACTTCTTGTACTGCCTGCAAAACGCAGTGATATACCGCACAGGGGGCATTTGGTTATTTTTCTCTTTTCTCTATCCAGATCGATACGCCCATACATTTGATTTTTTATCTTTCTCCATGTCTATCAATTGTCAAGATAGTTATCTTATCATTTTAAGAAGTGAAATTTCAAACGCTGTATAATATTTACTCTCATCTGCAGACTTGTAACAACTAATACCATACAGCCACACCATGTGAGGAGTAAACTATTTAATCTAGGTGTCAATAAAAACATTATCAGATGGGTTAAAGAATTCAGGGTACATAGAACTCAGTATGTCAGTGTCAATGGCTATCAATCTTCTTTTCTCTCAACCTCTACTGCAGAACCAAATGGCTGTGTTCCTTCATCCGTACTCTTCGTTTTGTATACCAATGACTGTTACTTGTCAATATATGACGTGTTTACTGTGAAATTCGCAGATGACGCCACTGTTGCTGGCCTAATTTCTGATTCTGAACATTATTATCGTCAAGGCATTGACAAAACCGTAATGACAGTTTTTTATCAAACCTTTATTCTAAGTGTGTTGACCTACAATTTTCTATGTTGGTATGGGGGTCTGTCTCATTGCAACAAAAACAAGCTTTTCAAAATTGTTAATACTGCTTGCAAAATTTCTGGGGTGTCTTTCAAGTATATTCCCTTTATCTATGAGCGCCAGATTGTCACAAAGGCAACTAAAATTAGATTTGATAGTTGACATATTTGATCTCACCATTTTGAACTACTTCCTTCTGGACGCTGCTGTCGATTACCTTCCCTCAAAACAGAGTTCGACAGTCTTTCATACCATCAAGTATTCGTGAATGCAACAAATATTTTAAATCACCATCAGGTGATTACAACTAGAATTATTCAGCCTCTTTACCTATGTGGTTAATTGAATTATATCCTGTCAGTTTTATTGTGTAAATAGCATTCGTTTTGAGCATGTAATTATTGTGTATATTTTTGTGAACTGTGTACATATTCATATTGAGACAGTTGGATGTATAAGAATTTCCTCCGGGATAATAAAATTATATCTTTTCTTAATATTAGACGTTAACGGCCGCTCATGCTTAGCACATGGCAGGCAGTCTGTCAACGTCAATAATTCGAGTTATCTCCCCTTTTCGAGTCCTCGAGTCCTTGAAAATGGACTCGAGTCCAGCTAAACCCGACTCGTCCTCGAGTACTCGAGTACCCGTGGAAGCCCTAGTGCACATGGGTGATCTAATGCTTTGTACCATTGGCCATGTAACCTCTGATACTGAATAAATTTCTTGTTCTTGTTCTATTTTCATTGTCCTTTAAATAAGTTTTAAAGAAATCAGCTTTAGAATGGTATGCATTTAAAATATTGTATGGAATGAATGAATGTTATTTCCACAGAAAACATACATCATTTTGCTTAATTGTTGTGATTAAGCACACAGTACATGGCATTGTTGTTCATTTTAACAATGAAATACTACTCAAAAGTGTTTTTGTTTTGGAAGCTGCATCATAGGTATGTCATACCATTAGCCATGAGGAAGTTAATGGTCATGATAGTCATGGAATATAAGAAACTTCGTACCTGTGCTGCAGTCTAAGAGGCTCAATACTTCAAGCATATTCCTATAACCTATTAAGATTGTTAGATAGGTTAGGAAATGGCAAGCATTACTTACCTTTCCCATCTTCAGTTATAACTGCACACTTATAACTACATGTACTTATATATTATTCATGATTTTTCTTCAATGCATTGTTCTTAACAAAAAAATGATAAATCCTCACATGTATAATATATTTGAATTCATTTTATCAAATTTACCAACCAAAATCACCGGATTGCTGAACATGTAAGTCTATCAAACAAAACTTTTCAAGGTAAGAGCTTACTCCAGAGTCCTTCTTAAATTTACTTGTCCAATAGTATACATATTAATCCAAATTCATATTTAATACCTTAATGGGTCACACTTTAACTTTTCAACATACTGTATACATGGGTTAAAATCAAGACAACATAATATGTTTACATGCATTGCAAAAATTAAGAAATTACCTAACCATATACATTCCCATCCAAATTCATTCACAGATTTACAAATTATTTCACAAATATTATTATTTCTCCCACAAAATTTCCTATATGAGATAACCACCTTGCTCAAATAAACAGTAGGTTCTCACACCTTTCATAGAGTCAATTCCTCCTTGGAATTCTTGTTTCAACAATCTGGTCAGCAGCAATGGATTTAAACAGACAGCTACTCAGTAGCAATTAGGGAAGCATCTGGTGACATGTTTATGGCATGTCTTCACAGTCAGTGCCAACTCAAGCTGGTCTCTATTCACTTGATTCAGCCATTGACAGACAGTTTTCACCAATTCCACTTTCACCAATTCAGTTCAAGCAAGTCTAGAAACAGACAAACACTCATATCCAAAGATGATGGCAATTCATCTATACATCTGTTCATTGATTATTATCAACCTTTGATATACTAGTATAGTACATAATATCATCTGTCAAATACAGGAATTTGTTTTCTGCAATACATATTACAATGTTTGCAGCAAAGGTGAGAAATACAACCCAGATATGACACTGTATAATTGTATAACTGGACTCACTTGAAAACAATGAAATGTGACTGTTTCTTATAGTTTATCCACATAACATAGCATTCATGTGTAAGGAAATCATCTTCTTTATTGAGGGAGGTAACTACGGGATGTAAAAGGTTAGTATGTGTTTGGTGTAATATATATACTTTGTTATACACCAAAAATGTACTGTGCATGGTTGGCGGTATTAATATACCAGTAGGTAACATGTAATATATTCATCTCACAGCTAGCCTTTCAACATATGTTTAAGCCCATGGTGTACAAATCGAAAGTAGCAACCTTGATGTTATCAGAGACCATATAATATGGCAATGTTATGTAGCAAAACACTCTTAAATATTTCTATTTCAAGATTATATTAACAAAGTATTAAAGTGATGTAAAAGAATTGCACACATACACACGATTTTAGTAGCTAATTAAAGTCCTATATATACATGAGACACCTAAACAAAACTGATCACCCAATGGCAACTACTATACATTTGTGTTTGCTCTTAATTCTTGCACAGTTACTGTCATGTCAAAAATGAATGTGTATTCCCAATTACCCAATCACAGCTGCTGAAAAATGCCACCAAATTAGGCTGTGAACTGTTTGCACCACTTCCTCCCTCAGATGCCAAGACACCCCCTCCCTCCCTCCTCTGCCCATCCCCAGTGTCAGTGTCAGTGTCTAACTGGTAACTAGTTGAGGGTTGTTGGAAAAAATTAAGAGTGTAAGAACATTTGACCTCTGAGTTTATAACCAAAGGTTTTAGAATACCTTTATCAGATAGTACAATGTTTCCTTCATGAACGGTTGTCAGAGTACAGGCACTGATATAGAAATAACTTCAAAGAAGAAAAAGAAGAATGGCCATCTTCACCTGAATGTTAACACAAATAGGTAAGTTAATATTTCATTTAAATTCTACCAGATTTATGATCACTGACTGAACTGTTCTGTAATATCAGCCTGCAATGTTAAACATACCGGTACTGTACTTTACCATTTCTTGCAATTTTTCCAATTAATTTTTGTGTAGGATTGTTCCAAACTGTTATATATTCCTTGTGAAGGAAGTCTTATTGGTATACTTATTATTATAATTCTATGTATCATTGTTGTTATTCATAAATTATATATATGCATGGAATTTCAATGAAATTTGTATGAGAAATTCTGTCAATGAAGTCTATTTATCCTTGGCATTATCCAGTTAGAAAGGACAAAGGTGGGAAATGAAGAACTATTGAAGGTTTGAGATTATCTCTTACAAAAATATACATATTTTCAAAACGATGATCCCATGGGTTTTCAAGAATTTGATAATAGTATATACATGTAGTAACATGGGGCTTGAAATTCAGTTTTTGACCCCTCAAATGATTTAGGAAATTACAACACTGTATACATAATCCAGAAGCTAAATGAATTGGAAACTTACAACCATGCTTGAAGTGAATTGAAACATGAAATATTTCACTTGAAATATAAAGAAAAACACATATAAATTTATCAAGGAATTATGTGTTCCCAAACCTGATATGAGTGAGATGGAAAATGACCTTTCAGATACACTGATGATTTATTGAGCGATTTAAAGAAAACTTTCATTGAGCAAGAAATAATAATTACAGAATTTCAAAACAGTATTAGAGAAAACTCAATGAAGGTATGTTATCAAGTCTTTAAAAAAATATACCATATCTTGGAGAAACAAGAAGAAGATGAGATACACAGAAAACTGACATAGAATGCAATAGCAGAATGAAAAAAATATATCCAAGAACATCTCACATACAAAAGAAACTCAATTAGGAATGATACACTACACAATATCACGAAGCAATCCTAATGAAAACTAGTAAGGTTCCAGGGGTGAGAACAATATCCAACGATTCATAAATTCTATGAACATATCCTTGTCAAGTAAGAACACACACATTCCTGACTTTACCCACCAGTCTAATAGCCAAGTCTGGTAAAATTTTTGTTCTTGTCAAGTAAAAGCACACACACTTCCAGTCCATAAAATGAGACTAAAAATGCTGAAAATAATGCCAATAAACATTTTCAGTCCAGCAAATTTGAGAGATTTTAGCACACACTGCAGTAAGTACAGTAACCAAAGTTAAAGGTTGCCAGAAACAGATATATCACTCATCTAGCATAACATTTTAGGAGCTATTTTCTGTGAACTGTAGACTGAATGATGTTATCCTCCTTGACATGAAAAATATTCTATGTATATGGTGAAATTGAATCCAGTCAGTCCCTCCACCCACTCCACCTACTACGCTACTCTCACTACACCTTCCTCCCTCGCTCGACTCACTCCGCTCCAGTCACTCCAACCACTACGCAACTTTCACCACACCCTCCTCCTTCGCTCCAGTCACTCCACCCACTAAGCTACTCTCACCACACCCTCCTCCCTCACTCGACTCACTCCGCTCCAGTCACTCAAACCACTACGCTACTCTCACCACACCCTCTTCCCTCGCTCCACTCACTCCGCTCCAGTCACTCCAACCACAACGGAACTCTCACTACACCCTCCTCCTTCGCTCCAGTCACTCCACCCACTAAGCTACTCTCACCACACCCTCCTCCCTCGCTCGACTCACTTCACTCCAGTCACTCCACCCACTACGCTACTCTCACCACACCCTCTTCCCTCGCTCGACTCACTTCCGCTCCAGTCACTCCAACCACTACGCTACTCTCACCACACCCTCTTACCTCGCTCGACTCACTTCGCTCCAGTCACTCCACCCACTACGCTACTCTCACCACACCCTCCTCCCTCGCTCGACTCACTCCGCTCCAGTCACTCCACCCACTACGCTACTCTCACCACACCCTCCTCCCTCACTCGACTCACTTCGCTCCAGTCACTCAAACCACTACGCTACTCTCACCACACCCTCTTCCCTCACTCGACTCACTCCGCTCCAGTCACTCCAACCACTACGCTACTCTCACCACACCCTCCTCCCTCACTCGACTCACTTCGCTCCAGTCACTCCAACCACTACGCTACTCTCACCACACCCTCTTCCCTCACTCGACTCACTTCGCTCCAGTCACTCCACCCACAACGCTACTCTCACCACACCCTCTTCCCTCGCTCGACTCACTTCGCTCCAGTCACTCCAACCACTACGCTACTCTCACCACACCCTCCTCCCTCGCTCGACTCACTTCACTCCAGTCACTCCACCCACTACGCTACTCTCACCACACACCCTCCTCACCTCACTCGACTCTGACTCATTTCACTCCAGTCACTCCACCCACTACGCTACTCTCACCACACCCTCCTCCCTCGCTCGACTCACTTCACTCCAGTCACTCCACCCACTACGCTACTCTCACCACACCCTCCTCCCTCACTCGACTCACTCCACTCCAGTCACTCCAACCAATACCCACTCTCTCTACACCCTCCTCCCTTGCTCGACTCACTTCGCTCCAGTCACTCAAACCACTACGCTACTCTCACCACACCCTCCTCCCTCACTCGACTCACTCCACTCCAGTCACTCCAACCAATACCCACTCTCTCTACACCCTCCTCCCTTGCTCGACTCACTTCGCTCCAGTCACTCAAACCACTACGCTACTCTCACCACACCCTCTTCCCTCGCTCAACTCACTCCGCTCCAGTCACTCCAACCACTATGCTTCTCTCACCACACCCTCTTCCCTCGCTCAACTCACTCCGCTCCAGTCACTCAACCCACTACACTACTCTCACCACACCCTCTTACCTCACTCAACTCACACTACGCCACTGTGCTCTGCTCCACTCACACCACCCACTCCTCTCAACTCAACTGCACTCCTTTCACTCACTCACTCACTTCACTCACACCTCTCCACTCCGCTCTTGTCCAATCCACTTACTTTGCCATTTCAATTTATTTAAAGTACTTTCCATGGTTTTTAAGTATGCTGGTGGCCATTTTCTAGTGAATGTTTTTGATGTAGTTAGTGAATGCAAACATAGTACATTGATTATGTCTTTCTGTTTTCTTAACATTGCAACACCACACCATGCTTTGAATGAAGCAGTGAAAGAAGCATGTCATTTTCTGATTGAGAAAATCAAGAAACTGAAATACAAGCATCTCAACAATGAAAATTCAGAAATGGAGTCCATCCCAAGTGTTTGTGACTGTATTGAGGTTTGATACAGAGGGGCAGAAGGGCAAGAGGGCTTATGTTAATTTCTAACTCTGTAAATGGAAAACTGTAAATTGAGGAATGACTGAAGAAATGACTTTTTAAGCTTCGCAGATGCCATCTCTCCATTATATTTCAAAGTTACCATGTGCAGATTTACATTTAAGAAATTGACATACACTAAGCAGAATTTTTTTATATTCGTTGTATATCTTGTGAGAATTTAACTGGAATTTCAAGATTTCCTCTTGGCTGAGGATACTAGTAAATAGCATTTAAAAACTGTCAGCAAATTATTAATGTACTGGGTCAATAGTTCTAATTTTTAGAGATTTGTAACTATTATTATTTATCACGTGCCTTTGACCAGAAGTGGGATAATGCCTTTAAAACCTACAGTTTAGGAATTTCAAGATATTATCTGGAAGGATGATAGTAAATAGCCTTTCAAATTTATAAGGAAATTATGAATGTACTGGGTCAATAGTTCTAATTTTCTGAGATTTTTAACTATTATTATTAATCACGTGCCCTTGACCAGAAGTGGGATAATACCTTTAAAACCTACAGTTTAAGGAATTTCAAGATGGTATTTTGGTTGATGATATTGAATAACATATTTCAAACCTGTGAGCAATTAATGAATGTACTGGGTCTATAATTCTAATTTTCTGAGATTTTTAACTATTATTATTAGTCACGTGCCTTTGACCAGAAGTGGGATAATGCCTTTAAACCTACAGTTTACGGAATTTCAAGAAGTGTTGTTGGCTGATGATAGTAAATAGCATTTTAGACTTACAAATAAATTATGAATATACTGGGTCTATTATTCAAATGTTGAGGGATTTTTAACAATTATTATTAATCACGTGCCTTGACCAGAAGTGGGATAATGCCTTTAAAACCGTCAGTTTATGGAATTTGAAGATTTCGTTTCAACTGATGATATTGAATAGCATTTCAGACCTGTGACCATATTGTGAATGTACTGGGTCAATAGTTCTCATTTTCAGAGATTTTTAACTATTATTATCAATCACGTGCCCTTGACCAGAAGTGGGATAATGCCTTTAAAACCTACAGTTTAAGGTATTTCAAAATGGTATCTGGGCTGATGGTATTGAATAACATTTCAAACCTGTGAGCAAAAAAAGAATGTACTCGGTCAATAATTCTCATTTTCAGAGACTTTGACTGTTATCATGAATGACATGTCCTTGGGCCGAAGTGGGATAAAGCCTTTAAAACTTACAGTTTATGGAATTTCAAGATTTCCTCTGAGCTTATGGTGGTAAATAACAATTCCAACTTGTCAGCAAATTCTGAATGAAATAATAGTATAGCATTAATAATGAAATAGTAATAATGATACTCACATGTCCTTAACCAAGAGTGGGAATATGCCTTAAAAATCTACACTTGGATGTATTGTATGAGATAGGTTGATTGTTAGTACACTATTAATGTATTAGTGATTTCCATGAAGTAACCTTTAGTATTTTGAGGGAAACAGTGATTGTGCAATGTGTGATTTGTGTCTAAACTGTGTGCTGTCCGTGATGCCCTTGAAGGGTGATAGTTATTTGACTCAAGCTGAATGGGTCTGAGTGTGTAAACTGTTAGGTTCATGTTATGTCTCTCTGGTAAAGATATTATGGGGTTCTTATTCCATGTGGTGACAATATCTGCTTGAGTAAAGTTGACTAAAACATTACAGTTATGGAATCCAAAGATTCCTCTTGGCTGTTGATAGTATTTAGTCATATGTGAAACTTGTAACACTTGAAGAGTCTACATACAACAGGTTTTAGAGATTTTATAACTGTACTACTATTCATATACCCTTAATTAGATATAGGAAAACAACTTTAAAATCTGATGATAGTAGATCATATTTCAGACATGTAGAAAGCAGACTCTAAAAGCCAATAGGCCATTAATTAGTACAACTTTAAGAGAGTTAACTTGATTTAATCCTGTATGCCGTTGACCAGGAGAGGGATAATGTCTCTTAAGTCTAATACTAACAGAATAATCTGACATTTAAAAATTGTGGGCTGAATCTTGAACAGGACACTATCTCTTATTTTCAGAGAATCTGTACAATATTAGTATAATACATACAGATTCAACCAGAAGAGGGATAACACCATAAAATTACAATCAATGGAATCTTCTGATTTCATTTTGGCTGCTCATAGCAAATCTCACTTCATATTTAAGAGCACACTGGGCTGATCTACAGTACTAATTTTAAGAGATTTGTTTAATAGTATTACTTATATTCCCTCAACCAAAAGTGTTTGAAGTGGAACAAGTTTAAAATCTGTATTTTAGTGGAATGTATTTTTTTCTTTTGGGCTCTTATACTTCATATTTATGCATATTTTAATTTCCTTGACTATGTTTATCACACAAATTCCCTAATCCAAAGCTGGCATAAATTGTTTTCGTTTGTTTGTTGTTTGTTGCTACACAATATTCTAGCTACATGATATCTGTACATAACTGAGTTTGTACCAGACAGTCCAGTTATTGAGATCATAAGCATCCACACATGCAGTCATTGAGACTTGATGCTTGACAATGACTAAGCCATTGAGCCTGACAACCATATCCACATCAGGTAGCATTGGTTGCTGGGGAAAATTACACACACAAAAGTAAATATGAAGGCATCATTTACCTTGACAGTTTCATCTGAGTAACAATATGTCATCAAAGAAACTTCAGCCGCTTGGCCTTCTAACACAAGGAGCAGATGACCCTTTCAAGCAAATTTTAAAGGGTGGACAACTCTAACCACTAGTTTGTCCAGCAAATATAATGTCATTGATGACAGAGCATGGAATAACAAGTTCAAGCTGATAATTTTGATAATTTCTACACCATCATTTTTCTTTAAAGTTATAACTATAGCCTTCTGAGATTGGGCACAAACTCTCCCACTTTTTTTATTCTGAAGTTATTATGCCTTGTATGTCTGGTGTCTGTTACAAACAGCTTCCATGTACACCATAATGATGAAAGCTATAAATGATCATTATTAGCAAATATTATATGATAAAAGCAGTAATATTAACACAACAGTACTTGGAGGCTAAACATGCTATATTATGTGTGATGGTGTGTTACTGAATACACCCTTCCATTATAAATAATAGATCATCACTCTTTTCACAGTGTCATGAAAAGTATGACCAAGCAACATACCAATCTCTTGTAAACTCTCACAAATAGCATAACACAAATAACTTAGAAGTTTTAAATCCCCAAAACAAACGTGAATTGTGATAATTACATACCCATCAAGAATGGATGAAACATCATTAAACAATTAATTATGACATAATTTAATTTTCTTTTTTTCCCATTCTTACTTTAAAAGAAACTATTTACTGTATTATTACATAAAACACTGTGCAAAAATCGCCAGGCTTGCCCATATTTCGATACAACTTACTATATTTGTACACATATTAACATAATTATTAAACTATAAAATCAAAATCCAATACCATTCACATCATACATTTTCTGGTTCTATTTGTGGGCATACACATAATTAGCTATATTTTAAAATATCATTAGATATTGCAAGAAAGTCATATTTCAAGTTGAGCAGCAACCATTTCTTGGGAATGAATGAATCATTATGAATAAAAAATGAATGATAAACACCTGACACCTTAATTCAGCATCCACAACCAGGAACATTGATTGGTCGCTCACTTATGGTAAACTGGTAGAGTAATTACAGTAAAGCGCATGAAAATGAATTCTATTCCGTTTCAGTTTCACGTTTCTACATTTTTTGCGCTGCTATATTTAGCTATTATGGCGGACATCGACTATGGAACGCTGCCATTGGCATTTTTTGCAATTAGTAGTTAAAATAAAGGACACGAGTTATGCAGCTGATTTGCTCTTAATAATATTTGTCGATTAAATACATAGTTGAAAGTAACACGTAAAATTCCCCATATTAGTTATCCCAGTTCTGGTTGTAACACACGTCTGCACAACGTCATGAAGCCATTGGGGTGGTCCGTGGGGGAATGTCTCAACGACAAGTGGCTGCACATTTCCACTGCCACCGGAACACCATTTCTGCACTGGTGAGACGCTACCAGAACACAAATGACGTCATCGATCGGCCACGTTCTGGACGTCCACGTGTAACAACGCCAAGACAGGACAGATTGATAAGGGTGACCAATCTTCGCCACAGGTTTCAGACTGCAGTGATGACTGCCCGAATCATCCCAGGATTTCGCCGTATCTACCCTAACACAGTCTGACAACGTTTACGTCATCACGGGATCAGACCACGACGTCCCGCCATACGGCCTGTCCTGACACAACGTCATCGACAAGCTCGCCGAATGTGGTGCTGAAATCGTGTCCGCAGACCCTTGTTTTGGTGGAGAAATGTTGTTTTTACAGATGAGTCCAGGTTTAACATTTCCCATAATGATGGACGTCAACGTGCTTTTGACGCGTGGGAGAACGTTATGCACAGGCCTGTGTCTTGAAGAGGAATCCTTTGGTGGTGGTTCCGTGATGATTTGGGGTGGAATAACAGCATGCCAAAGAACTCTTTTGGTGATTGTTCAGGGCAATTTAACTGGTGTGGGCTACAGGGATCAGATTCTTCGACCTGTGGCAATTCCTTTTCTGCAATGTCATGGCCCTGGGTTAACATTCCAACAGGACAATGCCAGCCCTCATACGGCAAGGGTTGCTATGGATTTTTTGCAACACCACAACGTTGACTTACTGCCTTGGCCTGCAAATTCACCGGATCTCTCCCCGATAGAGCATGTTTGGGACGAGATCGGTCGACGTCTACGCCGTCTTCCTCTTCCGCCAGATAACGTCCTTGACCTTGCAACAGAACTTGAGAGAATCTGGCGTGACATCCCACAAGCCTTCCTTGCACGTTTGATAGGCTCTATGCGTCGTCGATGCACTGCTGTTTTTAATGACACAAGAGCCTGAAGTAAAAATCTCAAAAGTGAAACAAAATATGTAACTTTGATCATTGGAACATTGCTTGGTCGCAACTAGTCAAGGATAAGGTAAGTACATATGACCAAATGCAGTTGGTCAATGTACTGCAGCCAAGGTTATTTATCAACAAACGATGACGTATTCCTGTCATTCCTCCTTGGAGGTATACCTGACCACTGTAAAGATGTATTAGTTGTAACATTTGGTCAGAACTGGTGGTAATCATTTGTTCCTCAGTTCGTTGTTGGGAGAGCATACTCCGGCAATGTTCATAAATACCTACAGATCTTTCACAATGGAACATTACTGTATAATTCAAGTACTAATAGACAATTTTCTGTACTGTTGTTTATCAGATAAATGTAATCTTCATTTTATGGAGGAAATAAAGAATATCTATCTATTTCCCATTTGTCAAATGAATCTTGGCTTTAACCAAATGAGCTTGAAATACAAACAATAACAGTGCAATGACTGTCTGCTGGGGATAGGTGCCTCACTCTGGGAGTCTGGGTTCAAATCCCGGATGGGACTCAACCTGACAAAACTATTAAAATCTGTACTTTAGTCAGAAAGTGTAATCCCAAATCCCAATCATATGGGAAAACAAGGCAATAGAAATACATTGTGTGTTGCGGAAAGTTTAGCGTATTCTGTAAGTGTAAGAAGTTTACTATACACATGTATTTCAATGTGCCCATCCATTGCTGACTAACAACACATTTGCACTCTCATCCTACCTTACTGACAGAATCAAACCAACAAAGCTCACCGCATTCCATACACATTTTTATGAAGCTTATTTGGCGAACATACCCATGATGTCTTTCAGAAGTCACAAGCAATCAAACGATGGCTTTCTCCCATTCGACCCGTGAAGATCCGGGTTAGAATAGGTCTTCAACAACCCATGCTTGCCACAAAAGGCGACTATGCCTGTCGTAAGAGGCGACTAACGGGATCGGGTGGTCAGGCTCGCTGACTTGGTTGACACATGTCATCGGTTCCCAATTGCGCAGATCGATGCTCATGCTGTTGATCACTGGATTGTCTGGTCCAGACGTGATTATTTACAGACCGACGCCACATAGCTGGAATACTGCTGAGTATCGGTGTAAAACTAAACTCACTCACTCACTTTCTCCCATTCTCACACACTCAAACTAAACTCGTCCGTCGTACTTCTTACAACCATTCTTGTTAAACTCGTCCGTCGTAATTCTTACAACCATTCTTGTTAAAACGTTTTACCAACCATACACATATCTTGCAAAATCTCTCAGCAGCCCCATCAATGTTTGTGAGAGCTTCCTTTCCGACTCATCTGGATCTGTTGAACTGATGGGGAAAACCTTTGCGAAATCACCCAAGATGGCTTCGCTGAGACCAAAAGTGTAATAGAGGTCTTTGCCATGATCCATCCCCTTGCCATGACCGCTCATAAAGGATGGGACGTGGTCAAACACATACATGTAGGTCTTCTTCCCTGTTTTCAAGCTGCTGCTCAGCATTGAATGAGCCCTGGCAAAGAGCGTCCCTGGGGCAACCATTCCAGCATCACCAAGAGTGTTCATTCCTGCCTGAAGAGTAACGCTATGGCTTTGAGAGGGGGCATACACCTTAGCCACGGCCTGTGTCATGAAGAGGATGCTCCGAAATAAACCTGAAGAACCTCTAGGATGAAGATATTCCTGTAGAATGTCTTGTTCTGAACTGATGAGGATAATGAGGAGTGGAACAGATAATCGGCTGCTTTTGAAAGTCTCTTGAAGAGCCCACCTTCATTGCTTACCACCGACACCATGCAGTCCAGATTTTGAAGCCCTACCTGCTTTAGATAACCTGGGGAGCTCATTAGTAACAACGGGTCGTCTTTGACAAATATCCCATCAATAGTAGGTACAAAATAGAACTCGGCTAATGCTGTGACGGGTTCATTTTCCATTGGCCATGATGCTGCAGACACGGTCCTCAGACAGGCGATCATGGATGCGGAATCGCTCTGGGAGGAACAGTTTACTTTATGACCCAGTTGTCGTGCATATTTCAGTGGGTTCCTTGTGTGAGCCAATGAGGACGAAACAGACACACTCTGCATGATTGTCCTTTGAAACAAATCCTTGGACCATGAGTACAAGGCCTGGAATGCCACACTAGCGGATCCTGCTGATTGTCCCATGAGGGTAATGCTGTTGATGTCCCCGCCAAAAGATGCAATATTCTTCTTAACCCATTTCAGAGCAAGATGCTGGTCCCAGAGGCCATAGTTTCCCGCTGACACGTGGTCCTCTGTGCTGAGGAACCCAAGCGGTCCCAAGCCGTATTGGATGGTGACGACTATGACATGTCTATGGGCAACTATCGATGAAGGGTCATAGGAGAAAGCATCTCCTGAAACGAATCCCCCTCCATGTATCCAGACAATTACAGGTATGTTACTGGTTTCAGTAATTGAGGCTGGAGTGAATACATTCAGTGTTAAGCAATCCTCGTCCCCAGTGGCACCATATCCACCAAACGCCTTGAGAGTTTGGACGCAAGCTGGACCATAACTGTTGGCTTTAAAGATGTGATTAAACCCAGGATGTGGCTGTGGTCGCTTGAACCGTCTGCCCCCAGTAGGCGGAACTGCAAAGGGGATTCCTAAAAATGCATGATAAGGTGTCCAGTCCTCGGTGACGTTCGTGGTCCCCTCAACTATACCCCAAGGGGTGTCGACGATGGGTTGAGCGTTGAGGTATTGCAAGGTAAACAACAAGGTGAAGACACCGATGAGAACCATTGTGTTGTTTTGAAGAACGACCATACTCTTGAAGCTTAAAAGCTTATTTTATGTAACAGTCACGTGTGTTGTGCAATCGCAATGGTAGTATAAATAGCTTTCAAGATACAAGATACCCTAGTTAACTCCTCTTTATCTGCAATGAAAAATCGGCCAGACACTTTCAACATTAGAAATGTTCACAAATGATAGTCAGCTTGGATTCAAGCCACTTCGATGCCTGTTTATGTTATTTTCTTCACTCGAACTGCAAAGGCCCTATCCGCTCGTCCCGAGAACTAATTAGACTAGACGCTGATTAGCTGATGAAGCACTTCGGACAAAACCCAGGAGAGGCACAACAGGAACAACTGCTTGCTAACAATTCTGACCACATGATCGCCTGAACAAGATTCGATTATTTTCACTCTATAAACATCCAGATAGTATTATCGCAAAGTGCGACATTAAACAAAACCAACCAAAATGATCTTCGTTCTTAGCCCCGTTCCACAAGGCTGTCTTAGCGTCATGTCTGTTGTAAATCTTTGTTAAAACATGGACGTCATGGTCATCTTAACACTTGTTTTTCACTTTGTGAAACATAAGTTTTGTGCCCAGTTCCATTCTAAGCCTTAATACTATAAGTATTACCTAGGGGGAAATGGAGACATTTCTCATGGAATAGGCCTTACACCTGACTGCGAATTGATCATATCAAAAGAAGTGTGGTTTGCATGACTTCATTTTGAGTTGCTTGGAGTTTTTCATTTGTCCAGGGCCCGTGAACCCTTAAAAGGGGACCAATGTTTCTTAGTAATTTCTGGTCCATAGTTGATTATGAACAGGCTGGAATACTGCCGAATGGTGCATCACACAACAGTCTTACAAACAAAATATTTACTCACTCTCTTTGTAACATATCAACACATTCAAGCTCAAATAGTTCACCGCATTCCCGAGATTTTTCTTCTAAACAATATTTGAGATACCTACCCATGTCTTGTGAAATCTGTGAGCAGTCCCATCACCGTATGTGCAAGCTTCTTTTCGGATTGGTCTGGATCTGTTATACTGTATGGGAACGCCTTTGCCATAGCAGCGAGGTAGGCTTTGTTGAGACCAAACGTGTACATGAGGTCTTCACCATGATCCATCCCCTTGCCATGACCAATGATAAAGGATGGGATGTGGTCAAACACATACATGTAGGTCTTCTTCCCTGTTTTCAAGCTGCTGGTCAGCTTTGCATGAGCCCTCGCAAAGAGTGTCACGGGGGCAACCATTCCAGCATCACCAAGAGTGTTCATTACTGCCTGAAGAGTAACGGTATGGCTTTGGGAGGGGGCATACACCTCAGCCACGGCCTGTGTCATGTCAGAAGAGGATGTTCCGAAATATAGCTGTAGAATCTCTGGGATGAAGGTGTTTCTGTAGAATCGATTGTTCTCAACTGATGAGGATAATGACGAGTGGAACTGTTTATCAGCTGCTTTTGCAACTATTTGAATCAGTCCACCTTCACTGCTTACCACCGACACCATGCAGTCCAGATTTTGAAGTCCTACCTGCTTCAGGTAAGTTTGGGAGTTAATTAGAACCAGTGGATCGTCTTTGACAAATACCCCATCAACAGTAGGTACAAAGTAGAACTCGACTAATGCTGTGACGGGTTCATTTCCCATTGGCCATGATGCTGCAGTCAACTTCTTGGCAGACACGGTCCTCAGACAGGCGATCATGGATGCGGAATCGCTCTGGGAGGAACAGTTTACTTTATGAGCCAGTTGTCGTGCATATATAAGAGGGTTCCTTGTATAAGCCCATGAGGACGAGGCAGACCCGCTCTGCATGATTGTCCTCTGAAACAAACCCTTGGACCCTGAGTACAAGGCCTGGAATGCCACACTAGCGGATCCTGCTGATTCTCCCATGAGGGTAATGCTGTTGATGTCCCCGCCAAAAGATGCAATGTTTTTCTTAACCCATTGCAGAGCAAGATGTTGGTCCCAGAGGCCATAGTTTCCCGCTGACACATGGTCCTTTGTGCTGAGGAACCCAAGTGGCCCCAAGCGATATTGGATGGTCACCACTATGACCTGTCCGTTGGCAACGATCGATGAAGGGTCATAGGTGAAAGCATTCCCTGCGATGAATCCCCCTCCATGTATCCAGACAATTACAGGTATGTTACTGGTGTCCGTAATTGAGGCTGGAGTGAATACATTCAGTGTTAAGCAATCCTCGTTCCCAGTAACACCATTACTGCCAATCAAGTTGAGAGCCTGAAGGCACGCTGGACCATACTTGTAGGCTTTGAAGGTATGGTTAAACCCAGGATGTGGCTGTGGTCGCTTGAACCGTCTACTCCCTGTAGGCGGAACAGCGAAGGGGATTCCTAAGAATGCATGATAAGGTGTCCAGTCTTCTGTGACGTTTGTGGTCCCCTCAACTACACCCCACGGGGCGTCGATGACAGGCAGGGCGTTAAGGTGTTGCAAGGTGAACAGCAAAGTGAAGACCCCGATGAGAACCATTGTGTTGGTTTCAGGAACGACCGCATTTGGATTTTGATTGTATTTGTTTTGAGCTAGACGAAAATGAGATATGCTTCTCTGATTACCTCGCTCAATCGAACCGAGAATTTTGAAGCTTTGAAGCCGTTTACCTGAATCTACACCAACACGTGTCTCTATGCAAGAAAACAATGTTGTTATCCACAAGTTGTGCCTTCCCAGTCACTGTTGTTGTAACAAAATAAAGAGATGACGAAAAACAACACGGGTGTATTAATGGGGATTATATTAGCAAGGTTATAAATAACTCCAGGTTACATTGGCTATCGTTTCACAAACAAAACGAAACAAAAGAGGAGGTAATGATCCCGCAATACAACGTACAGCGGAAAGGTATTGGTTACATGATGTCGCCATGGCCCATGAAGACACCACTTATTATTCTCTGAAGCTTTTAATAACTGTTAAATGGACGTATACTTTGAAGAACAAATCGGTGGTGAAACCTTTGAAGGGCATTTAGAAGTGGAATGCATAAATCTTGCTTTTCTTAAAACTGTGGTGACTTATGAGAAACGTTTTGAAAAACAATTCCCAGGGTAATATCCTCAATATCCCTAGGGTAATATCCCCATAAATTCAAGCATTGAACAATTTTGGTTTTAGGTGTCTTGTGTCATATTGAAAGCCATAATTATATAATAATAACGTGTGGTTTGAATACATTCGATACCACAAAAAAACAAATCCCCTCACTGAAAGGTATGTCATCAACAGAAAACACCACGGTCACAGATGTTCATATTTTTAAGAAATATGTAACAAAACACTTTTCCGGCTATGTCATAAACATAGAGAAGATACCAGGTGTTTGCCAATACGTACGTGTAATCTGCCCCAAGGTGTGCTACCTGTCACAAACACACGCAAAGGCAAGTCAATGTTCACCGAACAAACTGCATGGTACAAGTCTAAATAAGACATTGCATCAGCGATACGTCTTGTCAATGATATTTGCTTGATACATATGTATGGAAATGTACTTTATATAGTTTGTAAATATACTTCACAGTATCGCGAACACAGATATGATGTTTATAGGGCAAGATCTGTCTTTGATTCGAACCCCAGACCACCAGTTCCTGGTAGAATTAGCACAGTTGGTAGCGGAAATAGACACGGGACACCCTTGCTCCATGAATAGCGTGAAAAAGAGAGAACCAAGAAAAACCTTCAAACTTGGAAAATAAATCTGCATTGTCATTCCAATAAAAACAATTATATGTGTCGTTCGTTTCTGATGTGTTTCAGCAAGATGTCATTCACGACAAATACCACGCCCCTTATCACAGTATTCACAGAATACAACAGGTGCCCGCTTTTGCTTAGTCACATACACACGTGATAGTGGGGCAATTGTTAACTCCACAGTTGACTCGACACCAGTTGTCCATATCAAGATTCCCATGCCATGGCCCGGAGCCGCGACACTGACCGCTCCCTGTCTGAGCGGCAGACGTTGACTCATCCGTTTCACTGGTCCCTGAGTCGGCATCCGTACTGTCTTGGGCACCATTCCCTTCCTCCGCATCTGCCCTGGATTGTGCTTCAGCGTCAGCTCTTGCCTGTGTTTCAGCGTCAGCTCTTGCCTGTGCTTCAGCGTCAGCTCTTGCCTGTGCTTCAGCATCAACTCTTGCCTGTGCTTCAGTGGCAGCTCTTGCCTGTGCTTCAGCATCAGCTCTTGCCTGGGCTTCAACTTCAGCTCTTGCCTGTGCTTCAGCATCAACCCGTGCCTGCTCTAGTGCCTGTACTTCAGCGGCAGCTCTTGCCTTCTCTTCTTCTTCTGCCTTTTCTTCTATTGTTGCCTTAGCTTCTGTGCTTGACGGTGCTGCAATGGCTGCGCTCGCCTTTGCCTGAGATCTGCTTGAGGCATGCAACAGAGCGGCGTCTGGCGCCATGTTTCCAACCACCCCCCTGACAGCTGGGAAGTATGGCGATGTCTGCACAATTCCAGAACTGTTCCTGGTCTCCAAGTCCCACTCCACAAACACGTTGACAGAACAACCCCAGCTGTTGCCTACAAACATGCAATAGAATGTGTTTAATTGTATCCAAATTTTCGATGAGAATTTCTCGTGTGTAAAATATGTAATTCGATGTTGTACATATATTTTGGAGTGGGCAGCAAGTGGTAACAACTGAGTGAGGGAGTATGGTTTCATCAATATTCCAGCAATATCACGGCGGGGGACACTGTACCCATGTGAGGAATCGAACTCAGGTCTTCTGCGTGATGAGCGAACGCTTTAACCAATAGGCAGCCCTACCGCCCCTGATAACAACTCTTAGCTGGGGCTGGCTAAATTGATCGATAATCGGAAATATCGTCGATAGGAAAAGATATTACTGATTGTCGATATGAAAATTGTGTTATCGATTATAACGTACATTAACTTTTGTGATAGAATTATGTTTAGTGACCCACACAATATCAAAAGTTAGATCTTCATTCATGGACTATTACTAAATTATGTTCAGAAATTCTAAACCAATGCTAAAATATGGGAGCAACGATCACTTCATTGCTGAAATCGCTTTGCAGAACGGGACAGTGGACCATAATCGATTAACTTCATGCCGCTGTGCTTTTGCTAGAGAATTAGTGTTTGACCTAATGTACTCGTTCTCCACATGATGCTGCTTTCTCCACGCACCTGCGTTGTATATGAGCTGCAGCACGCACTGTGTACACTTCATCCCGGAAGGTAACACCAACTTCAACTTGTAGCGCCCCCTGGACATCGCGACTGGGGGTTGGTACTGTGTCCCGATAGTCTTCCCCTGTGCCGTCTCGATGGTCAGTAGGTGCTGGTCCAGGCACTCCTGCGTCACGGGACGAGTGTAGTCGTTGTTTGCGCATAACCGGAACTCGAAGTAACCCTGGGAAAGGTCAAGGCGTATTTGCGTTCAGACAGGGTGGTACAGAATAGAAGTGCAATTGAGAACAGCTGTTTAAGGGAAGTTCACGGCTTTGATGATACCCTCGAACAATAAAAGTCACAACCAGTTTGACTCTAAGATTTGAACCTACGATCATCGGATCCATTCACGACTCAAGGACGCAACCTCTGTCTGCGAACTGCTATACCCAAGACAATAAAGTCAGAATATCTAGGTTGTACTGTGAAATTTGATTTTGAGGCCGATAATTTTCCAACGAAAATCGACTAAATTGAAAAATTTCCGGAACAACAAATCAAGCCTTTGTCATGGTGTATTTTCAATTGGACACCCGTGAAGGTCCGGGTTAGAATGTACCTTCAGCAACCCATGCTTGTCGTAAGAAGCGACTAACGGGATCGGGTGGTCAGGCTCGCTGGCTTGGTTGACACATGTCATCGGTTCCCAACTGTGCAGATCGATGCTCATGCTGTTGATCACTGGATTTTCTGGTCCAGACTCGATTTAATTACAGACCGCCGCCATATAGCTGGAATACTGTTGAGTGCGGCGTAAAACTAAACTCACTCACTCACTATTTTTAATAGGTAGTTAGATGTGATTTGTAATTAAGATCCGCGTCTACAATGAGGTATAGCCACATGATTGGTAATGTCTGAAAACGGCGTAAAAACCTTCAACAGTCGTTCACCTAAACAATCTTTGAAAGGGGCGTGGTTTGTTGCAGGGTGTAGCTCTTACCTTATGGTAGGCCCTGATCCAGATGTCAATGTCCATGGTGCGGGATTCAGCCGTGTACCACCCGGAGATAATACCCTGAGAATAGATCCCAGGTTACTGGTGGGGGTAGTTTGGCACCGGACTGGGGTCAAAGGCGTCGCCACACACGCCACACTTACCCCGGTTTTTACCGTGCTGGACCTGTAAGGATGTACAATATAGACATATTGTTAAGTAAAAAACGTCAATATATTTCATGATTAAAGCGAGACTAAATTATGAATTAGTTCTTCAGATGTCCGTCTTCTTCTTTATTTCACACAGCAGTATTCCAGCATACCTCAGCTACCCGTGATTATCCGGGTTAGAACTGATCCTCAGCAACCCATGCTTATCTTGAGAGGCGACTTACAGGATTGGGTGGTCAGGCTGGCTGACTTGGCTGACACATAAGGCCACGAGCCAGACAATGTCTAGGTACCACTCAGAGGGACCAAAGACTTATATGCTGTTTGGAGTGGTTGTGGTCTCTACATATAAAAAAATGTTTGATGGCCATGTCGGTTTGGAAGCTCAAACTCAGAACGTCATTGATGATCATGCTGTTGATCACTGGATTGCCTTGTCCAAACTCGAATATTTACATATTGCCGCCATATAACTGGGAAATTGCTGCGTGCGGCGTTAAACAACCCAAAAAACAAGCAAAGCTTATCGAGCAGGAGCAGACAAGCCAGTGATAAGTATCGTTCACATCTCGAGGCGTTGGCTTTAAGGTGAGACGCAGTCGACAAAGCGACTGAACTTGGCCAATCTGTTTGCGTTGCTTTATACCACAAGCATACCATAAAATACTTTCCTTAATGATAAAAGGAACAACTGGTTATACAAAATCCACGACATTCAATTAAACAGAACTGCCCGCGCCACGTGCACGCTATAACAACAAGCATTGTTCTGTATTGTGCGACGTCACGTGGTATTTTGGTCAGCGCCACTCCACCACCAGCCCTGCTGGGATAACGAGTTAGTATAGGCCCCCAGCAACCAATGGTGGAAAATCGCTAACTAAATCATCAGTCACCGGATTGTCTGGTCCAGACTCAGTATTTACAGGTCTCCATCGTATATATGGCTGGAATAGTTCTGCGTTTCTGAGTGCAGCGTCAAGCAAACAAATACTGTCAGCTACAGAGGTTCTTTGCTTTCAGCAATATTCCAGCAATATCACGACGGGAGACACCAGAAATGGTCTTCACACATTGTACTCATGTGGGGAATCGAACCCGGGTGTTCGGCGTGACGAGCGAAAGCTTTAAGCACTGGGCTACCCCACCACCCCAGATCATGTATAACAGTTTCCGAGCCTTCAAAAGAAACAGTGAGGATGATTTGAACTACCTTTGGCAACATTCCACTCATATATCTACAAGCACCAGCTTTATACCTTGCCTAAAATCTCAATGCATTTTAAAGACTTTGTTCCTCTGTGTATGTAACGTACACAACAGGGGATTCTGAGCAAGAAGTGGGTGTTCTATGTCTATTGCTGAGGAAGAAGTGGTCCGTCACAAGATTATGACCTATGAGTTTAGTTTGCTTTTGATTTATCACGGCACACCAGATAGTAACTCATTTTCACAAGATTATGAGCTCATTTTCACAAGATTATGAGCTCATTTTCATAAGATTATGAGCTCATTTTCACAAGATTATGAACTCATTTTCACAAGATCATGAACTCATTTTCACAAGATTATCAGCACATTTTCACAAGATTATCAGCTCATTTTCAGAAGATTATCAGCTCACTTCACAAGATTATTAACTCATTTTCACAAGATTATGAGCTTACTTTCACAAGATTATGATATCATTTTCACAAGATTATCAGCCCATTTTCACAAGATTATGATATCATTTTCACAAGATTATGACTCATTTTCACAAGATTATCAGCTCATTTTCACAAGATTATGACTCATTTTTACAAGATTATCAGCTCATTTTCACAAGATTTTGATCTCATTTTCACAAGATTATAAGCTCATTTTCACAAGGTTATAAAGCCATTTCACAAGATTATATAGTAACCTTATACCCAACATTCTCGTACACGTGCTCTAAAATGCCCCAACATGTCAAAACTATTGTTCGCAAACAGCACGAACACAGTCGCGATTCAATTTAGTCCGCCAGATCATTTGAATTTAATTACCATGGTAAAACGCCAAGATTTAGACCTTATCTTTTAAACCATGTCGAACACACAAAAATCGCTCGTTTTACGTTATTTCAAATATTTTATCCCAAATAAGACTTCGTATACAGGCCCTGGGCACATAGAGGGTTCTAAATTTGATGCGCCCCTGATTGTATTTTATCTCAACAAACCCGGTATCTGATGGGATCAAACTATCCCAGTCTCTGGGGATCGTAAAGATATATATTTAGGTCACAACAATGTTACCTGTATCTTCGGGGCGGTTAGATTGTAGTGATTGTCGTTGCAATATTCACCTGCTTTATTACGATATAATGTTAGCACATAAATAAGGTGATAAATCGTGTTTTATTTCTTCATGTTTAACTGTTCGCGCTTTTACAAAATTACAACAATGTCTTCAAAACGTCACAAGGCTGTGAAGCATCGCCAAACAACGTAAACGTATGCCCAAAGACGCAACTACGATCTGTTTCTGATACACTACCATCGAATAAACATTTCATTTTGGTTCAGTTTGAGTCGCCACCAATCATGAATGTAAATACTTTTTTTTCCCCGGCAGTTTCGTTTGTGAACATGTTTGTTCGCGATGTAGGTCACATGTATCGCTACAGCTCTGTGTGTGTGATATCGTAGGAGGCTCTCTTTATACCAGGTAGGTTGCGAGACTTTTAAAATATATTATGCTTTTGTTTATGCTTATGCTTATCTCTATGGTTGTCATTCCTGTTCTTTGAGGATGCGTTTCTGATTGCTTTTCTGATTTTTATAAGAAACTGATTCGTTTTTCACAGGAACACATAGGTGAGAAATCGCTCGAACACCGTTTGTTAGGACGGGTCATGACGATGCATATCTATTTTTTCGCGATATCATTTGCCAATCCCGTTTTGTGATAGGAGTCAATGACATCAGTGACGCGACCTTTACGGAATCTTTACGTTATACAATTACAGCGCTGTTTGATTATGAATTACACAACTGTCCACGTGGAGTAGTCAGGTCCTCATTGGAAGTCAGTGAGTTTGGAAAATAGACTCTGTAACAAAACATAATGTTGACGTGTTTTTAAATTATAATTAATAATAAAATCTCCGTGGTGTAAATTTGGTACCGGTGAAGATCCGGGTTATAATTGGTCTTCAGTAACCGTGCTTGTAAACGTTGACTAATGGGATCGGGTGGTTAGGCTCGCTGACTCGGCTGACACATTTTTCACTCACGCATCTTCTGAAACATTTTTGCTTGTTATCGTTGTTGTTGTTGTTGTTGTAGTAGTAGTAGTAGTAGTAGATTCTCGTTTGCATTACACCTAACCTCATTGTGTCGAACACGTGGGTACCTTGAAAGAAGTTCGAGTTATCCGGTATGTTGAACTGTATTGCTCTTTATTTTCCTTACCTTCACTTGTTAAGAGAACTCCCACGCGGGTAAAATATCTTGATATCTCAAAACAGCATAGTCCCCTAAAACGGAAATAGACACTAATAAGTACTGAGTGAGTGAGTGAGAATTGTTTTACGCAACTTTCAGCAATATTCCAGCAATATCACGACGGGAGACACCAGAAATGGGCTTCACACATTGTACTCATGTGGGGAATCGAACCCGGGTGTTCGGCGTGACGAGCGAAAGCTTTAAGCACTGGGCTACCCCACCACCCCAGATCATGTATAACAGTTTCCGAGCCTTCAAAAGAGACAGTGAGGATGATTTGAATTACCTTTGGCAACATTCCACTCATATATCTACAAGCACCAGCTTTATACCTTGCCTAAAATCTCAATGCATTTTAAAGACTTTGTTCCTCTGTGTATGTAACGTACACAACAGGGGATTCTGAGGAAGAAGTGGTCCGTGTTGCCTATGTCTATTGCTGATTTTCACAAGATAGTAACTCATTTTCACAAGATTATGAGCTCATTTTCATAAGATTATGAGCTCATTTTCATAAGATTATGAGCTCGTTTTCACAAGATTATGAACTCATTTTCACAAGATCATGAACTCATTTTCACAAGATTATCAGCTCACTTCACAAGATTATTAACTCATTTTCACAAGATTATGAGCTTACTTTCACAAGATTATGATATCATTTTCACAAGATTATGATATCATTTTCACAAGATTATGAGCTCATTTTCACAAGATTATGATATCATTTTCACAAGATTATGATATCATTTTCACAAGATTATGACTCATTTTCACAAGATTATCAGCTCATTTTCACATCATCAGACATTTTCACAGATTATGAGCTCATTTTCACAAGATTATCAGCTCATCTTCACAAGATTATGAGCTCATTTTCACAAGATTATGAGCTCACTTCACAAGATTATTAACTCATTTTCACAAGATTATGAGCTTACTTTCACAAGATTATGATATCATTTTCACAAGATTATGAGCTCATTTTCACAAGATTATGATATCATTTTCACAAGATTATGACTCATTTTCACAAGATTATCAGCTCATTTTCACAAGATTATGACTCATTTTTACAAGATTATCAGCTCATTTTCACAAGATTTTGATCTCATTTTCACAAGATTATAAGCTCATTTTCACAAGGTTATAAAGCCATTTCACAAGATTATATAGTAACCTTATACCCAACATTCTCGTACACGTGCTCTAAAATGCCCCAACATGTCAAAACTATTGTTCGCAAACAGCACGAACACAGTCGCGATTCAATTTAGTCCGCCAGATCATTTGAATTTAATTACCATGGTAAAACGCCAAGATTTAGACCTTATCTTTTAAACCATGTCGAACACACAAAAATCGCTCGTTTTACGTTATTTCAAATATTTTATCCCAAATAAGACTTCGTATACAGGCCCTGGGCACATAGAGGGTTCTAAATTTGATGCGCCCCTGATTGTATTTTATCTCAACAAACCCGGTATCTGATGGGATCAAACTATCCCAGTCTCTGGGGATCGTAAAGATATATATTTAGGTCACAACAATGTTACCTGTATCTTCGGGGCGGTTAGATTGTAGTGATTGTCGTTGCAATATTCACCTGCTTTATTACGATATAATGTTAGCACATAAATAAGGTGATAAATCGTGTTTTATTTCTTCATGTTTAACTGTTCGCGCTTTTACAAAATTACAACAATGTCTTCAAAACGTCACAAGGCTGTGAAGCATCGCCAAACAACGTAAACGTATGCCCAAAGACGCAACTACGATCTGTTTCTGATACACTACCATCGAATAAACATTTCATTTTGGTTCAGTTTGAGTCGCCACCAATCATGAATGTAAATACTTTTTTTTTCCCCGGCAGTTTCGTTTGTGAACATGTTTGTTCGCGATGTAGGTCACATGTATCGCTACAGCTCTGTGTGGGATATCGTAGGAGGCTCTCTTTATACCAGGTAGGTTGCGAGACTTTTAAAATATATTATGCTTTTGTTTATGCTTATGCTTATCTCTATGGTTGTCATTCCTGTTCTTTGAGGATGCGTTTCTGATTGCTTTTCTGATTTTTATAAGAAACTGATTCGTTTTTCACAGGAACACATAGGTGAGAAATCGCTCGAACACCGTTTGTTAGGACGGGTCATGACGATGCATATCTATTTTTTTCGCGATATCATTTGCCAATCCCGTTTTGTGATAGGAGTCGATGACATCAGTGACGTGACCTTTACGGAATCTTTACGTTATACAATTACAGCGCTGTTTGATTATGAATTACACAACTGTCCACGTGGAGTAGTCAGGTCCTCATTGGAAGTCAGTGAGTTTGGAAAATAGACTCTGTAACAAAACATAATGTTGACGTGTTTTTAAATTATAATTAATAATAAAATCTCCGTGGTGTAAATTTGGTACCGGTGAAGATCCGGGTTATAATTGGTCTTCAGTAACCCGTGCTTGTAAACGTTGACTAATGGGATCGGGTGGTTAGGCTCGCTGACTCGGCTGACACTTGCATCGTATCCCTCTTTCGCAGATCGATGGTCATTATGTTGATCACTGGATTGTCTGGTTCAGACTCGATTATTTACCGCCGCCATCGAGCAGGAATATTGCTGAGTGCGGCGTGAAACAACAAACAAACAAACGTGTTTGGTACCCAGGAGAGGAGAAGATATCAAAATTAGTTAAAACATACATTACAATAAAATATGCTTGCACCCTGAGGGTGTGTTTATCCTAGTGAGTGGGTGGTTTCATCCTGCAAGAAGGGAGTCCTATACTCTTAAGGGGACTGATTTGTTCCCTGGATGAAATCACTGTCGTACACCCACCTGCCAGATTATGTATGCACGTGTTTTAGTGGAACTACATGCTAGTTTTAATGAGTTCCCACAATTCAATTTCTCTAGGTTTTTAAAGCTAATGTTTTGGTGAGTCTTCAATTCTGATTCTGTACAATTAACTTTGTCAGTTACATTCACATTACATATTTCTCCGTCTGTGCTAAGGTGATTATATCTTCTATCTCCTTATGACCAGATCCCAAAGCCCTGCATGATCATGGATATATTATACAACCATTACCGATAAGGTGAAGTGTTGACGTCAATCGTACGGGCAAAGTACTATCAATGAGTATTCCAGTTGATTGTTTTTGCTACATTTTTCACTCACGCATCTTCTGAAACATTTTTGCTTGTTATCGTTGTTGTTGTTGTTGTTGTTGTTGTGTAGTAGTAGTAGTAGTAGTAGTTTCTCGTTTGCATTACACCTAACCTCGTTGTGTCGAACACGTGGGTACCTTGATAGAAGTTCGAGTTATCCGGTATGTTGAACTGTATTGCTCTTTATTTTCCTTACCTTCACTTGTTAAGAGAACTCCCACGCGGGTAAAATATCTTGATATCTCAAAACAGCATAGTCCCCTAAAACGGAAATAGACACTAATAAGTACTGAGTGAGTGAGTGAGAATTGTTTTACGCCACTTTCAGCAATATTCCAGCAATATCACGGCGGGAGACACCAGAAATGGGCTTCACACATTGTATCCATGTGGGGATTCGAACCCGGGTCTTCAGCGTGAGGGGCGGTGGGGTAGCATAGTGGTTAAAGCGTTGGCTCGTCACACCGAAGACCCGGGTTCGAATCCCACATTGGTACAATGTGTGAAGCCCATTTCTTGTGTCCCCCGCCGTGGAATATTGCTAAAAGCGGCGTAAAACCAAACTCAGTCAGTCAGTCAGTCTTCAGCGTGACGAGCGAAAGCTTTAACCACTAGGCTACCCCACCGCCCAATAAGTACTGAACTACAGGGCCAAATAAAGTATACACAGGATAGTGCACTTGACTTTACACAATGAAACTGCCACTCCCTATTCCAACACTAAGGTGATCGAAACTCCCTTACTTCAGCATCGGTTTACGACCTGTGAAGATCCGGGTTAGAATTGGTCTTCACCAACCCATGCGATTAACGGGATCGGGCTTTCAAGCTCGCTGATTTGGTTAACACATGTCACTGTATCCCGATTGCGTAGATCGATGCTCATGATGTTGATCACTGGATTTTGTGGTCCAGACTCGATAATTTACAGACCGACGCCATATAGCTGGAATGTTGCTGAGTGCAGCGTTAAACAACCAACCAACCAACCAACCAATCCCTGTGACGTTCGTTGAACACCACCCGTTGTGAGACACTTTCGTCGTGATTCTTTTTATGACCCTTCAGTTTTTTATTGCCAATGGGCTGTGTAAATAATTTGATGTATTGAGATTTTATACCTGCGATTTTATATCTGTGCTGACACATGTACACAAACGTCGACCAGGTCTCCTCAAAACGCTGTTTGGGAGGTGTACAAACCTCTTTTCTGTTCTGCTCTCGTGTTCTGTGTTTTTAGTCAATCACTTATCAACGCGAGTTCTGGAAATACAGTACAACCAGAAATTATTGAGAATTTAAAGATTGTAATTATTTTATTTTTTTCACTCATTACTCAGGTATGAAATGTGAATATTAGCAGAACATATCTCCAGATTCAAAGACAGGTGAACAGTTAGTATTTTGTCAAGTCACCATGGGCAGCAATGCAGGCTTCAATGCGGCGGGGCATACTACTGATCAACGAAGTTAAAAAGTCGTGGTCCATGCTGTCCCAATATCGGACCACCTCTTCTTTCATTTCAGCAATATTTGTCAGAATTTTCTTATTGACACTTTCCTTCATAAGTCCCCAAACATTTTCTATTGGATTTAGGTCAGGGCTATAGCTTGGCCAATCTCATAACGTCATATTTTGGGTCCGAAACCAGGCCTGTGAATGCTTTGAACGATGTTTAGGGTCGTTGTCCTGCTGGAAAATGCAAAACTTTCCATAGAACACGTGAGCAGATGGAAGTAAATGTCCCTCGAGAATATCTGTGTACCGCTCATTGTTCATATTCCTTTCAAATACACAGAGGGGCGTTGCCCCTAACACAGATATGCCACCCCACACGTTAAATTTCGGACTGTATTATGGGAGCTGCTACAAAGGTTTTTCAGTTTGTTTGGTCCAGAATTTCAGTGTATTATGAAACAGCCACACAGAACTTTCATCTGAGAAAATCACATTGTCCCAGTTAAAAATTTATGCTCTAAGTACCAGTTCAACCTTCGCTCCTTTTGTTCAGGTTTCATGATCGGTGATGGAATTCCTCGACTTTTCTACCCACCCATTGCATGCAGCTCAGTTCTAATTGTCTCCTTACAGGCAGTCACAGTTCCTCTATCAATCATATCCAGCCTTAAGTTTTCTAAACTCCTTCGTTTGTTTTTAGAAACAAGAATACCAAGCCGCCTCCTGTCACCGACAGTCAATTTCCCTGGTGCTCAATGCCATATCCATTTGCAATATTTTTCAAAACACGATAAACAGTGGACAAAGGGATGCCTGTTCTACTTGAAATCACTTTAGCTGATCTGATGTCCTTGTTATTATACTCTAAAATCAACTTCCTCTTCTCTAAATCATCCATACTGAGGATCACTGAAAATGTCGTCTGCTAGCAAATAAACAAAGGGGGTAACTCTTCACAAACTAATGAAAAAGGATTAACGAAGTTGTATCTCCTGAATGAAACCAAGCACTTGATAGCTGGTCAAGGTTGTTTATACTAGAAATCCAATTAAACATATTCCTAAAACTCTCAATAATGTCTGGTCATACTATAGTATTAATATAGCAGTTGTGCACGATGGAACTAGGTGTTTGGCCATCTTGAAACATATTTTCTGGTATTCTCCCATTTTTCACTTCTTCACTGACCTTCTTCATCTCCAAACATCAGATTTCACATCCTCCTTTGTATGACAGTGAGTGACTTTAGTTTTACGCCGCTTTTAGCAATATTCCAGCAATATCACGGCGCGGCACACCAGAAATAGGCTTCACACATTGTATCCATTTGAGGAATCGAACCCGGGTCTTCGGAGTGCCGAGCGAACGCTTTATCCACGAGGCTAACACACACACACACACACACACACACACCGCCCCCCCCCGCCCCCCCCCCACCGTCTCTATAACAAGTGAGGGGGGTTGTACTCCAGCAATGAATCTCGATGTAATTGTACCTAAACAGCACATGGCATCACAATAAAGTAATGTCCTTTTTCTTCCAGTACTGCTTTTTCAACTTCTTCTACTACCTTTTGACTTCTTATTTTCTCTCTCTTCTTCTACTTTTTCTATTTTTACGTCTTCTTCCTCCACCCTCCCTACTGCTTCTTCTACTGTTTTTTTATCTTCTACCTTTAGTACTTTTTCGCCCTCTTCGTTTCCTTCTTCTACTTTTTCTTCTTCTCCTTCTTGAATACACAACACCTAATTTTGTAAGAAATCAGATGCCCTGATGTCTGTGATCATTGGAAACACGGCGTCTCGTAAATGCTCGCCAAGTAGTTTAACAGGGTACAGTCGTGACACTAGTCTTTCGTTACTTTCCTGATAAGTAAATCATTTTGCGGACAAGTAAATCACTTTACTGACAAGTAAATCTTTAAAAATACCATCATCCTCATAGTAATGATGGAGTTAATATTTAAACTAAAGAGGAAGCGTTATAATCCACAAGAAATTATGAGAAAAATACATTATTTACACGTGCAATCATAACGGCATTGTACAGTTTTATTGTGTACTAACACTTTTTAAGAATTTAGGATTGGAAAGATGTTTTCAAATATCAGAACAGGAAATAGGAACCTGTAAAAGCACAGCATTTCTGATAGTGAATGAAATTGAACTTCTTTACAATGATGATGGTGATGATACCGACGACAACGATGATGATGATGATGACGACGACGACGGATGATGATGATGATGATGATAGTGGTGATGGTTGTGGCGCTGACATGTTTTAGGTTTTTGAGAAATAGGAAAATGTAAAAGCACAGCATTTCTGTTAGTGAATGAAATTGAACTTCTTTACAATGATGATGGTGATGATACCGACGACAACAATAATGGTGATGATGACGACGACGACGGTGATGATGATGATGATGATGATAGTGGTGATGGTTGTGGCGCTGACATGTTTAGTTTTTGGGGAAATAGGAAAATGTAAAAGCACAGCATTTCTGTTAGTGAATGAAATTGAACTTCTTTGAGGTGGTTGTTGTCACCCATTTTGTTCAGGCTGCTCCCTGAACATGTTTCTATGTTTGTGAACATTAGATCACCACGGTTGTACTCGTCTACGACCTGCACCTGATGGTAAGACATTAATGTCAAGGTCACTTCAATGTTAATGCCAAGGTCACTTTAGTGTTAATGTCAAGGACACTCCAATATAAATGTAAGTCACTTCAATGTTAATGTCAAGGACACTCCGATGTCAAGGACACATTAATATTAATATTCAATGTCAAGTCCATGTTTCTCTTACCATGTTTGTCACCAGCACACCCTCCCATATCAAACTGACAGGCATTGTTTTACCTGAAATTAGGTTTAATGCGGCGTAAAATCCAAAACACTGTCACCCGTTTCTGGTTTTAAATGGACGCTGGACGTCGATTCTTCCATTCACTACCTTTCGTTTCCCCTTGACGAACGCCTTTTCCTGCTGACACGCCAGACACTCACTTTTTTCTTAACTGCGCATTTCATAAACAAATATTTTTGTGGTTCCTATTACTCTGTTATGACTGGAGTTATTTGCCCTTTGTTTCAGGGTCGGCGTTGACGATGGCACAGACGGGGCCGCCTCCCATGAAGGCGGGGAGACTCTATGTCAACCCAGAGGAGGAGGATCAAATGGTAAGATACTTCAATGTTAATGCCAAGGACACTTCAATGTCAATGTCAAGGACACATTAATGCCAAGTCCATGTTTCTGCTACTGCCAGTAACACAAGAAGGGGAATAAACGGCAGAGGTGTCGTGGTGCCATAATTCGCAGTTCGGAGTTCTGTCCCTTATCTGTGTCAGGATCCGTTGGTCATTGGCTCAAAAGATAATTTCCTCACTATTATGATGTGTGTTATGTTGGTAACACCAGGACATGCGTTGGTATCATGGGAAAATTGCAAAACAGTGCAGAGCCTCCGATAATTGTGAAGGAAAATAAATAGAAATGTTTTAACAACAAAGTGGAGGTAATAATGTATCGGTCCAAGCATTTCTCCTATAGGTGCCTCGGCATAGCTAAATGCTGCTCAGCTTATGGTGAAACTCGGGACTTCACTCCACCAGCAGAAACATTGACAAAAGTTAAATAAAATGCCAGAGGAAAAGATTACACAATTTTGAATATCCCGAGGGGCTGATTCCATTTTGTATAAACGTGACATCTCATAAAGCAGAGTTGCATTTAACGAGGCGAAATTACTGCCCAATAACCTTCAGGTTCTCTACAATATACTTATAACATAATAAGGCCACTATTCTTAAATATGACTTTATTTAATCCGTAATCTGTTGGTAATAACGCTATTGGCAAACTTTGTTTTTCATATTCTATTTTGCTTGAAATCATATACTGACAAAACATTATTGTTGTACTCAGAAACTGCTTATGGGATATGAATGCCGCTGTCTACAAGTTTCAGAAGTATAGGAATGTCTGTTGTCAGTTCCGACTGACGAATCTCTGAGTTTGTGACGTAATATGTAGCCGTGAATTTCTGGTTTACCAATCCACGCATATCGTAAATTCGTAATATTCACCGGATCGAGTTTTCAGGCTCGCCGACTTGGTTGATGCATGTAACTAAATCTCAGTTGCGTTGATCGGTGCTCATGATGTCAATCACTATAATGTCTAGTCCAAGCTAGATTGTTTCCAGACAGCTGGAATGTTGCTGTAAGGCGACTTTAAACAAAGGTGGTATGTTATTGAGCACTACCCAGGAAAACGTCCAACTTTTAAGCAGTTTCCGAATCATGATAAATGAATACTCTACCAACGATTGGCATTCTATGATAAAGAGATTACCGCGTTGTGTGTGTTTGGGTGGTAATATATCCTGCATTAAGACCAAGACATAACCAATAAACCTTCTAAACTTCCACACTGGAAAATCAATACTAATTATTACTGATTTGCGCTCAGCGCTCAATCCGGTTCGATTCCCCACATGGGTACAATGTGTGAAGCCCATTTCTGGAGTCCCCCGCCGTGACATTGCTGGAATATTGTTTAAAGCGGCGTAAAACTAAACTCACGCACTGTACCTTGTGACGCCATGAGCACGTCAACTGTTGAGACACACATTGATAATGATGCATGTAAACTCGGCATCAGTATCGACTACATCATCATTAAATAGCTATACTACTCACACTTTGCTAAGGAATCACAAAAATTCGCAACTTTACTTAAACGTAGATTTTTAGTTTGAAATTATATCCATTTAAAACTGGATAAATAGTGATATGGTAACACATCTTCTGCAAAACAGCCACTTTAAGCTAACCGTATGCACTTGATACATGAGTAACCATAAAAATGGTTTTCATGGCACCTGTCAACTATTTTGCAAATCATAGCAGGTATGGGATCCACCAGATGAAATGACATACTGAAAACTTGGATCCATGCTTACAATTTGTCCCCACATCATAGTTTTCTGTTGAATCAATGATTTGATCCTTAGCAAAGTGTGAATAACTATTTCTTATTAGTCTCATTTAAGCCACCGTCAAGCACTTTCTTTTGGCCGGAACTGTATATTGTCTGAGGACTCGTCAACATACATACCAACGACACACGAACCCTGTCAAAACATGTACGCAGTTTGTAACCTGTTGGTTATTTTGGGACATGAAACCAAGCCCAACAGTTCACAGGGATTGTCTCAAACGACGGCGCTATCTATTTTATATCTGTGCTCACACTCACACTCACACTCAGATCAACACTGTCCTGGAGTTTATCTCGGTTAAAATTGTGCGAAATCCATTTTGAACAGGATTATCCAGGTTACGTGGTATCACGTTGCATGTCACAAGTGATTTTTCATATAAGACTTATACATAACCGTATTTCTATTAGGAATATTTTTGTTTCAAAACTGTCGTCATGTTGAATGAATGATTTACTTGCTGATGGATCGATGTGTATGCAGTTGACAGTATATATTTTTACGTCAGTACGCCATTGCTACCGAAAGGTGACGGAATATGACGAGTGCATCCGAAGGCTTGTTTACATGTTATCCTTGGTTGTGATGTGATGTGCACCTCATCTTATATCGGGAAGACGTACGGCCGGTCAGTCGTCAATGACACCGCAATTCTCTATGCAGAGTTGCTTCCCTTGGGCACGGCAGAAAGCTATGATCGTGGATGTGAAGGTCACAATTTGCCCTGAACATAATTCTCAGTTTGTCTGCTCAAGCGTTTGACAACAGTTTTAAACGACTCAAACATGTATCGCTTTGAACTTTCCTTCCTGACAAGCAGTGATATTACTGAATATTATTGAATACTGTTCGAAGACGCCTAAAACCCCACTACTCACTCACTCACTCACTCACTCACTCACTCACTCACTCACTCACTCACTCACTCACTCACTCACTCACTGACTCACTCACTCACTCACTCACTCACTCACTCACTCACTCACTCACTCACTCACTCACTCACTCACACTCTTGTGAAGACAATTGGTCACATCGTGTCAAGTCCCGTCAGTTACATTCCAATTCATCGAACTGACACAGAATATGATTTAATGAATTCAAAGTTCTCTGTTTGCAAATTCTCTCAAACTATCGACAATTTATTTTGAAAAGTCCGGCTCTTATCACATTTTAAGACCGACAATCGTCATCTGTATTTTTAACACATCTCGTAATATTGATATAGTTATATTGATATTGATATATTTTAAAACAGTTGTTCAGAATCCAAGTTTCATTCATCGCTATGAGTGTTTTCGGATCATGTTTATTTCCCCTGTAACCAAAAGTTTTATTTCATTACCTTGAAGGATTTCTGCAAATACTCTCGAACTTTAGTAAAAAGCGGCGTTGGATTCCTCCAATTGGGGAATTGGAATTAAAAAATTACAGATGTAGTTGGTCCTTCCTTACTCGTGGTTAGGGGTTGGGATGGGGATGGTGTGGGCGGTCTATGACATGCTCGTAATATACCTGTCTTTTCAACAGCGAAAGGAAGCCATGTGTTCAATGTGTCGCAGTCTGTGATTTGCAGAATTTAGAATTGGTTTCTGCAGAAAAATCATTGGCCCCGCACCGTACGCTCAAAGTCAACAACTAAAGTGCAGGACCGAACTTTTAAAAGAGGATTTTTAAGAAAACAAGTCAACTGGCCGTTCACTTTCACCAGACCACTGGAATTGAAGTTTCTGACCATACGATTTGAAATCTTGTTCATGCAGCTCAGCTGGCGATTAGGTGTTGTACCTCCGTTAACAAACTGAAACATTCTAGGCATTTCAATGGTGTTTTAAGAGTAACCTTTAAGGGATCGCCGTCATGTCTTCAGATAAGTCCAGATTCATCTTGGATATGCCGAGACTTCTCTGGAGGTGTCTCAGGGTAATCGACATGACACATTCATGGATGAAATGCCACTGGTCAAGATCAAAATGCCGGCCAGAGCACCCTTGATGGGCCACTAGGCACCGCTACAGAGACAATACACTGGCGACAATAGTTGAGTGTCATGCTGGTTTTTTGGCTTTCAAGGCGTATAGGAACTGACTATCTTTGGCAACAAAACATTATCAGAATGCAATGAACAAGCACATGCTCAGGAGACGTAGAAGCGCATGTCAAAGGTATTTCGCCGAAGATTAAAAGAGGAACACAATGGGTAAATTTTGGGTGCCTTCTTGATATCCTAGGATATTAAAGGTATCGGTGTTGAACCAAACTCTATCATCCACTTTATTTCAGGAAATCTCCGGGTTTAGGCCCCATAAGCTGAAGACAGCTGTCGTGTGGTTCTTCATCATCATCACGGTCGGCCTGCTGAGACTCTTCTTCTATTGGCTGCCACACCTGTTTGTAAAGGCTACCCACTCCAGGTGCTCACTGGCGGTTGCTACAACAGTGTTATTGAAGGTAAGGCCATCCACTCCAGGTGCTCACTGGCGGTTGCTACGACAGTGTTATTGAAGGTAAGGCCACCCACTCCAGGTGCTCCCCGGTAGTTTCTACGACAGTGTTATAGAAAATAAGGCCATCCACACAAGGTGCTTACTGTCCATGTTACTGAAGGCGAAATCAGTTGATTATAAAGTATATCGTTACTTGGTATGTGTATGTCTGGTAAAGGCAACTTTCTGTATTTGATATCTTGTAATTTTTAAAATTTTGTTTCAGGACCAGTGGAAGGACTGGTTTAAATCCACTGTGAAAACACAGTGAGTGTGACTGCTTGCATATTCATACATATTCCGAAAGCTCAGATAGAAAACGTGTTTTTCACAACGTATGTTGCTAAGGAGCAAGATGCACGTGCATATTTAACATACATACACGTTATCAGTTCTTGATAAACTATCATAAATAATGTTTATGTAAAAACAATGTTTGTTCAAAGATTTTAGTTGCCAAGGTTCTTTGAATGTTGGTTCTAAAAGTCATACATATTTGGCCTTTTCAAATCCCGTATTTTATCGAAACCAACAAAATGAATGAGTGAGTTTTACCTTTTACGGCGCTTTTTGCAATATTACAGCAATAGCACGGCGGGGGACACCAGAAATAGGCTTCACACATTGTACCAATATGGGGATTCGAACTCGGGTCTTCGGCGGGACAAATAGACACTTTAACCACTATGCTACCTAACTGCCCCTCAATATAATGTGTGTATGAAGACATGTGCACTATCTGCCAGAGACCTGACGGGCCACTCCAAGAACACCCAGACGCCGCAGCGGGCACAAGCCTCCAACGCATCAACCAAGGTGAGATGTTATTATGTTACAGGTGATTTAACAAAGGTGTTAGAAGGACCAGTGTAGTGCGGGTTAAAGCACCGGAATGACACAGACGATTGGTGATAAGAAACGAACTTTGTTCTCGGACTCTTAGCCAATATATACTGATCAAAAGAAGTAAAAGAACGCCTGATTCTTTTCAAGACCTATGCTCTGTACTGATCAGGTAACTGATATATTTATGGTGTGGTTATTTTAAGGATATATTTGTGATATTACGGACATATTTATGACGTTACCGACATATCCTTGTCGATACTTTTTTATGATGTCACAGCTATAATTTATGATGTCACGGCTACATGTATGATGTCACGGATATATTCATGATGTCACGAATGTATGTATGATACAACTATGATATATATATATATAGCTTTATAATTTACATTCCAGGTAATTTGGGGCGTATACGTTTCTGATTCCCTTTCAGAAGGGAAGTGGTCTAATACGTTACTTTATCTGCAAGAAAATCAAGTATATTTGGGACACAGAAAAAAAAGAATTTACACGACTGAGGTCAGATGTCTTTCATATTGAATTTAATAGGCAAAGCTCTTTTTAAAGTTTGAAGTTATTCAATATTCAAACAGATTCTGCTTTGCCGCATCAGAATCGTCTTTTGTCTGTAAACATCAATTCTGTTGTAACCTCGGAATGATTACTGCCACAGTATCTCACCCTGACTGAGCTATCTTTGTCTCACACTTATACGCGACCGTGAAGAGCTGGGTTAGAATCGGCGAAAAAACTGACTCACTCATTGGATTGTATGGTCCAGACTCAATTAGTTACATATAGCTGAGTACGGCGTGTAGCGGCAAACAAACAAGACCAAGCTACGGACCAGTGCCCCGTTCCTCATAGCGATCGTAGCGCTAAGATGATCGTAACTCCCATACTTTAACATAGACTTACGACTGTCGTAGCGCTACGATCGCTTTGAGGAACGGGGTCCAGGGCAATATAGCTGGAATATTGTCCAATGTAGCGGTAATTTCCAAACAAACACGCACTGCCTTCATAACCATGACATGCCCATGTTGTTGCAGAGGGTTTGACAAGGACAAGGAGTGTACCTTCTTCCACCAACAAACAGGCCTGGCGTATGATGAACAAAGAACGAGGTATGCTAATTTCACACATGAAAGTGCCATATAGTTTTATATCATCAGAGCTGATCTCAGTGTCATAGATATTAAACTCGATATTATCGGCGTTGATCCAATCGAAGAGTGTCCGTACCGGGGCTGTTTACACATAGCTATATTCTCAAAGCACATATTTGTCTCAGAACACACTCGACCCGAAGATGCTCTCAGTAATTGCCACGTGTACATACTGACGCAGAAAAGAAAGGCAACATTTATTATGGAAATAAGGAAGATGGCTGCCAGTTCTATGTATCCGAACGGCGTTGGTCATTCTGAAGCACTTAAGAAACGCAACATGTGTTTAGAAACTGTGACCAAGCGATTATTATTTGGTGTCCCTAAATGTATCTTGTATCCATTTTCACTCAAAAGTTCATACTGAAGCACTTAAGAAACGCAACATATTTCATGGCTGTATTTGTGTCTGTGTATTTTTATTCACTGAAGCGAGAAACAGTATATAACGAATACTTGGATTTATCACTTAGTTGCCGATCTGCCTGTTCCTTAACTACATGTGAAACGCTTCCAAATTGTTAATGCTCAACTACATAAGAAACACAACATATATTCTTTAAATAGTTTCAATAAATATGACCCAAAGGGCGACAAGGAAGCCTCGTGGTTGTTTTTCTCCGACTACCTGATGCATATTTTAGCCGAACTACATATAACGAACTACGGTTAGACCGAACTAAAACAAATGTTCCCTTTGAGTTCGTCATAACCGTAGTTGCTGTTATTTCATAAAATATGTTAATGTATATTGGACTTGTGCTAAATTTCAATTGTTTCTATCAATCCGTTTGACTATCTTTAAAACAAATTGCCACTCTTTGTAGTATATTCCTGATGGATGGCCCAGTGGTCTAAGGTACTATGAGCTGCGTCTTTTTTTGTGTGTCCAAACTTTGAAAACCCGATTCGAATCCCAGATTTGCTCTGCTTATACCACACAGCATAATGACTTCGAGCTAGTCAGTTCTTGTTTTATCCCCTGATCGTCGGTTGCCAGGCAGGGAAACAACCGACCTTCTGCTCTCCGGTCAGATGCTGTATCCATGGTGAAGGCCATTCCTATGAATACTCTTTACCAAGTGGCCCGTGAAGATCAGGGTTGATTGATCTTCAGCAACCCATGCTTGTTGTAAGAGGCGACTATCGGGATTAGGTGGTCAGGCTCGCTGGCTTGGTTGACACATGTCATCGTATCCCAGTTGCTAATACAGAAAATCACTGGATTGTCTGGTCGATTATGTACAGATAGCAGCATATAGCTGGAATATTGCTAAGTGCTGCGTTAAACTAAGTGCTGCGTTAAACCGATGCCCATGCTGTTGATCACTGGATTGTCTGGTCCAGACTCAATTACAGATATAGCTGGAATATTGGCGTTAAACAACCACCAACCAACCAACCCTGTCAAGTGCGGTATATTGATGTTATGATAATTACTCTCATCTTTATGTTAAAACGAATGTGTAAATTTTTCAGACAAGTTCTGTATGGTGTCAACTCCATTCGAGTCCACGTGATGCCGATTATCAAGATATTGTTCAAAGAGGCAAGTCAACGTCAACGCAAGGACATGGCTCCCCTGTCCGGCATCTTTCATTACCAGCTGGGGCGGTGGGGTAGCCTAGTGGTTAAAGCGTTGGCTCGTCAGTCCGAAGACCCGGGTTCGATTCCATACATTGGTACAATGTGTGAAGCCCATTTATGGTGTCCCCCGCCGTGATATTGCTGGAATATTGCTAAAAGCGGCTTAAAACTAAGCTGACTCGCTCATTACCACCACAAGCACCTGCACACTGTCATCATCTTCATCCTCGTCGTTACTGTCAGTAGGAGTTGCAACATCCTGGTCATTATTTCACGAGAAACAGCGACACTAAGTGCAGCATTAACGTAATCATTTCATCATCTTCACATTCATCTTCATTAACATTTGTCATCAATATTATCAGAAGACGAGTAGGAGCAGCTTCGGTGTTATCAAATCCGATTGTGTAGCCCGACGGGGTAGCCCAGCGGTTAAAGCGTTCTCTTGTCACGCCGACGACCCGGGTTCGATTCCCCATTCCCCACATGGGTGCAATGTGTGAAGCCCATTTCTTGTGTCCCTTGCCGTGATGTTATTGGAATACTGTTAAAAGCTGCGTAAAATCCTACTCACATACTCACTCGACATCCCTATGTCGACACAGGTGCTGTCCCCCTTCTATGTGTTCCAAGTGTTCAGTGTCTCTATCTGGTTTGCTGACGACTACACCATCTACGCCAGCTGCATCGTCTTTATCTCCAGCCTCTCCATCATCATTACCATCTACCAGACGAGGAAGGTAAGCTCTCCTTCATCATTACAATCATCATCATCATCATCATCATCAGGCTGATGAATTGTTAAAAGTGAACAGCGGCTTCTACCCTCACTCGAGCGGTGGGGTAGTGCAGTGTTAAAGCGTTCTCTCGTCACGCTGAACACCCGGGTTCGATTCCCCACATGAGTACAATGTGTGAAGCCCATTTCTGGTGCCCCCACCGTGATATTGCTGGAATGTTGCTAAAAGCGGCGTAAAACTAAAACTCACTCACCCTCACTATCCTCACTCACTCAATGTTGTTGCAGATGCAGAGAGCTCTCCGCAGCACCATCAGCTCCTCAACCATCGTCACCGTGTGTCGTGGCGGGGACGGTAAGTACCATCAGCGTCAACCATTGGTCAGCTTAGCTTGTTATCAGTTCAAACAACTCTCATATCGGTTCCTTTTATTCGATATCAATATGTCAATGCCAAAGGATCAGATTAGAATTTTACACTTATATCAACAGGTTGTGGTGAAAAATGTAATGTAACAAAAGACGCCTCAAATACTACTAACTTCATGTCCATATGTATATAATAACGATTTCTTACACATTTTATAATGTAATACATACATTATCACGCAGTCATGACTATATTTTAGCGTTGGTATTGCTCTGGCTAACTGGTTTAGTTCGAAACATTATATTCACATGAAAGGATTGGGCACAAGTTATCTCCCCTACATTTACAAGGATGCGTATTGTCATATTGAACCCCGACCTTCTTCGTCACAAGCAAACATTGTTATTGCTACACACCTTCCTTTGTTCTGTGTGTGTACAATCTTTCAATGTGGTGCGGAGTAAAACTAAACTCACTTACTCACTCACTTTCAATGTGTTTTTTACATTTTAGCGTTCTGTCGAATTATTTATAAAAGATATAACGATAAAGCACTCTGTCCGTGAGTTCATTTTGCTCATTTAATGCCCTGAGATCGTCAGTTAGTTCGTTTCCTAACGCCGCACTCAGCAACATTTCAGGATGAAACCACCCACTCCTTAGGATAGAAACTCCCCTCAGGGTGCAAGCTTATTCTATTGTAATGTACGCTTTAATTCATTTTGATATCTCCTCCTCTCCTGGGTACCGAACCGGTTTGATTGTTGTTTAACGCCGCTCTCAGCAATATTCCAGTTATATTGTGGCGGTCTGTAAATAATCGAGTCGGGACCAGGCAATCCGGTGATTGACATCATGAGCATCAGTGTGCGCAACTGAGATACAATGGCAATCATCGACCGTGTCAGCGAGTGCGACCACCCGATCCCGTTAGTACCCTCTAACAAGAATGGGTTGCTGAAGACCAGTTCTTGCCCGGATCCAGTCTGTATATGTGTACATTTATCTAATCATCTTTAAGGTAGCGTAAATCTAGAATAATGTGTTAAATATTATTTATCAAACTGTCATATTCGTGTTTCAGTGTACGAAGACATATCGTCGGAAGACCTTGTGCCGGGTGATGTCATAGAGGTGCCTCGACACGGCTGCATGATGCAGTGCGACGCCGTCCTCATCAACGGCAACTGCATCGTCAACGAGAGTATGCTGACAGGTAGTGTACAGAAACTACTGTGCATTTATATCGGGTACAGTACTGTTACAGGCTACAGTGTTACAAGGTGCCAGGGTAGGAGAAGCGAGGTTACAGGGTAGGAAACACAGTGTAACAAGCTACAGGGTAGGTCTAGTGTAGCAATGAGTGAGTGAGTTGGGTTCTACGCCACTTTTAGCAATATTCCAGCAATATCAAAGCGGGGAACACCAGAAATGGGCTTCAAACATTGTACCCATGTGGGGAATCGAACCCGAGCATTCGGCGTGACGACTGACTGACTGACTGAGTTTAGTTTTACGCCGCCTTTAGCAACATCACGGCGGGGGACACCTGAAATGGGCTTCACACATTGTACCCATGATGGGATTCGAATCCGGGTCTTCGGCGTGACAAGCGGACGCTTTAACCACTAGGCTACCCCACCGCCCCTCTAGTGTAAGAGGGTTACATTTTACATAGCAGGAGAAACAGATGTTCATGTTCCAATGTAAGGACGCATTGTTACAGGCTACAAAGTGGTGGGTAGGGGTCACGCATTTAGGGGAGACATTAGGAAAACAGGTACAATGTTACACATTGCAACCGGTTATTGAGTCAGGTTACAGGGTTAGGGGGAAATCACGGGGTTTTAATTTTTGGGTTTCTGTAGACATTTTAGGACGCCGCTCCCTCAAAACAGCCCGGATGGGTTTGCTCTTTACGGTATATTTATAATGGGGTTTGAACAAGAAATAATCAACAAGTGGTAAAGACATGCATCTTATTTTGTACGACTACTAGTACGAATATTTCGAACGTATGTGTTAGGTCTGAAAGAAGCGCTTATTTGTCAATAAGGCGTGTTTGTTTGAAAATGAGTTTCATGATCACAAAGGAAACGATGTTGTCCTCCTAAATAAGCTTTTGATATACAATCCTATTGGTTCATCGGTATCCTTGGTTTCATCGCATCACTGGGTGTCATCTACACAGTAGTATTGATGGTGAGTGTAGGAGTTTCCTTTCGAAACGAAGAAGTTCATTCCGCATAAAATGCAACATCTCTTTTGTTAAAAACATATAAAATTAACCATGAAGACCCATGCTTGTCGTAAGAAGCGACTAATGGGATCGAGTTGTCAGGCTTGCTGACTTGGTTGACACATGTCATTGTATCCCAATAGATCGATGCTCCTGCTGTTGATCACTGGGTTATCTGGTCCAGACTTGATTATTTACAGACCGCCACTATATAGCTGGAATATGCTGAGGGCGGCGTGAAAAAAAGGCTATCGATGTTTATTCATATATATAGTATACTAACATACTTTAAATGTTAACTGTGCCAAATCTTGTCTTTGTCTATGTGAGTGATCGAGTTTAATTTTACGCCGCACTCAGCAATATTCCAGCTATATGGCGGCGGTCTGTAAATACTCGAGTCTGGACCAGACAATCCAGTGATCAACAGCATGAACATCGACCTGCGCAATTGGGATACGATGACATGTGTCAACCAAGTCAGCGAGCCTGACCACCCAATCCCGATAGTCGCCTCTTACAACAAGCATGGGTTGCTGAAGATCAATTCTAACCCGGATCTTCACGGGCCACTTGGTAAAGAGTATTCGTAGGAATGGCCTTCACCATGGATACAACATCTGCCCGGGGAGCGGAAAGTCGGTTGTTTCCCTGCTGATCATTTTATATATGTTACCAATGGACATAGAATAGCGGCATCTAAGACAATTTGTCCACCCAATCCACAAAACGGTCCTGTAAAGATGTGTTTGTTGTCGTAGGTAAGGAACAACGACACCGCGGGAGATATCGTCATCCACACGCTGGTTCTACTTACAATAGCAGTCCCCCCAGCCCTCCCGGCTGCCCTCGGTGTTGGCATCGTATTTGCCCAGCAGCGGCTGAAGAAGGCAGGCATCTTCTGCATCAGCCCTCGCGGCATCAACATCTGCGGCACCATCAACGTTGTCTGCTTCGACAAGGTCAGTATTCTTTGAGTGAGTGTGTGAGTAGGATTTTTTGGACGCTTTTAGCAATATCCCTGCAATATTCCAGCACAAGACACAAGAAATTCAAATTTCTTTCATTGTTCGCTTGTGGGGAATCGAACCCAGGTCTTAGGTGTGATGAGCGAACGCTTTAACTACAAGGCTACCCCACCGCCTATCGTTCATTGACCAGTGGACATTTTATTTTTCCTTCGTTTTAACATATTTTTTTCAAACTTGATTAATTTGATGAAATTAGACATGTCAACTTTATTTATTAGAAACCGCCACCGTGGTGTAGTGGTTAGAGCGTCCGCCCGGAGAGCAGAAGGTCGCGGGCTCGACCCCCGACCGCGTCATACCAAAAGACGTTAAAATATGGTACTTGTTGGTCCCTGCCTGGCGCTCGGCATTAATGGGTACAACAAGGACTGGTCGGCTCGGAGTCAGTATAATGTGTCTGAGTAAGGTATTCATGCTTCACTGCGGCATGGTATCTCAGTGGGCTAGCACTATAAATAAAACCAGCTTAAGTCTGGGCTAGTACAAGCAGCCGCACATACACATACACACGCATGCACGTCGTCATATGAGCGAAATATTCTCAAGCACGACGTTAAACCCAATTTCACCTCACCTCACCTATTTATTAAAATTGGAATGAATAGGAATTAACAGACGATATCATTATATTACACTATCATCTACGTAGATGTAAGAAAGATCGTCTTAGCAGATGAAATTATCATCTTCTCAGATCTTTGAGACCGTGCCGCTATTCTGTTTTTGAGTGGGGGTCTCTGCACGCACGCACGCACGCACGCACACTAAAGGACACGTCGTTCAGTCCCCATAATCCCTGTGGGAGAGTGTGATTGTAAGCTAAGTTTAGCAATGGAATTGGTTGCTCTCATGAAGGGTATCGAACCCGGTATCTCGGCGTATGGAGAGAACCCTTTACCCACTAGGCTACACTGCGACACATGCCAATATTGACGCAATGTTTGTTTCCAGACAGGAACCTTGACGGAGGATGGCATGAAGATGATGGCCGTGGTGCCTTCCTCCAGAGGAGCGTAAGCAGTTGCTTGGCAACCATAAACTAACAAACTAAACACATGGGAGCTCTGCCGTAGTCTCCAGCATCCAATGCAGGTCACAAGAGCCCACTAAAATGTGGATTGGGTGGCTACATTGTCTGACTGGTCCTGTCCCAACACAGCGCGTTGAGTGGATTCGGATGGTTGTATATGTTTGACCTTTCAGGGTGGTCCTTGTACGAAATCAATGTGGACTGTTCCCAATGATATTGACAAAATTTTCTTGGCCAAGACTCAGTTATTTATAGATCATGGATATAGGGTTAGCGGTGTGTAATATGGTATTATACGACTTTCTCCATTCCTTAGAAAAATACACTACTTTTCAAAGTACACTTCCCCTTAACGCGACCGATGCCGAGAGAGGAGTGCCCATGACGACAGAACACTGTTAGTTCATGCGTATTAATTTATTGAGAACTAGGTTTGGGGTCATTTGCCAGACCATGTACAGTTAGCTGACATACCTATCGTTCCACATCTTTGCATGACTAGCGAGAACGAGAGCTGGCGGGAGGATAACACATCTGACATTGATCGTAGTTCGTAAACATTTTCCTCAGCATAATCCATCAACCTGTATCAAGTGATGAAATTGACATCCCCGTTAAATTAAAATTATGACTTGTCCCTAAAGGGTCATGTCTCACGCAGAGTACACTACGATTATAACGAATTCAATGTTCGTTATGTGCATTTCGACATTTGTTCAACAAAGAAACTCACAGCAAGAGGTGCTCTATTTCCACAGGTTCAGAGACGAAATTCGCAACATGAGCAAGTTACACAATCCCCTTATCGTCAGTGCCATGGCAACCTGCCACTCTCTCACTATTATAGATGGTCACGTGGCTGGAGACCCCCTGGATCTCATCATGTTCGAGGCTGTTGATTGGGTGAGTTCCTCCCCAGTGTCGACTGGTTTCTTCAATTTTGTTTTTGGAGATTTTACGAACGCTTCAAAATATTGCTGACCCAAGGTTGTGTGGAATGATAAGTGTCGTATTATAGCAACAATGCTGATGCTGCGTTCAGCAATATCCACTCACTAACTCACTCCTCCCCTTTGGCTGTAGTGGCAATCCGGTGAGGTCATTGTATCACCGGTTTCCAAGACATGCCCTAAATCCACGCCGACACCCATTTGGTGAGTGAGAGTGATTGAGCCTTAACGCCGTTTTAAATATCATCAGTGAACCACCCTCCACGCACGCACATCCATCCATCCATACATCCACCCACCCATCCATCTATCCATCCGCCCGCCTTCTACGAACTCTCCCATTCACTCATCGACCAGCCCACCAATTCTTCTACCAACTCACCCATTTACTCACTTACTCATCGACAAGCCCACCAATTCTTCTACCAACTCACCCATTTACTCACTTACTCATCGACCAGCCCACCAATTCTTCTACCAACTCACCCATTTACTCACTTACTCATCGACCAGCCCACCAATTCTTCTACCAACTCACCCATTTACTCACTTACTCATCGACCAGCCCACCAATTCTTCTACCAACTCACCCATTTACTCACTTACTCATCGACCAGCCCCCCAATTCTTCTACCAACTCACCCATTTACTCACTTACTCATCGACCAGCCCACCAATTCTTCTACCAACTCACCCATTTACTCACTTTACTCATCGACCAGCCCACCACTTCTTCTACCAACTCACCCATTTACTCACTTACTCATCGACCAGCCCCAATTCCAATTCCACCTTCTACCAACTCACCTTCTACAAACCCACCCATTACTCATCGACTTACTTCTACTCATCGACCAGCCCAGCCCACCATTCTTCTACCAACTCACCCATTTACTCACTTACTCACCGACTACAACCCACCATTTACTTCTACCATCTCAGCCCACCAATTTTCTACTCAACTTACCCATTTACTCACCTCACTCATCGACCAGCCCCCAATTCTTCTACCAACTCACCCATTTACTCACTTACTCATCGACCAGCCCACCAATTCTTTTCTACCAACTCACCCATTTACTCACTTACTCATCGACCAGCCCACCAATTCTTCTACCAACTCACCCATTTACTCACTTACTCATCGACCAGCCCACCACCTTTCTACCAACTCACCTCATTTACCAGCCCACCAATTTACTTACTCATCGACCAGCCCACCACCTCTTCTACCAACTCACCCATTTACTCACTTACTCATCGACCAGCCCACCAATTCTTCTACCAACTCACCCATTTACTCACTTACTCATCGACCAGCCCACCAATTCTTCTACCAACTCACCCATTTACTCACTTACTCATCGACCAGCCCACCAATTCTTCTACCAACTCACCCATTTACTCACTTACTCATCGACCAGCCCACCAATTCTTCTACCAACTCACCCATTTACTCATCTACTTCACTTATTCATCGACCAGCCCACCACTTCTTCTACCAACTCACCCTTTTCACTCACTTCACTTACTCATCGACCAGCCCACCAATTCTTCTACCAACTCACCCATTTACTCACTTACTCATCGACCAGCCCACCAATTCTTCTACAACTCACCCATTTACTCACTTACTCATCGACCAGCCCACCAATTCTTCTACCAACTCACCCATTTACTCACTTACTCATCGACCAGCCCCCAATTCTTCTACCAACTCACCCATTTACTCACTTACTCATCGACCAGCCCACCAATTCTTCTACCAACTCACCCATTTACTCACTTACTCATCGACCAGCCCCCAATTCTTCTTCTACCAACTCACCCATTTACTCACTTACTCATCGACCAGCCCCCAATTCTTCTACCAACTCACCTATTTACTCACTTACTCATCGACCAGCCCCCCAATTCTTCTACCAACTCACCCATTTACTCACTTACTCATCGACCAGCCCACCAATTCTTCTACCAACTCACCCATTTACTCACTTACTCATCGACCAGCCCCCCAATTTTCTACCAACTCACCCATTTACTCACTTACTCATCGACATCCCCCCAGCCCTTCTTCTACCAACTCACCCATTTACTCACTTACTCATCGACCAGCCCCACCAATTCTTCTACCAAACTCACCCATTTACTCACTTTACTCATCGACCAGCCCCCACCCATCTTCTACCAACTCACCCATTTACTCACTTTCTACTTACCGACCAGCCCCCACCAATTCTTCTACCAACTCACCCATTTACCCATTCACTCATCGACCAGCCCACCACCTAATTCTTCTACCAACTCACCCATTTACTCACTTACTCGATCGACCAGCCCCCACCCATTCTTCTACGACCAGCCCACCAACTCAACCACATTTACTCACTTACTCATCATTCGACCAGCCCACCAATTCTTCTACCACCAACTCACCCATTTACTCCACTCATCGACCAGCCCCCCGATTCTTCTACCAACTCACCCATTTACTCACTTACTCATCGACCAGCCCCCCAATTCTTCTACCAACTCACCCATTTACTCACTTACTCATCGACCAAGCCCACCAATTCTTCTACGAACTCACCCACTCACTCATTCATTGACCAACTCACCAATTCTACGAACTCACCCATTTACTCACTTATTCATGGACCAGATCATTCTTCCACCTTCACAAACAAATCCACACATACAATCACTTATCCGCCAATGCACCCATTGTTCTGAGATTTGTCTGAGCACCCATTCTTCCACCAGCTCACCCATCCGAGCACTCACCAACACACCCCATGTTTCAGGTGTTGGAGGAGCCGGGTGAGGAGGAGACAAGGTTTAACATGATGGTGCCCACCATTGTACATCCCCGAACCAGAAACAACTCCGTACCAGGAGACGACAGTCAGGTGAGAACAACAAATCTTAACATGTTTCAGCCAGTGAAAGGATGACAGTTCATCTCCTCCATTCTACGACAATGTTGTTCATATATCAGCTTCAGTGGAGAGTCCTTGGATGGGTGACCGTGTTTGCAGCTTGACTTCTGAGAGTTTTTAGGACTTCAGTCCTTCCCCACAACGAAGCACATGTGATTCATGTGGTCTCACCTTAGGCAAGTGAGTTTGTTTTTGCCTCTGTTCACCCAGCAGAAAATGGGTACCCGGTGGGATAAGTCATGTGACTGTAACATTTAGCGCTTTGAGCATGCACAAGTGTGTGGGAACAGGCGCTTTATAAATGGCCATTATTATTTAGTATTACTATCTGTTATATACTGGTTCGGATAATCAGAATACTCCACCCGACCAGACAACAGTCAGGAACGACAAAGCTATGGCATTAAGCTGTAGTCTCTTACGTGTACATTAATGATGTTCCCATATTTCTTCCCATCACCACATGTTTAACTATTCCAGTCAATGGGAGAAGACATCGGCGTGGTGAGACAGTTTACCTTCTCCTCCAGTCTGCAGAGAATGTCGGTCATCACACGGAATCTCGGTGCCAACAACTTTGACCTGTTCGTGAAGGGATCGCCTGAAATGATCACAAGCCTCTCCATGGCTGAAACAGGTACAGACAGAAACGTTAACATTCTGAAAAAGACACCTGCAAGAGTCTAACATTTACTAAGCAAAATGAAATTACAAATGTTGAAAAGAAATCCGATTAAAATACAAATGCTCAAAATGTGTGAATATTTTTTCGGCAAGATTGATTTACTGACATTCAACAAACGTTAACGATGGAACATATTTCATTTAGTTAACGTTTAATTTATGGGATCAGTTTTGATTCAGTTCATGTCGATCATCGTGAAATACATAGTTTCTATCACAAACTGAAGTTGTCTTTGCACAAATCAGTTTCGAGAAGAGACTTTGTTAAGATCGGTTTCGTTGGAAATACTTGATAACTTCATCTCTCGGACAGCTTCGTAAATAGGCCAACTGTATTCTGCTTCAGTCCCTGCCAACTTCCACGATGTACTGATGGCCTACACACAGCATGGCTACCGGGTCCTCGCTCTGGCCTGGAAGGCCTTGCCACAGAAACTGAACTATGCCAAACTCCAGAGAATAACGCGGTAACAGCTTCAAATATATCCAGATGGCTAAGTATATCACTACTCTGCTGATACGGCGGGGTAGCCTAGTGGTTAAGGCGTTCGCTCGTCACGCCGAAAACCCAGGTTCTATTCCCCACATGGGTTTTCTTTTAATATTTCACGTAAAAATTGAAATTATTTATCTGTTTCTTTTCAGCTTTAGCCCAAATTAATTGAAACAGTCCTGCTAAAAAATTCAGGGTCTTTCTATTTCAGACACAAAGTATCTGAACGAGTGATAGATGGATAAGACGCTAATACCCAGTGCTTGTCGTATAAAATCCGAAAATGAATGATTATCAGACAGTTATTGTCTGCTACCTGTCCTGCCTTAACTCGAATATTATAACTCACCTTGGTTTTAAACAAATCACCCACTCGGGGTATTTTCTCAATATTCGTTGACAGAGCTGCCAAGTTATTGTCCGTAGTGATGCACCAGGATACCCCATCTAATATCAAGTCAAGATTAATTCATTTCAAGCCAAACAAAAACGTTGATGCTGAAAAAGGAACTCGAGGGAAAATAGTTGTACGAGTTATGGCACATTTTCATTTCTGTAAATCTGGAATCTCTTTCTGAGGTGGAAAACTGCAAAAAATCACCAGCTTCTGGGTCGTATCGCCTTAGACGATCCTACTAAAATTGCATAAGAATTTCTACTAAACTAGTTATGTCACGGGAATTAAAACTTCTAAAGTATGTTTTTAGCGGCCATATTCTCCCTGCTCATCATGATTCTCTTTCTCCTAATAATGGATTTCGTATGTAAAGAAAGGCATTGCAATAAACTGGGGAGGTGAATGTTGTGCGGTTTACGGTCAAAGGGAGGTAACCGTGTTTGTACAAGAGTTAACTCCCTTGTCTCAACTCTACACAGTGTCTTCTTTTAGAACTTCACACACTACATGTGCTCTCATGCAAAGGGAGATAACTGCGTACATCAAAGATCAAGAGTAATGTCCCCTGGTTCAAAGGGAGGTAAGTCTGTGAAAAAGGGTTAATTTTTAAGGTTTAGAGTTACCTCCCTTTGACCATGACCGTCACGATTCCACAAATCTGTTAGTCGTACCGTTGAAGTATTTAGGTAACAGAATTGACCATGTACGTGGGACCAAATGAAAGTGAAATAGTCAGTGCACGGCCCGTGAAACCACACAACCGCCCACTTCGCAAATAATTAGCTCTCTACAAAACACTGAGATGTGTGCGTGAAAGCATTGATTGAGTTGCCTCCCTTTGACCGTTGATGCGCATTTAGATTGATCTAATATTGTGCTCTCGCAGCACTGGATCTACCTCCGCCAAGAAAAATACACAGACATCGTGACTCTTTTTATTGTATGCACAATGGCGTAAATTCAGTTGCAAACGTAGACCAGTTTGGAAAAAAAGAACTGGTATTTTTTATATATTTTTAAAAATCAACGCATTTCCACTAACTTTATGGTTCACCGATTAAGGTACTGTGCGACAATTTTTATATTTACTTGAAAACTTTAAGGAACTGTAAGCGAACAAAATAGTGCCTAATATCTAAACGACATAAACATGTATTTACGTGTAAACTGTTGGTATCTATTTGGTTATTTTCATTGCACTCAAGAGAAATTGCCGGTGTGCGTGAGTTTCCGTCAAATATGACTTTCAGTTGAAAGTACCAAATCATTGTAATGTATCTATTTTCAGTAACGTTCGCCTTGCTACGATACTCCTCCCATGTAAATTCTAAAATATGATATTGAACTGATGTGTGTGTTATGGTCAAACTACTAATTTTGATCCTTGAAACTGCTATTTGCAACACTTTGGCGTTGGTATCTCTGTTAATGTGGTACGTGAATCTTCTTCGCGATCTCTCCGATACCATCGCGATATCAACTCACTTGGCGTATTCAACGTCCGTTCTGAAACCGGGTTTGCATTACTGTGGATAATGGCGGCCTCACACCGATATGTGCCGTTATTCAAAACTAACTGCAAAGGGCTTTTTACTAAATTGTGAAGTGAAAAGAATGTGAAAACGATCAAAACGACAACGAATGAAGTTCCTCAAACAAATCTTGCACTTTCTCCATAAGTAAGCCATCTTTTCTGTTGACAAGGAAGACATTTACCGTTCACTTACTCCCTTCACCATGGTTCTCAAACACTCTGTGAGTGTGTGTGTGTGTGTGTGTGTGTGTGTGTGTGTGTGTGCGTGCGTGCGTGTGCGCGCGCGCCTAATGGTTAAAGTGTTCTTACGTCACGCCAAAGACCCGGGTTCGATTCCCCACATGGGTACAATGTGTGAAGTCCATTAATGGTGTCCCCCGCCGTTATATTGCTGGAATATTGCTAAAAGCGGCGTAAAACTATACTCACTCATTGGATGGAATAAATGTGAGGGTTTTGGGTATGTAATCAAATATTGGAACAGCTTACCATACAAGCTCTTCCACAATTTGTGATTTGTCATGTGAGGTCAATACCCGATCCCGAAACCTGAACATATTCCTGTGATAATCAAGGGCATTCAAAAACAATGGTAATGCCAGCATTAAATCACTGCATGTTAAACCGCAAAGAATGTTCCTCTTGTAGGGAGCAGGTGGAGAAGGATCTCAACTTCCTGGGGCTGCTGGTGATGGAGAACTGCCTGAAGCCGGAGACCACCCCTGTCATCCAGACACTCCGGGAGGCCGCCATCAGAAACATCATGGTCACAGGTACGTGTTGGTAGACAACCCCTGTCATCCAGACACTCCGGGAGGCCGCCATCAGAAACATCATGGTCACAGGTACGTGTTGGTAGACAACCCCTGTCATCCAGACACTCCGGGAGGCCGCCATCAGAAACATCATGGTCACAGGTACGTGTTGGTAGACAACCCCTGTCATCCAGACACTCCGGGAGGCCGCCATCAGAAACATCATGGTCACAGGTACGTGTTGGTAGACAACCCCTGTCATCCAGACACTCCGGGAGGCCGCCATCAGAAACATCATGGTCACAGGTACGTGTTGGTAGACAACCCCTGTCATCCAGACACTCCGGGAGGCCGCCATCAGAAACATCATGGTCACAGGTACGTGTTGGTAGACAACCCCTGTCATCCAGACACTCCGGGGCCGCCGCCATCAGAAACATCATGGTCACAGGTACGTGTTGGTAGACAACCCCTGTCATCCAGACACTCCGGGAGGCCGCCATCAGAAACATCATGGTCACAGGTACGTGTTGGTAGACAACCCCAGTCATCCAGACACTCCGGGAGGCCGCCATCAGAAACATCATGGTCACAGGTACGGTTGGTAGACAACCCCAGTCATCCAGACCTCGGGAGGCCGCCATCAGAAACATCATGGTCACAGGTACGTGTTGGTAGACAACCCCTGTCATCCAGACACTCCGGGAGGCCGCCATCAGAAACATCATGGTCACAGGTACGTGTTGGTAGACAACCCCTGTCATCCAGACACTCCGGGAGGCCGCCATCAGAAACATCATGGTCACAGGTACGTGTTGGTAGACAACCCCTGTCATCCAGACACTCCGGGAGGCCACCATCAGAAACATCTTGGTCACAGGTACGTGTTGGTAGACAACCCCAGTGATCCAGACACTCCGGGAGGCCGCCATCAGAAACATCATGGTCACAGGTACGTGTTGGTAGATAACCCCTGTCATCCAGACACTCCGGGAGGCCGCCATCAGAAACATCATGGTCACAGGTAGTGCTGGTAGACAACCCCAGTCATCCACACACTATGGGAGGCCGTCATCAGAAACATCATGGTCACAGGTAGGAGTGGCCAGACCACCATCAGAAAGATCATGGTCAGGGGGTAGGTGTGGCTAGACCACTATCAGAAACATCATGGTCACAGGTAGGTGTGGCTAGACCACCATCAGAAACACCATGGTCACAGGTAGGTGCAACTACATCACATGGTCACTATTGGCGCTCCAAAATTATTTCAGTTTTACAGATGTCATTATCTTTTACAGTTCTATCAATCTATTTCTCCTGACAGGTGCAAAGGCGGTTTCCACTTAGATGTATAACATTTATGCTTTTTGTAATTAACAAAATGCAAAATATTTTTGAAAATATCAGAATTGTGTTGAACCGACCACACACATCATTTTTCAAGGAATGTATATTGACATTCTCTGCAGGTGACAACATGTTGACTGCCCTGAGCGTGGCCCGGGAGTGTTGTATGGTAGATCCCACAGACCGTATCATCCTTGTTCAAGCCTACCCGCCACAGGCCGACAAGACAGGACCAGAGATAGAGTTTATTTTCGCTGATGAGAAGGAAAAGAAATTTGGCAAGGTCATTATATTTCTGGTCACAATATCATCGTAATTGTTTAAATACATGTATATTTTTGCATGTACCTGTACTTACATCTTTAAGATCAGACAGGCTGTGGAGTAGACTCCTAAAGCGTTCGCTTGTCAGTCTGAAGACTGGGGCTAGATTCCCCACATGGGTACAATGTGTGAAGTCCATTTTCGGTGTACCCTGTCCTAATGTCGGTTGAACAATACCAAAAGCAGAGTAAGGTCAGCAAAATGTTCAGTCCCAATTTCGCACACATCCTGTAACCCGTTTTCACTTGCATTGGGGTTTAAAAGGATAAAACAAGGATTGGGTGGCCCAAAGTCAGCATGATTATGATGAAGATTGATGTAGCCATGTTAAACTGCAACAGGGAACGTACACACGCACGCACGCACGCACGCACGCACGCACGCACGAACATTCAAAAGCTCACGAATATAACTCAATGTTTTGTGCAACAATCTTTTTGAACGACATTAGACCCAATTTCTCCTCGTTTGACTTGAATGGGATTGAATGTAAAAGAAAAGAATAGTATCGAAAAGCTAGCAATTTTTGTACTTTGAACAAGTAAATCCCATGTGCCTTCTAACACACTATAGTGTCTTAACCTGTTTTAGTGAGTGATTATTTTTGTTTTCACGCCACTGATTCACATTATATATCTCCCCTACGCTGTGATATGACTGCATGTTGTTGAAGCAATTTTCACTCACTATCTGCTATCTTACAGGATTCCATCGCCCTTCAGATGGACAACGACAGTTTCCGCTTCGCTCTGACGGGGAAGTCCTGGGCCGTCATAAGACAGCATTTCCCCGACCTGATGTCCAAGGTAGGACAATTTGTTTAGTTGGGTTTTCTACTGTGCTCTCTTCATTGCCCAATCATAGCGGAGTGTTGACCAGTGGAAACATCAGCCCATTGTTCCAAGAAGCCATGGAGTCACCAAACCTGGGTTCCCATTCACAAGGCATTTGTAGCGATACTGCATACAATACATCTTTGAGACACAACAGGACGGTTCTCAAGAGACATACGAATATATGTACATCGGTGTTAGGGTACAATTGTGTGACAGGTCCTATCACATTTTACGACATCACAAAGATTGATTTTCGGCTTTGCAAACAAGGCTCAAGTTTGGTTTTTATCAACCAATGTGATGATCCCTGTTAGGGCTGGGACGGTTGGGTAATAGGTCGGGCCGGGTACCCGTCTCAATACCCCGACCCGTTATGATCATGTGACCAATAGATTAAACAATGTAATGTTATTCTTTCATGAATAAAAGGTTGTATTGTCTTAGAAGATTTAGACATAATTTACAGTCACCTGTTTTGTATAGAATGCAATGTTTAGATATTGGAAAACTTGAAATTTTAGCCTCCGAGTTGAAAATATATTGCCATTTCTTACAAAGAACTTACATAACGGGTATCAGGGTAGGGAAAGGGGATGGGGTACACGGGTGGAAAACTTGGACCCGTCCCAGCCCTATTCCCTGTTCTGCAAAGTACTCCTGAAAAAAGTAAAGAATTTAAATTAGTTTCACTTATGCATGAGATTTGTCCGCAGTGACATTTCAAGTTGTCAGTTTGAATCCAAAATTGACACCCATAACCCTTGTTTGCCACATTTGAGATAATTGAATGCATATAAAATAGACTCGGGAATTCAATGGACTTTCTCATCGTGTAGTTTGAATACGTAAAAATGACTCGTATAAGTCGTTGTTTAAACTTGTGAACAGTTTGCAATCGCATTGTCTGAGTCTGAGAAATAACTCCAATCTGTTTATTCCAGAAGTAGGACCGTTCTACTGTACCGATTTAGTTGATATGTATGACTGAAATATTGATGCATTGTAGCTGTCAGGAACTTACAAAAAACTTTTGAAGATACTATACCTGGCAACCTATTAAAGATATGGACTATTTAGATCGTCGTCAAGGGGACAGTCTTTGCACGCATGGGCCCAGAGCAAAAGGCGCAGTTGGTGGAGAGCTTGCAGGCATTAGAGTGAGTCGCTTGTTTTGTTATCTCTTTCCTGTTTAAATCCCCACCCAGCAGCGTTCAAGCAACATGTCAGTGGCATGTAAACTGTCTTGGTTTCACCCCGTGAAGCGGTGATCGATATCAGGAGCAGCAACAACAACATCAACTAAGTCAGTTGGCCTGACTAACCAATCCATCAATGTACAAGGTCGACACAATGGCTTCTGGCTGTGTGGGCCCTTGTGTCGAGACACATTTTGCATATGCCAAGTATATTATTCCTATGGACTGTTGATCTTTACCATACAATGAAAAATATGTCTTTCCATGACTTGGTTGACGCTTGGTTGGAATATTGCTGAGTGCGGTGTTAACAACAACAACAAACACCTACATAGGTACAACGTGTGAAGCCCATTTCTTGTGTCCACCGGGGGGTGATATTGCTGGAATTTTGCTAAAAGCGGCGTAAAACCAGTCACTCCTTCACTTTCCATGTTAATAACATTTAAAGAAAACGTAACCATAACTTTTGCCTTTGAGTATATTTAATTTATTTATATTTGTTTTAACGGATGGAACTTATTAAGTTTGAAATTGATTTCTAATTCTTTACGACCTGTCAGTTTGAATTCTGAAACCGTACCATTTTGGAGAAATAATGTATTAGAATGATGGCATAAATTTGGTTTTGGACAAATAATATAGATTTATATCTTAATATTGCAAAGTGTATATCCACATATGATAATTATTGTTATTTTACCAGTTACTATGTCGGAATGTGCGGTGATGGGGCTAACGACTGCGGAGCACTGAAAACAGCCCATGCCGGCATCTCTCTGTCGGAGGCTGAGGCTTCAGTAGCCTCGCCTTTCACGTCCAAGAAGCCCACCATCGAGTGTGTGCCTAATGTCATCAGGTAGGTAGCCTACATAGGGCCTGGTCTAACGCATGTAAAGACGGTGGGGTAGCCTAGTGGTTAAAGCGTTCGCTCGTCACGCTTAAGACCCGGGTTCGATCCCCCACATGGGTACAATGTGTGAAGCCCATTTCTGGTGTCCCAGAATATTGCTAAAAAGCGGCGTAAAACCATACTCACTCACTCTAACGCATGGATGATGCATTAATGATATGAAAACATCAATGATATGAATACATCAATGATATGAATACATCAATGATGCGAGTATCTGTAGTGCAGGATCTCTACTGCATCAAATACACAGTGCACGTCTCCATGTTGTTTTCAAAGTTTTGTTTGGCGCTCGTCACCGTTCTGCCACGCATTAATAATTCCAGTGCATGAATTTTCCGGTTGGTTGTTGTATCAGATCAGTGTTGCGACGTCCATTCCGAAATAGTAACCACAACATCATACTTCACGCATTTATGTTTGTTAGGTGTAAATACTTTGATCACGTATCACTGGTCCCTGTGTGTTCTCTAGTCCCTGAACAACATTATTTTTCCCTTCAGCAATACTAAATCCTCAAATGAAGCAAGTCAGGTTCACCCATCTCACTGGGGCTCCATTTCAGTTTAAAAGGAATTGTTTGTTTCTACTTGATTTATATTCAGAGACAAAGAGTTATACTGCATGTACTATGTACAGCATAGCCGTACTGCATCAATTGTTACAGGACTTTTCTGCATCACCTTTTGCTGCATGGTTTCAGGCAGGGTCGAGCGGCGCTCGTGACATCCTTCGGAATCTTCAAGTTCATGGCGTGTTACAGTCTGACGCAGTTCATCTCAGTCCTGCTCATGTACTGGGTCAGCAAGATTGTATTGTCAGCATTGTATTTACTGGTTCATGTACATCAGTGCTGTTTTCAAACGTTGTTTTCCGCTTTCCGAATCCGTTTGAGCTCAAAGCGCCACGCTGCTAGTTTATATATACATCGAAATGAAATCCGACATGTATCTTACCATCAATGGTTTAGTTTGGTTGGTTTGTGTTTACAGACTTGATTATTTACAGATCGCCGCCATATAGCTGGAATATTGCTGAGTGCGGCGTTAACCAACAGACAAACAAACTGCAGATATGCCAGGTGGATCGTAGTTGCATGGCGCGCTGTTTCATTCAAGATATCATTGTGGCTTGTTGACGGACACGGACGAGGACGGTTTGGTAGCCGAGTGGTTAAAGTGTTCGCTCGTCACTCTAAAGTCCCGGGTTCGATTCTCTACATGTGTACAATGTGGAGACCCCCGCAATGATATTGCTGGAATATTACTAAAAGCGGCGTAAAACCTAAACCTCTCACTCGGTCGGCCGGTTCGCCAAAACGTTAACGCTTTTAGTAGCCAAGTGGTTAAGGTGTAGACTTGTCATTCAGAAGACCAGGGTTTGATTCCATTGCCAGAATTATTGAGAATACTATACAAATTTTAGTTTTCTGGTGAGATTCATTGATCAGTGTGAACAAATACTTCAGCATGAACACAATCAGATGTAGGAATGCAGTACACTTGATAGACGCTTTAAATGTCAGTATATGTGTAGTATGTGTAGTTGTAATCATTTTTGTGTCCTCCAGATCGGAGCAAATCTCACTGATGCCGGGTTCCTGGTCATCGACTTGTTCATCGTCACAACTCTGAGTATCACATGTAGGTAACCGTGGTAACACTGTCTCCATCACAGCCCTCAGAACCATTTTTTGAGTAACTATTAAGGTAACACGGTCTCCTTTGCAACCATCAGGATCACATGTAGGTAACCATGGTAACACCGTCTCCGTCACAACCCTCAGAACCATGTTTGAGTAACTATTATGGTAACACTCACAGCCCTCAGGATCACGGGTAGGTAACCATGGTAACACTGTCTCCGTCACAGCCCTCAGTACCACTGTTTGTGTAACTGTTATGGTAACATGATCTTCTTTGCAACCATCAGGATCACGAGTAGGTAACCATGGTAACATCGTCTCCTTCTCAACCCCTAGAATTAAGTACAGGAAACCAAAGACGCCAAATTTCGAAACATACACAACAGTCAGCCAGTCAGTCAGTCAGTCAGTCACCAATCGAGAAATCCTGCGACTCACAAAACCTATCAAAGTTTCATCAGTTTCTGTGTGCCCAAGTGGTATTCAACTCAAGGGAGACAATCATTCTCTTATTTTAGGAACCCATGTGGGCGCAAATAGGCCTCATATTGGTCCACGTCGCCCTAAAACTATACAACCAACCAACCAGCAACCCATGGTCGTTGTAAGAGGCGACTAACGGGATCGGGTGGTCAGACTCGTTGACTTGTCATCGTATCCCATTTGCGTGGATCGATGCTCATGCTGTTGATCATTGGATTGTGTGGTCCAGACTCTATTATGTACAGACCGCCGCCATATAGCTGGAATATTGCTGAGTGCGGCGCTACACAACAACAACAAACACTCTCTTCATGTTATCTCCGGGGCTGTGGGGTAGCCTAGTGTTTAAGCGTTCGTTCTTTACGCCGAACATCCGGGTTTGATTCCCCACATAGGTACAATGTGTGAAGCCCATTTCTGTTGTCCCCCGCCGTGATATTGCCTTGTTATTGCTAAAGGCAGTAAAACTACACTCACTCACTCACTCGACTCACTCACTCACTCACTCACTCACCACCACTCACTCACTCACTCACTCACTCACTCACCACTCACTCACTCACCCACTCACCCACACACCCACACACACCACCCACACTCATGTTATGGCCCTTGTTTCAGTCGGTCGGACGGGCCCATGTGCGGAGCTGGCGAAGGAGCTTCCGCCGTTCAGTCTATTAGCAGTCGCCCCCATCTTGTCCATACTGACCCAGATGGCCATACAGCTGGGCGTACAGGTGTACTGCTTCCTCCATGTCATGAAACAACCCTGGTAGGTAGCGGAAGATCCGGGTTAGAATTGATCTTCAGTAACCCATGCTTGTCGTAAGAGGTGACTAACGGAAACGGGTGTTCATGCTCGCTGACTTGGTTGACACACGTCATCGTATCCCAATTGCGCGGATCGATGCTAATACAGAAAATCACTGGATTGTCTGGTCCAGGCTCGATTATTTACAGATCGCTGCATATAGCTTTAAAGTTGCTTAGTGCTGCGTTAAACTAAGAAATAACCCGAAATCTCCTGAACAATAATTTCCATTCTTTTAGTATGCATACCCTGAACTTTCCGGTATTCTCTGGCTATGTCCTGATGATGTAACTTGTGCTTTAGATAGATGTTACACAAACTCAAAACATAATTTAGAAAAAAACTATTCTTTGTCGGATTCACTGTTGATTTTTTTCTCGTCTGTGTTGAACTTTTGTTGTCACTGCTGAATGTTTGTTGTCACTGTTGAATGTGTGTCATCACTGTTGTTTTGTGTCATAACTGTTGAATGTGTGTCATCACTGTTGAATGTGTGTCATCACTGTTGTTTTGTGTCATCACTGTTGAATGTGTGTCATCACTGTTGTTTTGTGTCATAACTGTTGAATGTGTGTCATCACTGTTGTTGTAATGTTGAATGTGTGTCATCACTGTTGTATGTGTGTCATCACTGTTGAATGTGTGTCATCACTGTTGTATGTGTGTCATCACTGTTGAATGTGTGTCATCACTGTTGAATGTGTGTCGTCACTGTTGTATGTGTGTCATCACTGTTGAATGTGTGTCATCACTGTTGTATGTGCGTCTTCACTGTTGTATGTGTGTCATCACTGTTGAATGTGTGTTGTCACTGTTGTATGTGTGTCATCACTGTTGAATGTGTGTCATCACTGTTGTTATGTGTGTCATCACTGTTGTATGTGTGTTATCATTGTTGTATGTGTGTCGTCACTGTTGAATGTGTGTTGTCACTGTTGTATGTGTGTCATCACTGTTGAATGTGTGTTGTCACTGTTGTATGTGTGTCATCACTGTTGAATGTGTGTCATCATTGTTGTATGTGTGTCATCACTGTTGTATGTGTGTTGTCACTGTTGAATGTGTGTCATCACTGTTGAATGTGTGTCATCACTGTTGAATGTGTGTTGTCACTGTTGTATGTGTGTCATCACTGTTGAATGTGTGTCATCACTGTTGAATGTGTGTTCACTGTTGAATGTGTGTTGTCACTGTTGATCATGTCATCACTGTTGAATGTGTGTCATCACTGTTGTATCACTGTTGTTATGTGTGTCATCACTGTTGTATGTGTGTCATCACTGTTGTATGTGTGTCATCACTGTTGTATGTGTGTCATCACTGTTGAATGTGTGTCATCACTGTTGAATGTGTGTTGTCACTGTTGTATGTGTGTTGGTCGCTGTGTATCATCACTGTTGTATGTGTGTCATCACTGTTGTATGTGTCATCACTGTTGTATGTGTGTCATCACTGTTGTATGTGTGTCATCACTGTTGTATGTGTGTCATCACTGTTGTATGTGTGTCATCACTGTTGTGTGTGTCATCACTGCTGTATGTGTGTCATCACTGTTGTATGTGTCATCACACTGTTGAATGTGTGTCATCACTGTTGTATGTGTGTCATCACTGTTGTATGTGTGTCATCACTGTTGTATGTGTGTCATCACTGTTGTATGTGTGTCATCACTGTTGTATGTGTGTCATCACTGTTGAATGTGTGTCTTCACTGTTGAATGTGTGTCTTCACTGTTGTATGTGTGTCATCACTGTTGAATGTGTGTAATCACTGTTGTATGTGTGTCATCACTGTTGAATGTGTGTCTTCACTGTTGTATTTGTGTCATTACTGTTGTATGTGTGTCTTCACTGTTGTATGTGTGTCTTCACTGTTGTATGTGTGTCATCACTGTTGTATGTGTCATGTTGAATGTCATCACTGTTGAATGTGTCATCACATTTGAATGTGTGTCATCACTGTTGTATGTGTCGTCACTCTTGTATGTGTGTCATCACTGTTGTATGTGTCACCGTTGATTGTGTGTTGTCATTGTTGTATGTGTGTCTCCACTGTTTTATATGTATATTGTCACTGTTGAATGTGTGTCATCACTGTTGCATGTGTGTCTTCACGGTTGAATGTGTGTTGTCACTGTTGTATGTGTGTTGTCACTGTTGTATGTGTGTCATCACTGTTGAATGTGTGTCATCACTGTTGTATGTGTGTCATCACTGTTGTTATGTGTGTCATCACTGTTGAATGTGTGTCATCACTGTTGTATGTGTGTCATCATTGCTGTATGTGTGTCTTCACTGTTGTATGTGTGTCATCACTGTTGAATGTGTGTTGTCACCCGTTGAATGTGAGTCATCACTGTTGTATGTGTCATCACTGCTGTATGTGTCATCATCGTTGTATGTGTCATCACTGTTGAATGTGTGTCATCACTGTTCAATGTGGTCTTCACTGTTGTATGTGTGTCATCACTGTTGAATGTGTCATCACTGTTGTATGTGTCATCACTGTTGTATGTGTGTTCACTGCTGAATGTGTGATCATCACCGTTGATTGTGTGGTCTTCACCGCTGTATGTGTGTTATCACTGTTGTATGTGTGTCATCACTGTTGAATGTGTGTCATCATTGTTGTATGTGTGTCTTCACTGTTGAATGTCTGTCATCACTGTTGTATGTGTGTCATCACTGTTGTATGTGTGTTGTCACTGTTGAATGTGTGTTGTCACTGTTGAATGTGTGTCATCACTGTTGTATGTGTGTCATCACTGTTGTATGTGTGTCATCACTGTTGTATGTGTGTCTTCACTGCTGTATGTGTGTTGTCGCTGTTGTATGTGTGTCATCACTGTTGAATGTGTGTCTTTTCATGCTGAATGTGTGTCTCACTGTTGTTATGTGTCTTCACTGTTGAATGCGTGTCATCACTGTTGTATGTGTCATCACTGTTGAATGTGTGTCTCACTTAGTTGTATGTGTGTCATCACTGTTGTAATGCGTGTGTTCACTGTTGTATGTGTGTCTTCACTGTTGTATGCGTCATCACTGTTGCAGTATGTGTCATCACTGTTGAATGTGTGTTGTCATCACTGTTGAATGTGTGTTGTCATTGCTGAATGTGTGTTGTCACTGTTGTATGTGTGTCATCACTCTGGTATGTGTGTCATCACTGTTGTATGTGTGTCATCACTGTTGATTGTGTGTTGTCATTGTTGTATGTGTGTCTCCACTGTTTTATATGTATATTCACTGTTGAAAGTGTGTCATCACTGTTGCATGTGTGTCTTCACTGTTGAATGTGTCATCACTGTTGTATGTGTGTTGTCACTGTTGTATGTGTGTCATCACTGTTGAATGTGTGTCATCACTGTTGTATGTGTGTCATCACTGTTGTATGTGTGTCATCACTGTTGAATGTGTCATCACTGTTGTATGTGTGTCATCACTGTTGTATGTGTGTCATCACTGTTGTATATGTGTCATCACTGTTGAATGTGTGTTGTCACTGTTGAATGTGTGTCATCATGTTGTATGTTCAATGTGTGTGTGTCATCACTGTTGTATGTGTGTCATCACTGTTGAATGTGTGTCATCACTGTTGATCATTGTATGTGTCATCACTGTTGTATGTGTGTCATCACTGTTGTATGTGTGTCATCACTGTTGTATGCGTGTCATCACTGTTGTGTGTATCACTGTTGTTGTGTGTCATCACTGTTGTATGTGTGTTATCACTGTTGTATGTGTGTCATCACTGTTGAATGTGTGTCATCACTGTTGAATGTGTGTCATCACTGTTGAATGTGTGTCATCACTGTTGTATGTGTGTCATCACTGTTGTATGTGTGTGTCACTGTTGAATGTGTGTCATCACTGTTGTATGTGTGTCATCACTGCTGTATGTGTGTCATCACTGTTGAATGTGTGTAGTCATTGTTGAATGTGTGTTGTCACTGTTGTATGTGTGTCATCACTGTTGAATGTGTGTCATCACTGTTGTATGTGTGTCATCACTGTTGAATGTGTTTTGTCATTGTTGAATGTGTGTTGTCACTGTTCAATGTGTGTTGTCACTGTTCAATGTGTGTCATCATTGTTGTCTGTCATCACTGTTGAATGTGTGTCATATCTGTTGAATGTGTGTTGCCGCTGTTGAATGTGTGTTGTTACTGTCGCAGGTTTGTGCCCTACATCGACAACGAGGACGACTACTACGCTAGCTACGAGAACTCCGCCGTATTCCTGATTTCAAACTACCAATACATCACGCTAGCGGTCGCCTTTTCTAAGGGAGCGCCATTTAGGAAGTCTATATTTTCCAATTGTAAGTATACAGCTTTAGATATGACCAAGCTGCAATCTTCAGAACAGAGACATTGCTGTGGAAGATATATATATATATATATGTCAGAGTAGAGACTGCGATCGGAGATTCTACCAGTAGAGATTGCGATCGGAGTCTCTACCAGTAGAGACTGCGATCGGAGTCTCTACTGGTAGAATCTCCGATCCTACTAGTAGAGATTGCAATCGTAGTCTCAACTAGTAGAGACTACGATTATATGGAATAACCTATGCAAGCAAGTGCAAGCCTTTGCAAGCAAGTATAATAAGTGGGGATAATGTTTTCCTATTATTTGCCAGTTATAATTGAACTTATTTATTGTTATCGTGTTAACTTTATATGTTATGTCTGTTTTGGAGTAAGGTATTTTGTTTTTGTTTTTTGAGTGGAGTCCAAATTTGGCAGCTTGGCCTCATGATGTAAATACAGTGTTACAATCCATTTTTATTTTTATTTTGATATTGTTTACGGTGAGGTCTTAAATGTTTGTTATCAAAGTCTGTTAAAAGTAGGAAGTTCATTCAGATGTGTTTCAAAAGTTATGATCAGTAATTGTTATAAAACACTGCTTTCCAAAGAGGTGGGGAAATGACCAGGTGGGGATATGGCAGATGGGGTAATGACCTGGTGGGGAATTGCCCTACACCTATCCTCCCAAAATGCCGACATGCCAAGACACCTAAAACTACTAAGTTTAATGTTTGCCAGTTAACTGCTCAGTGCTGATTAAATACCTGACCTGCCTTACTTGGACCTGTTGTTATTAAACAGTAACAGTTGATCTCTTGATGAAAGAAGTTGACTCCCAAAAACATGTCCATGACTCCCTCTCATGACACCAGGGAGTCATGATTTACTCCTAATTTTTTTATGCCAAGGGCAAACACTGATTATGCATTTGATCTTGCTTGTAATCAGTTTTGTAATAAATGTATATATTGTAATATGATCTCTCAAGTCACATTTGTATTTTTAGTCCTTAATATATCTGTAGAAGTGGAAACAGTCTAGTGTTATATCTGAATAAAATGCATAGTACTGTTCAGAAAAAAGTGTCTTTGTTGTTTTCCCACAGATCACTCGGAGTTTCTACCAGTTGAAGACGATTGCAGCCTCTACTAGTAGGATCGGAGTTTCTACCAGTTGAATTGGAAAATGTACTGGTAGAATCTCCGATTCTACTGGTAGAGACTCCGATCGCAATCTCTACTGGTAGAATCTCCTATTCTACCAGATCGCAGTCTCTACCCTGACATATATACTGGTATGCGAGACATAGGGAACAAAACGTACCTGAATGAGTAGCCAACATGTAGATTTCATAGTTTTAATTTCTGGGCCCTTATTCTCCAAACGATCTTGGCCCAAAGAATTCTTAACTTTGATCGTAGCCAATGTGTTGAGAATGGCCTTAAGAAGTTCGTAGGGCTACGAACGTTTCGAGAATAGCTAGCCTGATTGTGAAACGTATGTCGATACATTAATATTTTGGACAACGTAATATGTTGATTTCGAAGGTCTTTGGAATTACGAAATACCGGAGTTCAGCAACATTGCTTAACAGTGTGGGTGGTTGGATTCCGTCTTTGTGACTCAATTTGGAGGAGGCACGAAGGCGTGGTGTTTAGTCAAGAAAAGAGGGCGCATAAATAAAGGTTTGGTGAATATGCTGTGAAGCTTCAGAACTCTAAATCTAGGATAAGATGTATTATCATTGGTTCCAGACTTGTTCCTCCTGAACATCGCTATCTGTTTGGCCGGCTGTTTGTGGATCTCTACAGTGCCCACACAGGGACTAGCGGACATACTTGAGGTAGGATCCTTGGGCCACACTTCAGTTACTTCCCGTTTTAAGTGACAGAAAATGTGTTTAATGATGTTGTATCTCTGAGACGCAAGAGAGTATATTTTACGAAAGAACCCATCTCTAGCCCAGCATGACTGACCAAGTATAGATTGCCTCAGGAAAAAAGAACATGTCCTTGACTTCTATTGCATTTAATTTATTTTGTTTTGTGAGATTTTGTTTTTTAAATAAGAGATTTACATTTCTGGGATTAAGTAAAAGTGACTAAAGTCATTTTCTTCAATGTGTGCTACCATAACCCAAAGGCAGGGGACGTTGTTAATATTCTCAACCACTCTTTTGTTTGATAATAAAACTGAAAAGAATGGATTTTGTATCTCCTGCTCTGCATTGTGGTTTAGCTTCACGGCGTAAAAAGGGGAGGTGGGGTAGCTTAGTGGTTAAAGCGTTGACTCGTCGAAGACAGGGTTCGATTCCCCACATGGGTACAATGTGTGAAGCCCATTTCTGGTGTCCCCCGCCGTGATATTGCTTGAATATTGCAGAAAGTGGCGTAAATACCAACTCACTCACTCACTCACTCACTAGGAGACGGAATACAAATGTTACTTTTGAACATATCCTAGTATTCAATACTCAATAACACTTGCAACTCTGAAAACGCGTAATATTCATCTCCTGATCACCATAATGAGACACAACATTGGAACTTCTATTGGTAGTTGCTGCCGTTCCCGTCCATAACTTATGCCATGGTGCACGTCGGCATTGCTCTCTTCAACTTCCTGATTTCTATCTTGGTTGAGGTGAGTAGTCCATGTGAACAGACCCGTGCAGATCCGGGATAGAATCCTGTAACCCATACTTGTCGTAAAAGGCGACTAAGAGGGTCGGGTGGTCAGGCTGGCTGACTTGGTTGACTCGTATTCCAACTGTGTAGATCGATGCTCATTGTGTTGATCACTAGATTGTCTGGTCCGGGCTCTGTTATATTCAGACTGCCGCCATAGAGCTGGAATATTGCTGAGGGTGGCGTTTAACGACAAACAAACTGACCATGTGAACAACTGAACTTAACTTAACTCTATTCCAGTTATTTGAGAGCCTATTGGTCGGCCTCCCAGATCCCAGAGAATCAATTTTACAATGAGTCCAGCTTAACATTTACGAGTCTACATTGCCTTAGCTTTTGGGAATCAAGAAGTGTTCTGGGTTCCTCTGGATTTTAGTTGTAAGCTTAACTCAGCCAAAGAACCTGTCAGCGTAATATCTGAGGACGCAATGCAGACAATATGACAGAGGAATGTTTTAATCACTTCTGGACCAGACAATCCAGAGATTGGCATTATCTACGTACTTGTAATACGATGACGTGCATCAACCAAGTCAGCGATTTTGATATCCTAATACTAAGAGTCTAATACACTGGGTAACCGCTTACAACCCCAGGATAGGTTGGGGGGATCTGGTATAGCATGTGACCTCCATAGCACCTTACCAGGTCAATGAAATAAACAGGCAGTGTGATAACATTAGCCAAATATTCTCTGTTTCTACAGACATACGTGATGGACAATACTTCTCTCCAGCAGAGCTGTCGAAATTTCTTCAAAAACTGTCTCCCTTCCTCGAAGACAAAATATGCCGCCATTGAAGACGACATTTCAGGGAATCCATCATGGCCGCCGGTGAGCCCGTCAACGGTCAGCCTAGCCGTGATCTTCCAGAGACTGGACAGTGCTCACCACGTTCCAAAAGATCTCAACACTGCTCCAGGGAAAGAGGTTCTTGAGGATCTCATTGAAGAATCTGACATTGACCCACAGATTACCAAATCTCTGGATGGAGTGACCCACAACCCAAGGAGTATCACATCTCCAAACGGGGTGACCCCGGATCTTACCCAGACTGCAACAGCAAACTACCCCCAGAGGCAGATATCGTCAGGGGATGCCGATTACCACGTGGGGCGGATGGAAGCTCCACTTCTAAATAATGACACTTCAAGTTCCAACTGCGGGATAGATAATCCCGTATTGACAACTGTTGAAGACAACGGCAAATTCACCACGACCTTCTGATACGACTTGACCGTGACATTCTGTTCCGACGTGACCTTAACCCCTAACATTCACTCACAAAGACGATAATCCTCAAAGTCAAACTTTTTGCAGTGACATATTTATGTCACTATTTACAAAACGAGTTAGTGAGTATTGTTTTACGCGATTTCCAGCAATATTCCAGCAATATCACGGCGGGGACACCAGAAATTGGTTTCATACATTGTTCCCAAGTGGTGAATGGAACCTGGACTTTCAGCGTGACGAGTGAACGCTTTAACCACAAGGTTACCCCACAGCTCCTTTTACACAGCTGACATTACTCAGATCATACACGTTGTCCTCAAGACAGCTGTATGAACCCGCTCTGAAGTTCCTCATCTGCTACAGACTTGTTTACAACCAGACTTTATTCATGCAATGTAAACGAATCCAACTTGAACAGATCCTTCCGTACTTTGAATGGCGATTGAATCTCTCACTCACTCACACACTCACACACTCACACACTCACACACACACACACACACACACACACACACACACACACACACACACACACACACACACACCATCATTTAGTCGTGATTACTTTTGCGACATCCTTCCCATTTTGTGTTTTGTAGTATTCTTTCAGTTGTCACAGTTGTTTAAACATACTGCCAACAGAAGAGCGGTCGAAATTAACGTCGGTCCTAAGGCCCCAACACGACTGAAAACCACTCTGACCCAAAGCTTTTGTTTTCTGCAGGTCCTTATGGCCATGTTTGCTGGGGATTACTTATATTGCAGCTACAATATAGGACCTACACATTCTGATTTATGGTTCTGGGTCCTCATGGCCTGCCGCTTTTCAGGGTGAAGTGCAAACACTGAAACAGAAGGTGTTCATTGTTTAGGTGTTTCTTCACACTTACGATGACAATTGTGCAGCACGAAATGACTCTGAAAGCACATTGCGTTTTTTTGTGTTTCATGTATGGAAATCAGCGCTATCATTACCCAGACATCATATACTGCTAGAGTTGTCGGACTTGGATTGTGAGAAATTTTAAAATGTAATGTCAGGGAGATTTATTAACAGTATACTGTAATCCGAATACACAGTGCCTTTTATAAAGTGGTCAAATGCCACATACCGTATTTCCTCTGATAAGCGCCGGGGATCTAATAAGCGCCGGGGGGTAAAGAAGCACGGTAACAATTACGGTAATTACCCCCAGCAGGCGCAAAAGCGCTGGGCCTCTAATAAGCGCCAGGTATGGAAGACCGTTGATAAAATATGCGGCCGGGAGCTTATTAGAGGAAATACGGTATGTTAAATTCGGGATTGCAATTTATTCAGTAAAGTACAGATTCTAGTACTTAGTTAGGAACTCATCAAAATGTACTAGAATCGGTTCGTATACTTTTCGGAGAAAGTGTAACTCCAAATATAGCATATGTAGCAGTATACTGTATTGGCTGTGGAATTCATTATATGAAAAATCTAAAATATTGTACTGTGAAAATATCGTGATGCGTAATGTATTGTGAACAAATTGTCGTGATATGTAACTAGTGTGAACCAAATATCGCGATGCGTAACGTATTGTGAACAAAATATCGTGATATGTAACGTATTGTGAACAAAATGTCGTGATGCGTAACGTATTGTGACCAAATATCGCAATACGTGACGTATTGTGACCAAAATATCGTGATACGTAACGTACTGTGAACAAAATATCGCAATACGTAACGTATTGTGAACAAAATATCGCGATACGTATCGAATTGTGATCAAAATATCGCGATACGTATCGTATTGTGAACAAAATATCGCGATACGTATCGTATTGTGATCAGAGTAATACTACTTGTATCGCGTCGTAAACATAACATCGCAATACTTATAGTTTCGAGAGATAGTCGCACCGTGACATTCCTTGAATACATGATGATGTATGAAGTGAAATAAGCTGAGTTGCATATTAAACATATAATAATAGTACTATCTAACAGAGAAAAGAACACTAATGATTTTCTCAACTTGTAAGACATTTTTAGATGTGAAATATATACTGAAAGGCAAAAGAAACGTCGTAATATTAGAAATGACATTTGAGTATCAATGGAGTATTTGAACCTATTTTTTTAAATATACACCAGAAGTCAAGTTTGAGGAAACATGAATCGTATAGCCTGCATTGCCCAATAAAGTATTGTTTGAGATCGAAGTTAGAAATGTTTCTTCTTTTTAGAGAGGGAAAAGTTCCCACAAACACAACATTGAAATCGAGATGCACGTGCGTAGCGACCAGAACTGGTATAAACTGGTCGCAACAGACATCGACTATGGAGCGCTGCCATTGGCATTTTTAGCAATCAGTAGTTAAAATAAAGGACACGAGATGTGCAGCTGATTTTGATCTTAATAATTGTTTGTCGATTAAATAGATAGTTGACAGTAAGGCGTATAATTCTCCATATTAGTTATCCCAGTTCTGGTCGCAACACACGTCAGTGTGGACAGTACCATTCGTAACTACACGGAAAGAGGCGAGTAGTTACGAATGTGGACAGTACGTCTCGGCGTTTGACGTAGGCGGTTCCGGCAGTTGACTCCGCCCTCGGCCTGGTCACGTGACCTTATTCGCACTCCTTACAGACAGTGTGAATGGCTGTTCAGCTTAACCAAAAGAAATGTCGGTGAACTGATTCAGAACTCGTCGTCTACCAAAGGTTTGCTGGTTTACACTCCGTGTCTGTCTTGTTCATGGTATTGTCCAGACTATTGGCTTGAGTGTCGTGAACTAAGGGTTGTGACTCTGAGGCCAAGCACCCACAATGTCAGTAATAACATACATAGTAATAACATATATAATACATATGGCAGGCTGTCAGATATATATAAAAGTATACCATAGGTGGACATATATGACACACAGACTAACACACATTACGGCTGTACGGCGTGGTATGTAAACAACCGAGTCTGGTCCAGACAATCCAGTGATTGACAAAATCTGACACGTTGACAGAGCATGTGTTTATGAATCGCAACACAAAATGTGATGAGACCAGGTGTTCGTGAAATGGTGAGTGTATCCTGCCCCACCGGTGGCACTGATGCATCAAATTGTGAAATGTCCCCAACATGTTTAATATGAAACCTTTTGAAAGCTTTCTGAGGCCTGGAAGGTTGTAACCTTGATTGGACAACTTCTGAGCACGATGAGGAAGAGTCTGAAATCTTGGTAAAAAGAGCATGCTCGAGTGTACCTGTAAAGGTGTGACATGTAAACACCAAAGGCTGCAGCTGGAACTTTTGGAATATTGCTCGACTTGTAACGATATATTTGTTTTCTTGGGGGTGGAATAGGTGGGTGAGTGGTCTTGGTGGCTTAGGGAAGAGATTTTGTCTCCTTATTAAATATTTTCAGAACAAAGGATGTCACTGCAGAAGAGGAACTATTACTGTTCCACTTTGCTTACTTTAATTCCGCAGCAGTGCAGTTGGGATATGAATCGCAGAACATACATGTAGCTCAACAGATAGATTAAAACTAATCACTTCAGGGTGATTAGGGCGTCATTGACCGGTGAAGATCTGGGATAGAATTTATCTTCAGCAACCCATGTTTGTCGTAAGATGCGACTAACGGGATCGGGTGGTCAGGCTCGCTGACTTGGTTGACACATGTCATCGAATCCCAGTTGCGCAGATCGATGCTCGTGCCGTTGATCACTGGATTGTCTGGTCCAGACTTGATTATTTACAGACCACCGCCATATAGCTGGAATATTGCTGAGTGCTGCGTTAAACAACAAACAATCCAATCCAGGGTTATATTATGAGGGGGAGGAATCACACGTCCTCTAGGTTCATCAAGGCGAAGACTACCCATGCTTGTAGTATGACCTGCCCCGAGCCAACAGAAATATGTTGGCAAATGTGGTGATCTATCTAGTGTAAATGAGACAGCAGTTGTATAAGAGTCAACAAACCCTTGGCTCTGCCTCGGAAACATGAAGTTCGAAATGAACATTTCTGTGTAGAACATGTACACCAGATCCATGTGCAGTTGGTTCTTTAGATGCAGGCAGTATACAGACTTGGATCAGGCAGCTTCATTGTCCAAGCAGGTTGATTTAAATCGTTCAAGCATCGTTTTCTTTGTTTAATGACACTTCATACTTAACATAGACAAAAGGTGAATGAATAGCCATAGAAAAAAAGGGTGCCCTCTAGTCCGCCTGTACACAGCGTAGAATCAATGTTTCAGTCTGACATTGTGCAACAGAACGTGAAGCACAGTCTCCTTATATATTCTAACCCACTCACTCACCATAACCATCACTGGTGCGTTGAAAGAGGACGTTCTGCACATTAATTAACCCCATCAGGTCGCGGGCTTCGTGGCAGCTGTTCTGACAGCACGTTGAGGTCTTCATGCCTTGGCTAGCAGGTGTGTGCAGGATTGCTGTGATGGAGTATGAACGACTAAGTGAGACGAAACCCTGTTGGGGTATCACTGTTGGCCTGGTGCTAGCCGCGACCGGAACAGCAATCCTCTGCGTGTGGTTAAATCGGACATATTTCAACACGTCGGGCACACTGAGTTTGTGCAATGCAGCAAATGTGACGTTCGGATATGACCATAGCAGCAAAAATGGTAAGATCATCATCATCATCATCATCATCATCATCATCATCATCATCATCATATGATCATGAATACAAAAGTAACTAAAGCGCAAGATATTGCACCATTCAATATTCCAGTTTGGTTGGTTGGTTTGCTGTTTACGACGCACTCAGCAATATTCCAGCTATATGACAGCAGTCTGTATCATATCGAGTCTGGACCAGACAATCCAGTGATAAACAGCATGAGCATCAATCTACGCAACGTGGGAACCGATGACATGTGTCAACCAAGTCAGCGAGCCTGACCTCCCTATCCCATTAGTCGCCTCTTACAACAAGCATGGGTTACTGAAGATCAATTCTAACCCGGATCTTCTCGGGTGTTGTTATTCCAGTAACCCGAAGGGTATAAATGGTTGTCAAATACTGAAATCATTCGCACTTGCAGCCGTTCAAGGTATGTAAATATTCCACAAGGCGGAAAGGTAGCCCATCATTCTGACAGTTTGTCTGTTTGGTGTATAACGTCTCACTCAGCCACGGTCTGTAAATACTAGTCTGGAAGACACTGTCCCGTGACTGATCTTCCGCGTCGATTGACTGGGATACGATGACGTCTGACAACCAAACTCAGCAAGCCTGACCACCCGATTCCATGAGTGGCGTCTTGCGACAAGCATGAGTTACTGAAGATCATTTCTAACCCTGATCTTCATGGGTAAGCCCTGGTTCGATTCTGAACTTAGTAACAATGTGTAATCTCATTCCTGGTGTGCCCTGGCTTAGTGCTGGAATATTGCTAAAAGTGGTTTAAAACCTACTCACTCACTCACATACTCACTCACTCACTCACCCACCCACTCACTCACTCACTCACATACTCACTCACTCACTCACTCACTCACTCACCCACCCACCCACCCACCCACCCACTCAATAACTCAAGCACTCACTCAAGCACTTACTTACTTAAAGTTAAATGTGCAGATGGTCAATTTGTTGATATTAACTATTCCAGTAATATATGGATGTTAGATTTGTCTGGTGACACATACGATCTGCTATGTGGTACAAAGCGACCATGGTGTTACGATTGTATTGAGCCTATGTTAAGATGTGGGAGTGAATGACACCAGAGATCTTGAGTGTAGTATTCCAATAGGACGACCCGCCTATATACATAAGGCTGACATGTATGGCCTCATATCATCTTGCTGGCAGGTACTGTCCTTATATTAAAAATCCCCAGACCGAGATAATCCCCAGACCAATAGGGACAGGACTGGTTCCATAAGTAATAATAATAATGAGTCCATTTGTATGGCGCCAACACCTTACACTTTGTGTATGCCCATAGCGCTACAATTATACTACAATGTCAATTTAAACTCAAGGCAGTAATTTTTGTCCAGGTATGACTGTCGGAAGAGATATGTTTTTAGCTGGCTCTTGAAAAGCGAGAGTGTTTCGAGTTCTTTGAGTTCATTTGGGAGTTTGTTCGATAGAACTGCAGCATTATAATTGAAATAATTAAATATACTGTAGTGTAGACTGCTGCAGGCATGGTGAGCGTCACTGTCTAGACATATTGTAACTGTAAGCAGAGGTCATATAATAGACCTGTGATATGGCCTCTGCGGTACTGTATGTCTTCTTCACTTTAGCCAATATCATTGGAGTTTATCAAGCACAATAAGATTATATGAATATCACATAATAAAACACAATATTGCACAAACATAGTTTTAACAACATTAAGGGGCGGTGGGGTAGCCTAGTGGTTAAACCGTTGGCTCGTCACGCCGTATACGTAGACCCGGGTTCGATTCCCCACATGGGTACAATGTGTCAAGCCCATTTCTGGTGTCCCCCGTCGTGATATTGCTGGAATATTGCTAAAAGCGGCATAAAACTCACTTTAACGACATAATTCAACAATGTAGTTAACAGAATCGCATATACTGAATGTGATGGGATGTTATATGATTATTATCATGGATATGTTTATGATAATAGTTATGGTATTATACGATATGATTGATATAACTGTCATGATATAAAACAAAGTGAGGATAAACCCAAGAATGACGTCACAAGCCTTATTTAGCTGCTTGTATAGTGTTCATTTTGATCTATCAGTCATGCATTTGTATTCATACTCATTCTGATTATATCGATTCACAAACATATTTACATGTCTATATACGGTCGTGGCTCGCTAAACTCCAACAGCAGCTGTTGTCACGAACTGACGTTTTCCCTGCCTTTATGTCACTGACAGTCGAGAACCAGGGAACAGAGGTGGTGTGGGGGTGGGGGTGGGCTGTGGGGGTGTTTGTGGGTGGAAGATGGGGGAGGATGAGGTGGTCGAGGATCGGGGGTAGAGGATTGGGGGTTTGGTTGTTGCATATCAGTGACACTTTAACATGTGACTGAGTTAGTGGCAAGAGTGGGAATCTAGATGAATTGCCTCAAATGTCACTAATTAGTGCAGTGGCATTATAATAGATTTGCAACGGTTAGTCCCACTGCCACCATCAGTAAGTCACATTGCCACCATCAGTGAGTCATAGTGCCATCACATGTGAGTCACAGTGCCACCATCGGTAAGTCACATTGCCACCATCAGTGAGTCACATTGCTACCATCAGTGAGTTATATTGCCACCATCAGTGAGTCACATCAGTGAGTTATATTGCTACCATCAGTGAGTTATATTGCCACCAACAGTGAGTCACATCAGTGTGTTATATTGCTACCATCAGTGAGTTATATTGCCACCATCAGTGAGTCACATCAGTGTGTTATATTGCTACCATCAGTGAGTCATATTGCCACCAACAGTGAGTCACATTGCCACATCAGTGAGTGACATTGCCACCATCAGTTTGTTATATTGCAACCATCAGTGAGTCATATTGCCACATCAGTGAGTCACATTGCCAACATCAGTGTGTTATATTGCCATCACCAGTGCGTCATATTGCCACCATCTGTGGGTCATATTGCCACCTTCAGTGAGTCATATTGCCACCATCAGTGAGTTATATTGCCACCATCAGTGAGTCATATTGCCACCATCAGTGAGTCACATTGCCACCATCAGTGTGTTATATTGCCATCACAAGTGCGTCATATTGCCACCATCAGTGAGTCATATTGCCACCATCAGTGAGTCATATTGCCACCATCAGTGAGTCACATTGCCTCCTTCAGTGTGTTATATTGCCATCACCAGTGTGTCATATTGCCACAATCAGTGAGTCACATTGCCACCATCAGTGAGTCACATTGCCACAATCAGTGAGTCATATTACCATCATCAGTGAGTCACATTGCAACCATCAGTGAGTCATATTGCCACCATCAGTGTGTTATATTGCCATCACCAGTGCGTCATATTGCCACCATCAGTGAGTCATATTGCCACCATCAGTGTGTTAAATTGCCACCATCAGTGAGTCATATTGCCACCATCAGTGAGTCACATTGCTACCATCAGTGAGTCATATTGCCACCATCAGTGAGTCACATCAGTGAGTTATATTGCTACCATCAGTGAGTTATATTGCCATCATCAGTGAGTCACATCAGTGAGTTATATTGCTACCATCAGTGAGTTATATTGCCACCATCAGTGAGTCACATCAGTGAGTCACTTTGCTACCATCAGTGAGTTATATTGCTACCATCAGTGAGTCACATCAGTGTATTATATTGCTACCATCAGTGAGCTATATTGCCAACATCAGTGAGTCACATCAGTGAGTTACATTGCCACCATCAGTGAGTCATATTGCAAACAACAGTGAGTCACATTGCCACCATCAGTGAGTCACATTGCCACCATCAGTGTGTTATATTGCCATCACCAGTGCGTCATATTGCCACCTTCAGTGCGTCATATTGCCACCATCAGTGAGTCATATTGCCATCTTCAGTGAGTCATATTGCCACCATCAGTGAGTCATATCGCCACCAACAGTGAGTCACATTGCCACCATCAGTGAGTTACATTGCCACCATCAGTGAGTCATATTGCCACCAACAGTGAGTCACATTTCCACCATCAGTGAGTCACATTGCCACCATCAGTGTGTTATATTGCCATCACCAGTGCGTCATATTGCCACCTTCAGTGAGTCATATTGCCACCATCAGTGAGTCATATTGCCACCATCTGTGGGTCATATTGATACCTTCAGTTAGTCATATTGCCACCATCAGTGAGTCACATTCCCACAATCAGTGAGTCATATTGCCACCATCAGTGAGTCATATTGCCACCTTCAGTGAGTCATATTGCCACAATCAGTGAGTTACATTGCCACAATCAGTGAGTCATAATGCCACCAACAGTGAGTCATATTGCCACCATCAGTGCGTCACATTGCCACCATCAGTGTGTTACATTGCCACCATCAGTGCGTCATATTGCCACCATCAGTGAGTCATATTGCCACCATCAGTGAGTCATATTGCCACCATCAGTGAGTCATATTGCCACCATCAGTGAGTCATATTGCCACCATCAGTGAGTCATATTGCCACCATCAGTGAGTCACATTGCCACCATCAGTGAGTCATATTGCCACCATCAGTGAGTCACATTGCCACCATCAGTGAGTCACATCAGTGAGTTACACTGCCACCACCAGTGCGTCATATTGCCACCTTCAGTGAGTCACATTGCCACCATCAGTGAGTCATATTGCCACCATCAGTGAGTCATATTGCCACCATCAGTGAGTCATATTGCCACCAACAGTGCGTCAGTATTGCCACCATCAGTGCCATTGCCATCAGTGAGTTACATTGCCACCATCAGTGAATCATATTGCCACCATCAGTGAGTCACATTGCCACCATCAGTGAGTCACATCAGTGAGTTACACTGCCACCACCAGTGCGTCATATTGCCACCTTCAGTGAGTCACATTGCCACCATCAGTGAGTCATATCGCCACCATCAGTGAGTCATATTGCCACCATCAGTGAGTCATATTGCCACCAGTGCGTCATATTGCCACCATCAGTGTGTCATATTGCCACCATCAGTGAGTCACATTGCCACCATCAGTGAATCATATTGCCATCATCAGTTCGTCACATTGCCACCTTCAGTGAGTCATATTGCCACCATCAGTGAGTCACATTGCCACCATCAGTGAGTCGTATTGCCACCATCAGTGAGTCACATTGCCACATCAGAGAGTCACATTGCCACCATCAGAGAGTCACATTGCCACCATCAGTGAGTCATATTGCCACCATCAGTGAGTCACATTGCCACATCAGTGAGTCGTATTGCCACCATCAGTGAGTCACATTGCCCCATCAGTGAGTCACATTGCCCCATCAGTGAGTCGTATTGCCACCATCAGTGAGTCACATTGCCCCATCAGTGAGTCACATTGCCGCCATCAGTGAGTCACATTGCCCCATCAGTGAGTCATTTTGGGACATCCTTTGAGTCAGGCTGCTGCATGCTATGAGTCAGTTGCTACTTTAATGTAACTATACAGGAATCACACATTCACACACATATATTTATTTTTGATTGAGAAGTTTGATGAATGCAGCTGTCAAACAACGCCCACATGTTCTCTCCACATGAGTTGACTAGTATACCCTTGCCATGCCGAATACAGCCTTTGGGGGCTACTAAAACTGTGTACAGGTAAAACAGGAATAGTATACAGTCTTTGAAAGAATGTGTCAGAATATCATAGACAATACATCGGACTGATTGTCTTGTATCCTGTGTTCGTGGTTTGATCAGATGATGACTTAATAAAAGAGCTAATCAAACTTTTCCGGTTTTACAACAACGGATCTGTCAGGAGGCAGAATGCATACACATAAGTGTCTGACAGTGTAATACATATTTGACATGTTTTGTTCAGTTTCTACAGAGGCCATATACCGATCGGTATATGGTCTCTGGTTTCTATGATAAATTATATATATATATATTGTATTACATCTTTTTTTTAATACAGTCTGATAGGCTCGACCACGTAGGTTGGTGGTTAAGTTTTTTCTAATTACAAACTCGCAAAGACGAACACAAACACACCGACAAAGTATCACACTAAAGTAATAGAAAAAAACTGTTTTTTTTCACATTTATATCTACAATTTAGGTAGTTAATATGTGAAAGTGTGAAATATCTGTTAAACTAACTATTCGGCCTAGCTACAGTCGCAGTAGGAGGGAGATAGGAAACGCAAAACAGGGTCTTTACAGAGGTGAGATTAGGGCAGAAATGAGAAATGCTATTTTATTCTAAGTCCAAAGCGACTTATTTAGAACAGACCATGGCTTCATGCAAATTAGTGTGTGAAAATATTGTATTACAAAGGACACTTTTTAAATGATTATTTTGAAATTAGACTTAGCTTCATTATAAACGATAGCAGACGTAAAAAAAATAATAACTTTAATACTGAAACTATTAAGGATCAAGCTACCATGGCGTCTCACCATCACTATAAAAAGAAACAGGTAGGAGGGGCCGTCTCAAAAGCAAAACCAGGACGGGTGTCGCAGACGGTGGTTGGGGTCGGGCTGGGGAACTGAGATATTAACTAAGATAAGATAATCAATAGATGAGACATATTGAATACACATGAAAAAACATAAATTATCTTTGAGATGACCCCTTGTGCCTGTGGGCAGCACGTCATGCCAGTGAGTCGACGGTTCGTCGTCATACCTGGCTGAGCGACCTAATTGCCATCTATAGTCTGATCTATTGTTTTCAGCAGCTGTTCGTATTTTTTCTAATACCCCCTTCACACTTAAGGCGGAATGAGCCGGAATGCCGTCGGAATGAAAAATTCTGGAGATTCATGGAAATTCGAGCTGCATTCTAAAACTTCTTACTCCATTCCGAATGCACTCCAACTATTCGTGTCAATTCGTGTAACATGCCCGAATGTTTTGAACATGTCCAAAACTTTCGAGGTACATTCAAAGTGGAAAAATATCGAACAACATTTGAAGTGTATTCTAACTGCATTCTAAGTATTCTTACTGCATTCTAAGCATTCTGAACGTATTCGAGTGAGAATCGAAAGGCAAGCCACTTCAAATCCTGCAAGAATGTCCCGAATGCGCCTCGAATGTATTTCGATTGCTGGTGGGATTTGGGTGGAATATTCTATAAACGTATCGGAATATTTCGATTGCACTTGGAATACAGCTCGAATGTACATCGGATACACCTCGAATACAGTCAGAACATCCCGAATGCTCTTCAAATGAGCCCTGACGTCATCAGAACACTGCCGAATCGCATAAAAACGTAGCCACCTGTCACTGAAGCTTCAGATATCATTCACATCTTCAAGCTGTGCAAGTTGTCTCCAGCCTCTTGCACCACGTTGTGCTGCTCATCTTCCTCATCCATCACACCATTGTGGAGATTAGGATAAGGATTCCTCATCATGTTGTGCAGGCAGACACAGCATTCAGTGATGTCCTTCACAACGGAAGACATTGGCAGCATGGTGGTGAGGAGGATTTGCCAACTCTGAGAAATGATTCCAAATGCAATTTGCACTACCCGTCGGCCCCTGCTGATCCTGTAGTTGTTGATTCTCTCGTCTCTTTTGAGAGTCTTATGACCATGCGGTTTCATCAAGAAGGCCCTTATTCCAAAGACATCATCTCCCAGAATACAGCATGGCATACACTCGTCATCTTGGGGTACGACATGCTCCCGTCTTCAAGGCAATCCTTGAGCTCGCACTCGTTGAAGATCTGAGCATCAGACCTACTTCCGTAAGCACCAACGTCCACCCACAGGAACTTGTAATTTCCATGAGGACAACAGAGAAGAAACCCTTATAGTTGTGGTACAATGAGCCGCTCTTGGCAGGTTTCTTAATGCCCACATGTTTGCAATCTACACTCCTGCGGCATGAGGAATATTCCACCTATTTCTGAATACCTCTTCAATGGTTGCCCATTATTCTGGAGTGGTAGGGCAGATGATAACCTCATCCTTGTATTCCTCCATAATGACCTTACACACTTCTGGGATGATCGGGCTGATTGTGTTCCTTGCCACGCGGAAGCTGTACATGATGCTTGGGTACCTATCACCTGAAGCCAGGAACCTCAATGTGATGTCTAGCTTGGAGGTAGCGCCTTTCTCATATATGTATCATGTTGAACGTCTCGAATGCTCTTCAAATGATCCCTGGAGTCATCAGATCACCGCCGAATCCCTTAAAAACGTCACTGAAACTTCAGACATCATTCACACCTTCAAGCTGTGCAAGTTGTCTCCAGCCTCCTGGCACCACGTTGTGCTGCTCATCTTCCTCATCCACCATACCATTGTGGAGATTAGGATAACGAGTCCTCATCAATTTGTGCAGGCAGACACAGCATTCAACGATGTCCTTGACAACGGAAGGCCTTGACAGCGTGGTGGCGAGGAGGATTTGCCAACTGTGGGCCATGATTCCAAATGCATTTTCCACTACCCGTCGGCCCCGACTATCCTTTAGTTGTTGATTCTCTCGTCTCTCTGGAGAGTCATATGACCATACGGTTTCATCAAGAAGGCTCTTAATCCAAAGGCATCATCTCCCAGAATAAAGCATGGCATACGCTAGTCATCTTGTGGTAAGGCGAACGGATCAGGAAATCCTATGCTCCCATCTTCAAGACAATCCTTGAGCTCGCACTTGTTGGAGATCTGAGCATCAGACATACTTCCGTAAGCACCAAAGTCCGCCCACAAGGGCCATTTGGACCACAGAAAAGAAGCCCTTGTAGTTGTGGTACAATGAGCTGCCCTTGGCAGGTTTCCTAATGGCCACATGTTTGTCATCTAAAGCTCCTACGGCATGAGGTATATTCCACCTGTTTCTGAATACCTCTTCAATGGGTGTCCATTCTTCTGGAGTGGTAGGGCACATGATAACCTCATCCTTGTATTCCCCAAAAGGACCTTACATACTTCTGAGATGATCAGGTTGATTGTGTTCCTTGCCATGCGGAAGCTGTACATGATGCTGTGGTATCACCTGAAGCCAGGAACCTCAATGTGATGGCTAGCTTCAAGCCTGGAGGTTGCACCTTTCTCATATATGTATCCTGCTTCTGTATTCTTGGTCCCACTTTCTGCACCAACTCATCAAACATGGCAGGCTCCATCCTAAGGTAGTTGAAGAATGACTGCGTGTCCCCAACTCTGAGCTCTTCCATCAGTCTTGTGTAATGTCAAACAGCCTCCTCCTTTCCTCTGTCAGCCATGGTCTGGTCTGGAATCTCCTGGGTCTTCTCCTGTTTTTTCCACATCTCTTTCAATCTGGGATTGCTGGAGGACAGCAATCGGGAGCACCGCAACATGGTCCAGGTGGTCCATACTCTATGGGAGTTGGGCAGTGACTGATGAATAGTCCAGATTCAACCGGTTTTTATACCCCATCGTGGAAAATTCCGGCAGCATTCTTGATGCATACCGGACATGCGTGTTACATTCTAAGTGCATTTGAAGGACATTTGAAATATTCGAGCTGCATTCTGTTTTAATTCTTTAACATTCGACCCATATTCGGGGGCCATTCCAAGAAGGTTCTGAATGCATTCTATTTAAATTCGTGCCGCATTCGAGGTACGTTTCAAATGAAATTCGAGTGCTATTCACGCAGCAATCGAACCGGACTCGTACTGCAGTCGAAATTCATTTTAAGTATTCTTAGTGTATTCTAACGGCGTTCTAGTTATTCCTACTGTATTCCGATTCATTCGAACTGCATTCGTGATCTAGTACATTTGGAATGAGTAAGAATAATTCGAGGCGGGTTCGAAGTGCGTTCTAAGTATTCCAACAGCATTCTTACAAAGCTTGAAAAAAAATGTTTATTTTGACATTCTCTCCCGAATGCGGTTCGAATTTTGGTAGAAAATAGTTTCTGGCTAATTCTCCTTGATTCCTGTCAATTCGAAATAAGTGTGAAGGACCCTTAAGTTTTGCCCGATTTTACGACAAACATGCTTTTCTGGATATCCTATTACGCATCTCACTGAACAACCAGTTAGGTCGATGTGGATTATTTCGACATATGATATTTGCAATTGTGTAAATTTGAGTGATACAGAGTAAAAGCCTAAAAACTTTTTTTTTCTATTTCCGACAGTACTTCAATGCGGATTTGAGGCTGAATCTTACTATTCAACTTGCGCCATAGCTATAGGCAATATTGGGTTTCTCGATCTAAGGGAGGTAACTCTCATTTCCAGATGTGGTTGCTATGTTTAGTTTCCTCAGAAATCTACGCTGTTGTCAGTAAGTATTGGGTGCAATGTTCAAGCTATGTGTTGTCACACAAATGCATGTATGCGGTTAGAAAGATGCAAGGATGTACCTCAAGGGTGTTAGTCCAACGTGGCGACAAAAGATTCCGTTTCGGCAAATTATTTGATTCACAAACGGGACATATCGGGCACAAGGAAGGGCTTGTCATTTCGGAAAGGGGAGGTGTTTACGAAATATGCTCTGGGAAAATATACATCCAGTGAGAGACACAGCAAGAACCTGAGTTCTCCCCAGAAATGGGATCCCTTATGATTGATTGAGTGAGTTGGGTTTTACGCTGCTTTTAGCAATATTCCAGAGATATCATGGCAGGGGAGACAAGATATGGGCTTCACATAGTACCCATATGGGGAATCGAACACAGGCCTTCGATGTGACAAGCGAGCGCTTTAACCACTAGGCTACCCCAGTGCCCAGGTCCCTTAATAAGGACAAGCCACTGTATCTCAGGGTCTGCAGAGTCAGAGCTATGTTTCGATATATATGAGTTGAGTATATGTAAAATAATGCATACACATATGAAAATAAAATCATACAGTATTCACCATAATAACACACATATATGACACAAAGAAAATACAGGGGGTATGGTGGGGTATTTTAAAGCAGTCAGGATTAGGCACTGGTGAAACTAACCCTTTTTCATTGGTTAAAAGGAGGCAGATACACCCTGAGCAGCTGAACAGGTTTTAAATTGTACACAAGTATATATATGCTGTCATGTAGATTTGCGGCCTTTGTAGGGGTACTTGTAAAGATTTCTGGCAGTTTGGTCTAAAAATCTGTCATGGGACACTTGTGGTAGCAGAGCATTTAATACAGAGAATATGATATCTGCTTATAGTGCTTGAGTTGAAGAGTATATTGTTGCATAATGATTACTCCCTAAGAGTCTGTACACAACGACTGGTCCATGGGCAGCGTGCGTCTGTGTAGGCCAAGGCAAAACCAACATGGAATAAAGTGTTCGTCTCCCACCACAGTTTCATGTTATCTGAGTCTTCCTAGGACATCTCCAGACATGACATATAACTTAACATGGTGTCAGAAGTGAGTACGCCTGACAAACTTTACAAATTGTTGTGCATTACTGACTGAATATCTTTTGATTGAAAGAGCCGAGGCATACGCGTGGTTCAGTGTCACCTAATTTCGATAGTGGAGAGCATGCGGTGTTTTGTGTGACAATATTGAATCTGTGACTAACGGAGTTTCTGTGAATCGGATTATATTGCTAGTCGTGAGTAATATATGGACAAGCGAAACTACTGCTACTACTACTCAATCATGGCTGATGAAAGTGGAAATATTCCTTCACCACAAGTGATACACGCATTCCTATGAACATTCCTTTGCCTCCTAAGCTTGATCTGAAGGGCGATTTGACGAGAAATTTCATAAAGTTCAAACGAATGTGGGGAAACTATGAGCTTGCTTCTCGAACAAAGACAGATTCTGATGAATGCAGATCAGCTACGCTGTTAACTTGTATTGGTTCTGAGACTCTAGACATATTGGATGGGTTGCAGTTCGACAGTGAAAATGATAGGAGGAAAGTCGAGAAAATATTGGACAAACTAGAAGCTTACTGCATTGGCGAGACCAATGAAACATGGGAACGGTTCAATTTCAACAAACGGAATCAAGAACACTTTGAATCTGTTGATACTTATGTAGCAACACTTAGGACTCTAGCTAAAACATGCAATTATGGAACGGCTTGAAGATAGTCTCATCAGGGATCGAATGGTGATGGGCATTTGTGATAACTCCACTCGCAAAGAGACTGCTGCAGTCTTCGAACCTATCACTGAAAGATTGTATTGACATCTGTAGGTCCCATGAGAGAGCAGCTGCTAGACTAAAATCTCTATCAAACACTGAGGATGTGCAAGCTATCAGTAAAACTAGAGGTTACAAAAAACCCAAAGGAAAGGAAACTAAACCTGGATTGACTACCAGAAGTGATCAGTCTCTACAGTGCAAATTTTGTGGACGCAGTCATGTGTTCGGCAGGAAGGAATGTCCAGCATGGGGAAGAATTTGCAACAAATGTAAACGACCAAATCATTTTGCTTATGTGTGCCAGTCGAGTCAAGCCAATGTTCAACTACTGAGTGATGAGGATACTGAGGATGAATATATTTTATCAGTGGATGTTGAAAATGTGAACAGTGTTCAATTACATGGTGAAAGTCAACAGTATTTACGGAAGATTTTTGCTGTCCTCCTCATCAAGGAAACTGAGGTCAAATTTCAGCTAGATTGTGGATCTACTGTCAATGTGTTGCCAGAGACTATCTACGCTAATGTGTTTCAGGATCCCCACCTGGAAAAGTTGGAAACACAGGTCAATACTACTCTTCGAATGTACAATGGAGTGAAATCTCAAACTGTTGGCAAGTGTGAAGTGACTGTCAAAAATCCCAGGAATCAGGGTGAATACACCATTGAATTCTTGATAACGAGGGACAGAGGCTCACCACCAATACTTGGTGCAATAGCTGTTCAACAAATGCAGCTAATCACTGTGAACTTTGAGAACATTTTCCAGATCTCAGGTAGTGGGGATGTTTCTACAGAGTTAGCAAGATTGGACCTTACGGACATAATCCATCGTTACAAGGATGTATTTGAGGGAGAGGGCACACTTGATGGCTTGTTGCGTTTTGAAGTAGATGAGACTGTGACACCAGTCCAGCTACCATGTCGTAAGGTTCCACTTGCCTTACAACAGAAACTCAAGGCTGAACTTGAAAGACTGGCTGATCTGAAGATCATCACCCCTGTGAATGTTCCTACTGACTGGATCTCTGCCCTTGTTGTGGTCAAGAAACAGGGTACTGACAAGATAAGGATTTGCATAGATCCTAAACCACTGAATCAAGCTCTCAAGAGGAATCATTATCCAATAAAGACAATTGATGACATTCTGCGGAATTATCAAGCGCTAAGTGCTTTACTTTAGCAGATGCTAAAATGGATTTTGGCATATCCAGCTTGAGGAGGAAAGCAGTTTCTTGACAACATTTGAAACACCTTGGGGCCGTTACCGTTGGCTCACGAATGCCATTCGGGTTGTCACCAGCACCTGAGGAGTTTCAGCGCCCGTTTGAATGAGGCAATATGTGGTTTGGATGGATGCGTGCTGTACATGATGATGTTCTGATCTATGGTGTTGGAGACACTTATGAAGTGGCTGAAGCTGATCATGATGAGAAGTTGTCCAAGTTCCTTGATCGATGCAGGAACAGAAATATCAAACTGAACAGATCCAAACTGAAACTGAAACTGACCGAGGTGCCTTATCTGGGACATGTCGTAACCTCGGATGGATTAAAGATTGATCACATGAAAGTTGAAGCAATCACAAACATGCCCACACCAACGGATAAGCAGGGTATTCAGCATTTTAGGGATGGTGAACTTTGTTCAGAAATTTGTACCCAACTTGTCTGAAGTGACTGCACCTCTGAGGGATCTGTTGAAAAGTGATGTGAACTTCAGGTGGGATGAGCAAGTTCATGGCAAGTGTTTGGAAAAAAATCAAACATATTCTGTCTGAACCACCTGTACTGAAGTACTTTGACAATGGCCTTGAGACAAGCCTTCAGTGTGATGCATCACAAAATGGACTGGGTGTTTGTCTGATCCAAAATGGTCAGCCTGTAGCATATGCATCTCGATCTTTGACCAACACTGAGAAACAATATGCTCAGATAGAAAAGAAATGTTGGCGATTGTCTTTGGCATGGAGCGATTTGAACAGTATGTCTGACGGACGGAAGGTCGTCGTGGAATCGGACCACAAGCCATTGGAGTCAATACTGCGCCAAAAGTCTGTTGTGTGCTCGAGCGTCTCCAACGCATGATGTTACGACTTCAGAAGTACGATTTTGAGGTCATCTACAAGAGGGGATCTCAAATGTTCTTTGCTGACACTCTGAGTAGAGCATATCTTCCACATGTGAAACATACTGAGACTGATGACGGAGATGTGTTTGCTGTTGATGTGCGATGTCAGACAGCGTTGACGTTGAATCCATCAACATGGTTGAGTATGTGCCAATATCTGAGGAACGAATTGACCAGTTACAAAAAGCAACTGTGGAAGACAAATCAATGACGATACTGAAGGATCTGATTCAGGACGGCTGGCCAACGTCGTCAGATGATGTGCCATGGTGTGCCAGGTCTTTTTCCCCTTCGCGATGAGCTCTCTGTTCAAAAGCGGCATAGTGTTCAAGGGTGAACGTGTTGTTGTGCCAGTCAGTATCCGCCCTGGCATCATGGAAAGAATTCACTACAGTCACTTGGGGATACAAGGTTGTATCAGAAGAGCCAGAGAGTCTGTGTATTGGCCCAATATGGCGCTGACCTCACAGATTTCATCAGCAAGTGTGATACTTGCAATGCGCTGCAACAGGATCAAAGACGAGAGCCATTGGTCAGTCATGAAATACCTAGTCGTCCATGGGAGAAACTAGGGTGTGATCTTTTGAGTTTGATCAAAAGATTTTTGATCACTGTTGACTACTACTGGGACTATTTTGAGGTTGACAGACTGCATGATAAAAGGGCACCTGAAATCATTAAAAGTTGAAATCCCATTTAGCGGCGAGGCATGGACTTCCCAATCAGATTGTGTCAGACAATGGACCTCCCTTTAATTCTGAAGCTTTCCATACATTTGCAACAGAGTACGAGTTTGATCATATCACTTCATCACCCAGGTACCCACAGTCGAATGGGAAAGTGGAGAGTGCTGTGAAGATCGTCAAGAGACTCATGAGTAAGTCTCAGCATGCACAGTCAGACCCCTTTCTGGCCCTATTGGACTTAAGAAATGTGCCGACTGGCGGTGTAGGCAGCTCGCCAGTTCAAAGGTTGTTTGAGCAGAGCGAGAGCGAAGCTACCAACGTCAAGTCGATTGCTGCAGCCGAAAACTATTGAAAACGTCCTGCCGCACTTTCAAGCAAGAGGTCCAAACAAGCTTACTACTACAATGCGTGCAGCTGAACTTTCAGAACTGAGAGATGGAGATGTAGTTCGGTGAAGCCATTCAGTCGTGACAAAAAGAAATGGAAGAAAGCTGTCGTGTAGAACAACAAGTGGATGTACGATCATTATGACATGCGTGCAGAAGATGGAAGATCTCTTGAGAAATAGACGCCATCTAAGAAAATCTCAAGAGGCTGCCCCTGAGACTAAAGATGTCGAACTGGATTTGGAAGAGCAGAAAATGGATGAAAGGTCAATGAAAGAGTTTCAGTCAACTGTGAACTCCCCTGGTAACACTCCTGTGAAAACCCCTGTGAAAACTCCTGTGAAATTTTTGAAAACTCCTGTAGACTTTGATGTGAACACTCCTGTGAACACTCCTAGGATCATGGACAGTTCTGTTCATGGCACAGCACCTGGTCATGAGATCAGAACGAGGAGAGGCAGGGTGGTCAGACCACCACCCGATACAGGGACTTTGTGCCTTAAAAGAAAAAGGGAGGAAGATATGACGTGTGGTCCTGCTTATTAGCAAAGACTTTTAATTTCTCAAGAAAGAGATATAGACTTTAATTTGTTCATTTTAACTTGTTTAGCATTTGTTTAAACTGTTTGCTGGGATAGTGTGTTAATTGCTATCTTTACTTTTCTAAAGAAAGGGAGATGTTGCATAATGATTACTCCCTAAGAGTCTGTACACAACGACTGGTCCATGGGCAGCGTGCGTCTGTGTAGGCCAAGGCAAAACCAACATGGAATAAAGTGTTCGTCTCCCACCACAGTTTCATGTTATCTGAGTCTTCCTAGGACATCTCCAGACATGACATATAACTTAACAATTCATAATTGGGAAGTGTGTAGATAGTGTGACTATGGTCAAGTGTGGTCACACATAACCTAGATATACCTGAGAGATAGGACTGCCACGTGGTCGTGATAATATAGTACTGTGATCAAGAACGGGATAAAATCTTCGGGATGTTTCAGTTGATATACATGGGTATTTTGTGAATATTACGTTTATTTTTCTAAATTATGAGCATTTATGTAGTGTCCTTTTTGTATCTTAATATGTGTCTGAGAGTTGTCTAAGGTGTCACAGTTTACTGTGAAAAGTTTTCTCCCTTGTACAAACCAGAAAACTATTATCATTGGTTGGAATCTTGTATTGAAATCCCATTTTATCCTGATTATATTTCTGTGCTTGTGGGTTTTCATTAAAGTCATGACCATCTAAAACGTGCATCACTTCAGACTAAATGAAATACTTTTCCAAGTGGCATTGAACCCATCTCACTCACTCACTCCTAAATATCAAAGAAAACTAATTCTGTACCTACCTGTCCAGATGAGCTGGTGCTTGACACGGAAGTTACTCGCTGTAGTTGCTGATGAATCTCCCAGAGTGAGAAACTTCCCTCACTCACAGAAGAGAGATCAGAAGAGTCACATCCATTCTTGGAGCACAGCAGGTCGAGATTTACAAGGACAAGTGCAGATACCCACCTGTCAAGAATGATCAAGGACCACCGTGCAACAATATGAACTAAACAACCCTAGTTCACAGCTAGGGTTAACTCTCTTTGTCTATCAAAGAATACCATCAGTTGGTTTGTGGATGTTGTGACAATGTATTCAGGAACTGAGATGATTGTACAAAAATGCGTTCCTGACTGTGATCATACTTCTTGTGTGTTGTGTGTTCAACTTGATTACTAGACGGTGGAGAACATCGATCAGTACATACTACCATGGATAAAGATACAGATGTTTTAATTTCTGACAGCAGTAGAAACAGCCTTGTGGCAATATGGCAGCTTCTCACTGACAGTCCTTGCAAGAAATGTAGTTTAGTCCTCGGTTTTGGAGTGATTTTGATAACTGTGATAACCTTGGTGGTAGTGTTCACACATCAGCCTACAGGCCCGTCTGATGACATATGTCCAGCTACTCCCTCGGTCACATTCACCTACAACCCTCATGGTGCTGATGGTAAGATAATAAGTTTATACTCATATTTGACCTGTAAGAGGCCTTGACCTTGGCCCACTTCATGAGTGGCTAGCAGTGATGACAGGGTTGAGGTTTAGACTATGGCTTGATCTCTGAATACATATTATTTTGATAGTAACAAATAAACCCATTAAAATTGAAAAGGAGCCTGAATGTGATGGGAGACCTTGAACCTGAGGAAATCTAGACTTGCTTCATTTAGAACTTGAACATTGTGTTGAGGGCAAGGCAGTAGGGAACATAATGTGTTTCAGGGACAGTGAGATAGACTAGGTTGAGGTTATTCAAATGTAATGGTGGGGAAATCATGAGCTGTGCCTGACCTGACCTACATTAGATTCCAGGACCTTATTTCTTTTGATGAGTGATCAGAATCATGCTTTCATTAGTAAACTTACAAAATGTGGTGAAATCTACACAGTTTGGATATGATGACATGCATCTGAACCCATTCAGTAAGCATGACCATCATTTCCTATCATTTGCCTCTTACGACAAGCATAGCTAGCTAAAGATCAATTCTATCCTATCTTCACAGGGTATTTATTAGTGGTATTATCTACTTTGGAGTCACTCTGCCCTGTACTTCATATCAGGGAATAGTATTTGGTATCTGATGACTGAATGTATCTGGTCAGACTGATGGTGCTGGTGATGCTCATGATGTCAGTCACTGGATGGTGTGGTCCAGACTCAAGGTGATCTGGCTGGAATATTGCTGACTACAGTGTTGAGCATCACGCATACAGTTGGGGAGACAAGCGTTCCACTGGGATAACCAGCCAGGATCAGTGTCAAACAAACAGCCGTTCCCTGATTGTACTAATCAGGCAAAGCAGCAACACTGTGATTCATCAGCAAATTCTGTGGTCAATATACATTATTATAAATTCAATAAAACTGATTGCTACACCTGAAGTTCTCCTCCACCTCAACTTTACATCCTCTTCCTTATCTATGAAAGCACCTGTAAAACACTGCAAATCACAGTGGAGAGTTATGTCCCTTATCCATACCAGGATTCGCAGGTCATGGCTTCAATTACCAGAAAAAACTCCACTTACAATCCCTTGTCATTCAACAACTTGAATATACCTGTACATCACCTCAAGCATTGCTTCCATAAAGCGAGGCACTATTATGTGACTGAAATACTGAAGAGTCTCACTCACTCACTCACTCACTCACTCACTCACTCACTCACTCACTCACTCACTCACTCACTCACTCACTCACTCACTCACTCACTCACTCACTCACTCACTCACTCACTCACTCACTCAACTCACCCACTCACCCACTTAACTTTTCCAACTCACTCACCCACCTCACTCCACTCACTCACTCACTCACTGACTGCAGGTCCCCTACACTGGAGCCACCTGGCTCCTGAGACGCGGTGCTGTGCCGGCTCCATCCAGTCCCCATTGACATCAAGACCCAGAGTCTCCACTGTCGAGGTTTTACTGCCATCACCTACCAGGGCAGCCAGACAGGTGCCCTGGGTGGAAGCATCAGTTCCACAGGTAAGGCCTTTAGCATCTGCATCACATTCTCAATAAATGACATGCTACCTGATCTTCATAAGGTCAAATTACTATAGATCAAATAATGCTGAGTGTTGCATGTTATAACAACAGACAGGAAATAACCTTGTTGATGATAATTATGATTACATGTGTATTATATAAATGAGATTGTTTTCAACACTAGGCCAGGGAGCTGTTCTCGCCTTCTCTAAGCAGCACCAACTGGTGACGAGACTTCTGCCTGAGGTCACCAATGACTATGTCCTTGACTCTATGCACTTCCACTGCCCCTCGGAACATCACGTGGACGGCAAACCCATGTCTGGAGAGGTTGGTGTAAGACTCTGTATCTGCTTATCACTATGTAACACACTACTAATGCAATAGTTTTCATATGAATCAATTAACAAGAATCCTAAAACTGAAAAATACTGACTGGAAAAAATATATAAATCTTACTTTCTGAAAAATACAATAAGTTAAATTTGATTCTCAAATATCACTTTTAAGGTCATGCTCAGAATAATTCCCCTCTCACTGACCAAAATTTGAGTGAATGATATGTAAATATTATTAGCTAAGTGTGTATATCTGTAGTAGATATGATATATTGGTCATACAAATTACACAAACCTCTAGTTTTTATTAATACTATTTAATATTATTAAATTATTTTGAGTATTTCACAAAATTCAGTGCGTTATTTTGCTCTCCATCACTTAGTTAAATTGCCACCACCAGTGAATTGTTTTTGTCATTTGTTGATCACAAAGTTAGTGATGTGTTTGGTTGTCGTTATATAAGCTGGTGACCATCATAATAAATTATAGAAGTTTTCATCCATAAAGTAGCTTCCCTTTACAGATAGGTGGTCAGTTTTGAGCTGGAAAAATCTCTGTTAAAATACAGCTAAAGGTCCTTCAATACATGTCCTGTAATATACCATTGTCGTTGTTATAGATGCACCTGGTTCACTACAAGAAGCTAAAGGTCCTTCAATACATGTCCTGTAATATACCATTGTCGTTGTTATAGATGCACCTGGTTCACTACAAGAAGCTAAAGGTCCTTCAATACATGTCCTGTAATATACCATTGTCGTTGTTATAGATGCACCTGGTTCACTACAAGAAGCTAAAGGTCCTTCAATACATGTCCTGTAATATACCATTGTCGTTGTTATAGATGCACCTGGTTCACTACAAGAAGCTAAAGGTCCTTCAATACATGTCCTGTAATATACCATTGTCGTTGTTATAGATGAACCTGGTTCACTACAAGAAGCTAAAGGTCCTTCAATACATGTCCTGTAATATACCATTGTCGTTGTTATAGATGAACCTGGTTCACTACAAGAAGCTAAAGGTCCTTCAATACATGTCCTGTAATATACCATTGTCGTTGTTATAGATGCACCTGGTTCACTACAAGAAGCTAAAGGTCCTTCAATACATGTCCTGTAATATACCATTGTCGTTGTTATAGATGCACCTGGTTCACTACAAGAAGCTAAAGGTCCTTCAATACATGTCCTGTAATATACCATTGTCGTTGTTATAGATGCACCTGGTTCACTACAAGAAGCTAAAGGTCCTTCAATACATGTCCTGTAATATACCATTGTCGTTGTTATAGATGCACCTGGTTCACTACAAGAAGCTAAAGGTCCTTCAATACATGTCCTGTAATATACCATTGTCGTTGTTATAGATGCACCTGGTTCACTACAAGAAGCTAAAGGTCCTTCAATACATGTCCTGTAATATACCATTGTCGTTGTTATAGATGCACCTGGTTCACTACAAGAAGCTAAAGGTCCTTCAATACATGTCCTGTAATATACCATTGTCGTTGTTATAGATGCACCTGGTTCACTACAAGAAGCTAAAGGTCCTTCAATACATGTCCTGTAATATACCATTGTCGTTGTTATAGATGCACCTGGTTCACTACAAGAAGCTTAAAGGTCCTTCAATACATGTCCTGTAATATACCATTGTCGTTGTTATAGATGCACCTGGTTCACTACAAGAAGCTAAAGGTCCTTCAATACATGTCCTGTAATATACCATTGTCGTTGTTATAGATGCACCTGGTTCACTACAAGAAGCTAAAGGTCCTTCAATACATGTCCTGTAATATACCATTGTCGTTGTTATAGATGCACCTGGTTCACTACAAGAAGCTAAAGGTCCTTCAATACATGTCCTGTAATATACCATTGTCGTTGTTATAGATGCACCTGGTTCACTACAAGAAGCTAAAGGTCCTTCAATACATGTCCTGTAATATACCATTGTCGTTGTTATAGATGCACCTGGTTCACTACAAGAAGCTAAAGGTCCTTCAATACATGTCCTGTAATATACCATTGTCGTTGTTATAGATGCACCTGGTTCACTACAAGAAGCTAAAGGTCCTTCAATACATGTCCTGTAATATACCATTGTCGTTGTTATAGATGCACCTGGTTCACTACAAGAAGCTAAAGGTCCTTCAATACATGTCCTGTAATATACCATTGTCGTTGTTATAGATGCACCTGGTTCACTACAAGAAGCTAAAGGTCCTTCAATACATGTCCTGTAATATACCATTGTCGTTGTTATAGATGCACCTGGTTCACTACAAGAAGCTAAAGGTCCTTCAATACATGTCCTGTAATATACCATTGTCGTTGTTATAGATGCACCTGGTTCACTACAAGAAGCTAAAGGTCCTTCAATACATGTCCTGTAATATACCATTGTCGTTGTTATAGATGCACCTGGTTCACTACAAGAAGCTAAAGGTCCTTCAATACATGTCCTGTAATATACCATTGTCGTTGTTATAGATGCACCTGGTTCACTACAAGAAGCTAAAGGTCCTTCAATACATGTCCTGTAATATACCATTGTCGTTGTTATAGATGCACCTGGTTCACTACAAGAAGCTAAAGGTCCTTCAATACATGTCCTGTAATATACCATTGTCGTTGTTATAGATGCACCTGGTTCACTACAAGAAGCTAAAGGTCCTTCAATACATGTCCTGTAATATACCATTGTCGTTGTTATAGATGCACCTGGTTCACTACAAGAAGCAGTACGGCAGTTTTGGAGCTGCTGTTGCCAAGCAGGATGGATTAGCAGTCATTGGTATATTTCTGGAGGTAGGCCAGCTTCAAGTAGATCTGAAGAAGTTGTTTTTCGGGATCCAAATGAGGCTTACATTGAAATGAGAAGAAGATACAGTCTGATTTTTGTTTCTTTTCTTTAATTCCACATTCAGCAATATTCATCTATATTGTTGCTGTCAATAAATAATCTAATCAGGACCAGACCAGTCTAATGAGCATTGATCCATGGTATACGATGAGCGACGATCAGCCATATTACCGTCTGGTTGCCCGTTCTATTTAATTATCTGTTTAGGACCTGTATCCTCACCTGGAATTTCCATCGTTTAGTGGAGAAATCTAAACAAACCACAGTTGCCTTGAGATTTGATTCTTACCTGTATCTCCACACAATCACATTGGTCGCTGGGACCTGTATTCTTACCTGTATCTCCACACAATCACATTGGTCGCTGGGACCTGTATTCTTACCTGTATCTCCACACAATCACATTGGTACTGCGTATCTCCACTGGGACCTGTATTCTTACCTGTATCTCCACACAATCACATTGGTCGCTGGGACCTGTATTCTTACCTGTATCTCCACACAATCACATTGGTCGCTGGGACCTGTATTCTTACCTGTATCTCCACACAATCACATTGGTCGCTGGGACCTGTATTCTTACCTGTATCTCCACACAATCACATTGGTCGCTGGGACCTGTATTCTTACCTGTATCTCCACACAATCACATTGGTGGCTGGGACCTGTATTCTTACCTGTATCTCCACACAATCACATTGGTCGCTGGGACCTGTATTCTTACCTGTATCTCCACACAATCACATTGGTCGCTGGGACCTGTATTCTTACCTGTATCTCCACACAATCACATTGGTCGCTGGGACCTGTATTCTTACCTGTATCTCCACACAATCACATTGGTCGCTGGGACCTGTATTCTTACCTGTATCTCCTCACAATCACATTGGTCGCTGGGACCTGTATTCTTACCTGTATCTCCACACAATCACATTGGTCGCTGGGACCTGTATTCTTACCTGTATCTCCACACAATCACATTGGTCGCTGGGACCTGTATTCTTACCTGTATCTCCACACAATCATATTGGTCGCTGGGACCTGTATTCTTACCTGTATCTCCACACAATCACATTGGTCGCTGGGACCTGTATTCTTACCTGTATCTCCACACAATCACATTGGTTAAGCTGGGACCTGTATTCTTACCTGTATCTCCTCACAATCACATTGGTCGCTGGGACCTGTATTCTTACCTGTATCTCCACACAATCACATTGGTGGCTGGGACCTGTATTCTTACCTGTATCTCCACACAATCACATTGGTGGCTGGGACCTGTATTCTTACCTGTATCTCCACACAATCACATTGGTAAGCTGGGACCTGTATTCTTACCTGTATCTCCACACAATCACATTGGTGGCTGGGACCTGTATTCTTACCTGTATCTCCACACAATCACATTGGTGGCTGGGACCTGTATTCTTACCTGTATCTCCACACAATCACATTGGTCGCTGGGACCTGTATTCTTACCTGTATCTCCACACAATCACATTGGTCGCTGGGACCTGTATTCTTACCTGTATCTCCACACAATCACATTGGTCGCTGGGACCTGTATTCTTACCTGTATCTCCACACAATCACATTGGTGGCTGGGACCTGTATTCTTACCTGTATCTCACACACAATCACATTGGTCGCTGGGACCTGTATTCTTACCTGTATCTCCACACAATCACATTGGTCGCTGGGACCTGTATTCTTACCTGTATCTCCACACAATCACATTGGTAAAAGCTGGGACCTGTATTCTTACCTGTATCTCCTCACAATCACATTGGTCGCTGGGACCTGTATTCTTACCTGTATCTCCACACAATCACATTGGTGCGCTGGGACCTGTATTCTTACCTGTATCTCCACACAATCACATTGGTGGCTGGGACCTGTATTCTTACCTGTATCTCCCACACAGTCATATTGGTCGGCTGGGACCTGTATTCTTACCTGTATCTCCACACAATCACATTGGTCGCTGGGACCTGTATTCTTACCTGTATCTCCACACAATCACATTGGTGGCTGGGACCTGTATTCTTACCTGTATCTCCTCACAAATCACATTGGTGGCTGGGACCTGTATTCTTACCTGTATCTCCACACAATCACATTGGTCGCTGGGACCTGTATTCTTACCTGTATCTCCACACAATCACATTGGTCGCTGGGACCTGTATTCTTACCTGTATCTCCACACAATCACATTGGTCGCTGGGACCTGTATTCTTACCTGTATCTCCACACAATCACATGTAAGCACTTACATATTTATCATTTTTTTCAAATAATTGCTTGAACACATAGTTTCTGCCATATTTATTCAAGCATTACAGAAGACAAGTCTCTAGAACACAGTTGTGGATGATAGTCTAAGGGAGACAACCGTTGAGAAATTTATGATTTTATGTATGATGAATGTAAGACAATTTTACATATCTGACAGTTGTTTTGCTTTTTTGGTTTTTGGTTGATGTTGATCATTATTATGCTTGGACTTTTTCAATTTGAAGTATTTATGAGTTGAATTTTCTTGAATGCTTACTACAGGTTAAATAATTAAATCACAAATGTCACACAGTACTCCGAGCCCAAAGTCAAACATCCATCAGATATGTGCTGTGACCTATGCAGGTGATTCTACAAATCCTGTCTCTTGCAGGAAGGACCATCTTCAAACAACTCGGCATTCAACTCATTCTCAGATGGGGTACAAAAGCTGAACAACAACGGAAGTAAGATACAGTTAAAGCAGTATTACTTCATATCGCCCATATGTTAATATCAGCCAAATTTTTAATATCCGTCCATCTATTCATATCATCCATTTATTCGTATAAACCAATCTATACATATGAGACCATCTGTACATATCACCATATGTTCATATCAACCATCAATTCATGTTATCAGCTATTCATATATATTATCTGTTAAACCATATATTTATGTTATCATTTATTCATATAAATCATCTATTCATATCAATTCAACTCAAACCCATTTCTGGTGTCCCCCACTGTAATATTGCTGGAATATTGCTTAAAGCAAAACCATCCTCACTCACTCACTCACATAGATACATGTATCAATCCATCTGTCCATATCAGTCTATCTGTTCATATCAGTCCATCTGTTCATATCAGCTCATCTGTTCATATCAGTCCATCTGTCCATATCAGTCCATCAGTTCATATCAGTCCATATCAGTCCATCAGTTCATATCAGTCTATCTGTTCATATCAGTCCATCTGTCCATATCATTCAATCTGTTCATATAAGTCCATCTGTCCATATCATTCCATCTGTTCATATCAGTCCATCTGTCCATATCTGTCCATCTGTCCATATCAGCCTATATTATTCATACCAATCCATCTGTCCATATCAGTTCATCTGTTCATATCAGTCCATCTGTTCATATCAAGCCAGTCTGTTCATACCCGTCCATCTGTTCATATCAGTCCATCTGTCCATATAAGTCCATCTGTTCATATCAGTCCATCTGTTCATATCAGTCCATCTGTCCATATCAGCCTATATTATTCATACCAATCCATCTGTCCATATCAGTTCATCTGTTCATATCAGTCCATCTGTTCATATCTGTCCAGTCTGTTCATACCCGTCCATCTGTTCATATAAGTCCATCTGTCCATATAAGTCCATCTGTTCATATCAGTCCATCTGTTCATATCAGTCCATCTGTCCATATCAGCCTATATTATTCATACCAATCCATCTGTCCATATCAGTTCATCTGTTGATATTAGTCCATCTGTTCATATCAGTCCAGTCTGTTCATACCCGTCCATCTGTTCATATCAATCCATCTGTTCATATCAGTCCATCTGTCCATATCAGTTCATCTGTCCATATCAGTTCATGTGTTCATATCAGTCCAGTCTGTTCATATCAGTTCATCTGTTCATATCAGTTCATCTGTTCATATCAGTCCAGTCTGTTCATATCAGTTCATCTGTTCACATCAGTCCAGTCTGTTCATATCAGTTCATCTGTCCATATCAGTCCATCTGTTCATATCAGTCCAGTCTGTTCATATCAGTTCATCTGTCCATATCAGTTCATCTGTCCATATCAGTTCATCTGTCCATATCAGTTCATGTGTTCATATCAGTCCAGTCTGTTCATATCAGTTCATCTGTCCATATCAGTTCATCTGTCCATATCAGTTCATCTGTTCATATCAGTCCAGTCTGTTCATATCAGTTCATCTGTCCATATCATTCCATCTGTCCATATCAGTTCATCTGTCCATATCAGTTCATCTGTCCATATCAGTTCATCTGTCCATATCAGTTCATCCGTTCATATCAGTCCAGTCTGTTCATATCAGTTCATCTGTCCATATCAGTTCATCTGTCCATATCAGTTCATCTGTTCATATCAGTCCAGTCTGTTCATATCAGTTCATCTGTTCATATCAGTTCATCTGTCCATATCAGTTCATCTGTTCATATCAGTCCAGTCTGTTCATATCTGTTCATCTGTTCATATCAGTCCAGTCTGTTCATATCAGTTCATCTGTTCATATCAGTCCAGTCTGTTCATATCAGTCCACCTGTCCATATCATTCCATCTGTCCATATCAGTCCATCTGTCCATATCAGTTCATCTGTTCATATCAGTCCAGTCTGTTCATATCAGTCCATCTGTTCATATCTGTCCAGTCTGTTCATATCAGTTCATCTGTTCATATCAGTCCATCTGTTCACATCAGTCCATCTGTCCATATCATTCCAGTCTGTTCATATCAGTCCATCTGTCCATATCATTCCATCTGTTCATATCAGTCCATCTGTTCATATCAGTCCATCTGTCCATATCAGTCCAGTCTGTTCATACCCGTCCATCTGTTCATATCAGTCCATCTGTCCATATCAGCCCATATTATTCATACCAATCCATCTGTCCATATCAGTTCATCTGTTCATATCAGTTCATCTGTTCATATCAGTTCATCTGTTCATATCAGTCCATCTGTTCATATCATCTGTTCATATCATTCCATCTGTTCATATCAGTCCATCTGTTCATATCAGTCCAGTCTGTTCATATCAGTTCATCTGTTCATATCAGTCCAGTCTGTTCATATCAGTCCATCTGTCCATATCAGTCCATCTGTCCCTATATCAGCCTATATTACTCATATCAATCCACTAATATTCATGTTAATGAGGCTGTATTCTTAATTTGTATTCACATTAATCTGTCCATTTGGAATGTCAGGCATGTTGCCAAACAACTTGGTAGTTGAGGGCGGTGGGGTAGACTAAGTGGTTAAAGCGTTCGCTCTAAACGCCGAAGACCCGGGTTCGATTCCCCGCATGGGCACACTGTGTAAAGCCCATTTCTGGTGTCCCCCGCCATGATAGTGCTAGAATATTGCTAAAAGCAGCGTAAAACCAAACTCACTCACTCACTTGGTAGTTGAAGCGACGGTAGTACGTCTGTTCAGATCAGTCCTCCAACTGGTGAGACAGAAATTCCATTACTGATTATTTCTGTTTTACATGAAGCTGGTATCTCAGTGACCCTGGATCCTCGGCAACTGCTGCCCCCTGGTGGCAAGTTCTACACGTACTTCGGCTCGCTGACAACACCATCGTGTTCTGAGTCCGTCCGATGGATCGTGATGCAGAAACCAGTCATCACTACCCAGGAGAAGGTGGGAACGATTTGTCCTCTCTGTTGAGAAAGGGATTCCCATTGAACCAAATCTAGTCTACCCTAACTAATTTGCTGAATGTTTCAAATAAAACAATAAGATTGGAAAGTAGAACATGTGGTGTGCATTTCTGTTGTTTTAATGCAGCTTTTTCTCTTAAGGTGGACATACTGAGGGACACTGAAGGTGAAAGATGCAGCTCATCTCTCAGATTTCGGTAACGCCAGACCCCTCCAGTCACTGAAAAGTCGAAGAGTGGATAGCAACACATGTTAGTTCCTGGGTACCATATTCTACAACAACAGGGGTTGTACTGGGTGGGTGTGACACATTTGATCTGACACATTTGATGGATGTTGCTTAATGTCCTGATTACCACAGGTTATACAGGGTGTGGAACACCAGGTGTTCCATGATCTGACACATTTGATGGATGTGGCTTAATGTCCTGATTACCACAGGTTATACGGGGTGTAGAACATCAGTCTTTTCACATTAGTCTTGGACATTTGATGTTTCTGCAGGGGTGGAAATAACTTTAAAATTGCTCGTGTACTCCGGTACAGTGGCACATGTAAAATCCCTTGCCCTGATAATTATTCCACTATACTGGCCAATTTTCTTGTTGATTTTCAAATAAACAACATACCTGTAATTAACATTAGAAAGTCAACTGGACACCGGTACAGAGTGATGTACAAATTTGCTTGCCCGACAGAAAAAAACACTGGACTGGGACTTCGGGCAATGGGTTATTTCCACCCCTGGTTTATGGCATCTTGTCTACACCTGTATGGTGTTTGTCCAACAGAACAGGTATATCAGGGTTGATCTCATGTTCGTGATGTATGTCATTTTCTGTGTACAGAAGCACGGGTTGAATTGTGTTGGTCAAGAATGGGTATTTTAGTACCGATCTCAAAAGTCTAATATGGCTTCCTGTCTATGGAAATGTGCATGTTGGTGTCCTTTACACGTTTGTATCAGCCTAGAACATTGTGTGTAGGACATCGGGTAGACCTGCTGGGTGGGTGAAGTGAGGTGAGGTGAGGTGAGGTGAAATTGGGTTTTATGTCGTACTTGAGAATATTTCGCTCATATGAGGACGTGCATGTGTGTGTATGTATATGTGCAGCTGCTTGTACTAGCCCAGACTTCAGCTGGTTTTATAGTGCTAGCCCAATGAGATACCATGCCGCAGTGAAGCATGAATACCCCACTCAGACACATTATACTGACTCCGAGTCGACCAGTTCTTGTTGTACCCATTAATGCCGCGCGCCAGACAGGGACCAACAAGTACCATATTTTAACGTCTTTTGGTATGACGCTGTCGGGGATCGAACCCACGACCTTCCGCTCTCCGGGCGGACGCTCTAACCTCTACACCACGGAGACGGTCCTGGGTGGGTGGAGTAAAATGTGCATGTTGGTGTTAGTCATTCCAACTAACAAAGGATCAGATGTTCTCAATAACATTTGTGTGTGTCTATGTGACCATGCTGAGACCAAACTGCTCATTGGACCTTCATGACATAGTTGTTCCAATGCTTAACATGTTACAGTGCAATAGTTGTCTTCTTGCTCAAAGTTCCCCCAAACTAGATGGAGCCGAATCATGTTTTATCACTGTAGACTGCAGTGATGTCATCAAGTGGTAGATCACACCATGTCCTGAAGAGCATCAAGCATAATACTGCTGAAGATCTTTTATTGGCAGGCGGACCCATGAAGATCCAGGTTAGAACTGGTCTTGAGCAACCCATGCTTGTCGTAAGAGGCGACTAACGGGATCGGGTGGTCAGGCTGGCTGACTTGGTTGGCACATGTCATCGGTTCCCAATTGTGAAATGCGAAGAATGATGCTCATGATGTTGGTCACTAGATTGTCTGGTCCAGATTTATTATTTCCACACCGCTGTCATATAGCTGGAAAATTGCTGAGTGCTGCATTAAACAACAAACCAACAGGCAGTCATGACTGGGGTGTTATATTAGTGATTGCAGCATTACCTGATGATTTTATTGTCAACACTGTGATAGTTATTTATATTGCATCTCTCTACAAGATATTTATGTTCCTTCTTGAAACATAAATAAACATGTATCAGTTACTCCATGTTACTCTTGACTTCCTTCGTGTAAACTAGCTTGCATCATATCCTTGTAGACAACAGCAGGTTTTAGCTTCCAGATAATTCAAGGTCAAGGTTCAACAGCTGATACTTGTAGACAACATCTGGTTATAGCTCCAAGGTCAAGGTTCAACATTCGATTCATGTAGACAACATCAGGTTATAGCTCCAAGGTCAAGGTTCAACAGTTGATACTTGTAGACATCAGGTTACAGCTTCTTGAGAATCCAAGGTTGAGGGGACACTATGAGATAACCTGATGTTTAAGGCATTCCAATTCAATATTTCCATGAGGATCCATGAATCACCAACACCATACCCCTGCACAAGGATTTCACCAGAGCAATTTACAAAACCTGTGATATTTGACTGACGGCAGAGTAAGACATCCACTCACATACTCATGGGTTCATATCCAAGATTAGCCTTGATAATGGTCTGTCAGCACCATATGCATGGTTGTTGGAATTACTGGTGTGAAGAACATCTGATGGCTGTACCCTTTCCTCTCACAGTAAGGCTGGCATGTCCCAATATAACTAAATTTGTTGATTGCAGTGTTTGTTAAACCTCAACCACAAACTCTATCACCAGCCATCTTCCAACCACCTTGTTACCTAGTGAGTGAGTATGGTTTTATGCTGCTTTTTAGCATTATTCCAGCAACATCACAGCGAGGAACATCAGAAGTGGGCTTTACACATTGTACCCAGTGGGCAAACAAACCTTGGTCTTCAACGTGGTTTAACCACCGGCTAACCCACTGCCATCATCCTAAACTATGTGACACATGAAGATCCAGAATAGAATGACTTTCAGCAGAGACCATATAATAGATTATTATATGGTCTCTGCCTTCAGCAACCCATGATGTCATAAGAGTTGACTAGTCAATAAGGTGGTCAGGCTCACTGACCTGGTTGAAGTTGCATCCTCATTGTATCCCAATTGCATAGATTGATGCTCATGATGTCTCATGTTCACATTGGGGGCGGTGGGGTAGCCTAATGGTTAAAGCGTTGGCTCGTCACGCCGAAGACCCGGGTTCGAATCCCCACATGGGCACAATGTGTGAAGCCCATTTCTGGTATCCCCCTCCGTGATGTTGCTGGAATATTGCTAAAAGCGGCGTAAAACCAAACTCAGTCATGTTCACGGGATTGTCTGATCATGACTGTTATTTACTGATCTTCCTCATATGGACTATTGGTGCATGTAGGATTAAACAATAAACAAACCAAAGCTATGTGCTCACTCATTCATTCCAATTGTAAAACATAAAAACCCAAAGTCGAGGCATGATCCGATCTTTTTATTTCATTTAGGCATCGTAAGCCTACCAGGAACACCTAGCAATGGGCCAGTTATCATCAACATGTTTATCTACCAACATGGTCCGTCAACTTGTAAACAACAAATCATCCAAAATAATTTGGTTAAATATGGACCAGCGATCAAAGTACAAAACCTAGGCAGCTACTTCTTGCAAAAATAACCTTTGCACCAGAACACTGTTTCACTAGATTTTACAAGGACCTTCTCCTAGTTGTGGAGTATGTTGGTCAGTGTTTGGTCAATCCATTGGACAATCATTGAGTTGCCGTCAACCTTAACACAATGTGCAACAACTTGAGTCACAGTGCAATGTCCATTCTTCAAGTATCAGCATACATATCTTACCCTTGGTAATATATATCTCGATGACCTAGGTTATATGTACCCAGATGACCTAGGTTATATACCCAGATGATTTATATACCTAGGTAACCAATGGTATATACACCGGAATGACCTATGGTATATATACCCAGATGACCTAGGTTATATATACCATGATGACCCAGTGTATATACCTAGATGACCTTAGGCTATATATACCTTGATGACCCAGTGTATATACACCAAAAATGACAGGATATATATACCTCGATGACCTAGGTTATAAATACCTAATGATTCTGTGCTGCTTTTAAATCTGCAGCACAGTCATATTTCCATGCTGCTGTTTATCTCTGATGCCACACTTCATCCATCCGCTAGCTGATCATCTTCTCGGAAGCAACAAGTTCTGTTCTGTTTCTGAAGTGACAAGGTATTCTGTGCTGCTTTTTGTTTCAATAGCAACAAGGTGCTTTAGTGCTGCTTCCTGTTTCTATAGCAACAATGTAATTCTATCCTGCTGAAAGTTCAGGTCTTCAATCCCACCCTAGGATATGATATAGTGATGTGGTGTTGTAACAAGTGCACTGATGGAATATAGGAAACAGACTGTACACTTAACTAGATACATGCAAACTGTGGACATTTCAGAGTTCTAACTTGACCATGTACGTATGATCGTAACCTGTAATGCTATTTCCTGGAAGTTTCTTTCAATGGTAGAAACCAGATACCCGTAAAATCTACTCTTGCTTTGAATGTTACAAAGAGTGTGGGACCACACACACATCAACGTTCTAACTCTGAAATGTCACACATGTACCCACAGAACAGACTACAAAGATCCAGTTCTAATCCTGAATCATATGATACCTTCATTTGCTGCTCTTGCTGCCAAGAGAAGGCACATCTCCAGGAAATAACTGATGTGTTCATCAAGTATATCTACAGTCCATGAAATTTGATGTGTTTCTTCATGGGAAATGGAATCAATGTCAACAGACTTGGAGAAATGTTTGTATTTTCTGAATCAGAGTTTGAAACTAACAAATTGCTGCTGAAGTTCATCCTTCCTGTTTGTGGGTACATGTTTGTTACACAGTTAAACAATGTTGAGAATCAATATGACAATAACCATGGTCAATGGCTACAGTAACTGTTCTATGCAGACAAATGTCCACAGCAAAGATCGGTAACCAAAAATAAGCTTTGCATAATGAACCTTGTCACATAGATCACACAGGTATTGATTTAATTTGCACTTGGTTTTGCATAATTATAACTAACAAATTTTAACTACTTGAAATGAAGGCACAAGATAATTGGACAGATTGAAAACTGAAAAATAGGATGTTTGGGGCCAAATGCCATGTATAGGTGTTGACCATTTGTGTGTCTGTAAAAGTTTATAATCATGAAGACCCACACAACAGCAAACAGGCAGGTAACGTTATGGCATAACATCTTGGAACTACGGTCTTCAAATACATTGTCATTTCACCAGTATACAACATGTTTAGGTTATTGCTTCATAACTTATGGCTGAAAAAAGGGTAAAATAACTCAGTTACTGTTCTATAACTCATAACTGAACAGTGTATAATATTTGAGAGTTAGTGCTTCATAACTCCTGGCCAAATGGTGTGTAACATATCTGAGATATCTTTTCATAACATGTGGCTGAACAGTGTGTAACATGTGAGAGTTCTAGCCTCCTAACTCCTGGCTTGTAACATGGCTTGAGTTACTGCTACACAACTCCTAGCTTAACAGTGTACAACATATTGCTTCATAACTCACAGCTCATCAGTTATTGCCTTATAACTCATGATTCAACAGAATGTAAAACTGTGCTTGGGTCTTATTGCATGATCTAACATGTAATACAAGCACCTGCAGGATGTTAGAGGGAGAAAAGACAATGTGTTTGAAGATCAAGCAACTAACAAACAGTAATGACAGTAGTAATGTACAGCTGTAAACACATCATGACTAATCTCAGAATGACACCCTATTCTGCACTTGGACACTCACAAACCATACCTTCTGTAACTGCCACCATTACCACACTCGTTTAAACGTTGAAGTATCAAGCATTCAAAACAATTCATAAGTAATTGAAACAAATTTCATTCAAAAATGGCAATTTACTATGATGATGAGAAGATGACCTTGAATATTGATAGAAACGGACAATGATAGTTCACAGCTGACAAACACTGGACTGTTAGTGGTATATTTCTTCACCACTGAGACTAATCGTATGTACATCTATAAACAACATTCACTGGTACACATGGTGTTAACCTGCTGCTGTCAACTAGCTGAGTATCCTGCACAAGCATGAGTTGGTACTGACGTAATCCGACATGGATGGAGTGTTTGTGAGAGGTGGTTCATTCTGAGATTATTCCATGCTGTGTAGAGTGTCCAGGACACATGACTACGTCTACCGTCACGTCACAATGAGGTATTCCAACATGAGCACTGAGCTGCTTCATTGGTCCGTCAATGTCTGTACAAGAAAACACCAAGAAAAAAGAGCAAATCGAAAAAGTACCCAGGCTCTCTAAGTTGGATAAACAAATCTCTGCACCATCTGGATGTGAAAATCAGAGGCTAAAACTTTGACACCAAGTTCTGAATGACCTCTGTGCTTCCGTTCCTAAGTAAAATTTGATTAATTCATTCACAAGAATGAAGATAAGACCCTGCAGATTTCCAACCCATATGTACACCAACTTTGTACATAGATCTGATCATTTTGATGGTAATATCATTCAAACTTGAGATCGCAGTATCTAATCCAATGACAGCCACAGAAATATTCTTGATAAAAAAGACTTTACTGTCATCTTCAAGGGTAAATTCTTGTCATATGTTGATGACTGGCCATGACTGTGACTATCAGATTTTTAAAGGGGGTCATTCATTTGATATTAGGCAGGGATGGCTCATAGCTTTGATGATAGATGACCCAGTATATACCCAGTATATTATATTCCTGATCCTTTGAGTTTGATTTTAGGTTGGACTGCCATATTTTTAATGACCTTTTGGCTGTATCACATTTTTAGCAATAAATGGCCATTACTTTTGATGCTTCCTCAAGCTATTATGAACTAATGTCTGCCACCTAAGTCTTGGGTTAGTCGAGTGTGATGCTTCACAAGAACCTCTTTAAGATGACGTACATAGAAATATATAACACTCATCCAAAAATAGTCTGATCTTATCATTAACGACATCTCCAGCATTAACCTGACACATGCTCACTTGCTGAAACAGAGTATATAGGAAGATGACTTCATTTATCTATGAGGAGTTGGGTAAGTGTATTATGCAAGGACATGGTGCTGAGCCCATCACATGGATCGCTACGACACAAGTGTCTGATCACATCGACGGACACTCGGTGCATCAACCTCATCCTGTTTGTTCCGATGTTACAGAGCATGGGGTGACTCAAAAATATGTACAAAGAATATGTGGGTTCTTTACAAATAGGGATTGAAACTGGCCATCGTAACAAAAAAAATAATAAAATCCATAACAAATTTCAACTGATTACATCCTGCAGTGACACGAGCCCTGCCTGGCATGATCCAAATATGACTTGAGTGTTAATGATAGGAGCTAGGAAATGTTAAGCAATATCACAGATGTTTTGAATAAATTACAGGAGATACATAATTCTTGATGGAACAACGAATATCACTGATAAAATAGTCTTAAATAAATTTCAAACCCCCTACCATTAATACAAAAATGAATTTGTCTGTACAATTTTCATTATGAACATTGAACATAGATGCCTAAGGCTTTATGTAACTTGATGTCATTCTGGAACCATAAGATCTTACTAATGTGATTCAAAGAAACAATCCCATTTCTCCGTAACTGAAATTGACTCATTAAACTAGATCCGGATTGGCTTTTCAGTGGTGTAATCCAATGAGCTACAGAAATAGGTCATTAATTTTTACTGGTCAAACAAATGGAAAAGAAAGATAAAAATCTGTATATATCGAAAACTGATGTAAAATAAGTCTGTAGAAATTTGACCACTAAAAACTAATCCATTGTCCCACATACGGAAGACCACGAACATCATCAATGACAGGTAAAACACGATTCTGTACAAAACTACCATGAACAGGTGAAAAGCCTTCTGTTAACACCACCAAGATAACATTAAAATCTAAAAACGACATTCCAAAAACTGTCAAAAGTTTCTGTTTGTCTCCTAAAAAGTCTATAACACAGACACATGGATTCATGTACATACACTACAATGACGTTCTCACGCTAACAACCACCATATAACAGATCACCATAGAAACGCATGAAACTACGTCTGTACATCATCAATGACATGGCTGTCAGAAAACCTGATGCCAAAAATTCAAAAACAAAAGTAAAAAAGCATCACTAAATCTACATACAACATCAGCTTATCTCACAAAACCCAGGGATGTAAAGGGGAGCTCTGGTTTCCATGGAACCACAGTTTAGCACTTGATGAAAGTATACTGAACAAGAAAAGAAAAGGATCATATCATAAAGATGTTTTACGGATAATGTTTTGGTGAAGACTTATCACACGATATCTGTTAAATTGTAATGATTCCCAACGTTTTTAGCTCCGTATATATACTAAGGGAAAAAAATAAGGGATCACATGAAAGCACAAATGTTCCTTTATTTTTTTCCAGGTTTCTTCACAAGCTGTGCGATACAAGGCTTGTGAAGAAACCTTGGAATAAAATATAGGAACACGTGTGCTTTCATGTCTTCCCTTCTTTTGTTCCCTCAGTATATGATACAGGAGTGTAACACGTGAATCGTTTTTTGTTTCATCACAATATTTTGGGGATCTGGTTATATATATATCCATCCAGTATTTCAATGAGGACCAACAATAGAGTACTAACCTAATATTACGTGATAAAACACGTAACAATCTGTGGTTCAGCATTACATTATACACAAACATCCTTTTACACCCCTGGTGTGTTGTGAGGAGGCCATCAAAATCTAACATCTAACACAAAAATATACAACTGGAAAAATTCATGTTGATTCTAGCTCAATAACCATGAATAACAGTGAATAAAGTCACCATCCTGACCGTGCACTGGTTGCTGAATTCACAGACCAACATACAAAATAGAAAGTGCACTTCCTAGTGTATAGGTGTAAAAATATCCCTCAAATTTGGCAAAATAAACAACAATAAACTGTAAAGATCACTTGACTACAATACCCCCTTCATGAAAAGTCTACAATTAGCAAAATAGTCAAGAGTATAATCTCAGTCCTTAAAAAACTTACACATAAATCAAAGAATCTTTCTGAAAAGATCAACATTTGTACTCTACATGGCGAAACATACGAAAAATTCTATACATTGTAACACGAACTAAACTCAGGACTTAAAACATATCTTTTTACAAGTCAAAAAGTTCATTTGGTCACAGTTATGATGAAACTTGCTCTCAACAAAAAGGAAAAATAAAAAATATTCTGACATGAAACCTCTCACTCCCGCAGTCAAAAAATGGGAATTTGCAAAATGGTAGAAAATAGTCCGTGTCAGTAGTCCATCAGCATGACAATGGAGAAGTCACACATCCCAGTCACAACATGGCTGCCAGTTGCCGTTAGAAACGTCTGTGGAACGCACTTACACACATGTGCTGTTAGCACATCAGACCTGAAAGGTAACAAAGTTTGAATTACAAAGCAACTAAAGGTTAAAATACGACAGGTATGATACTTTATGGATAACAACTTCTTTATTATATTATAATCTTTACCGAAACGTCGCATCATAATATAATGAAGAAGCTGGTATCCATAAAGTATCATACCTTTCTTATTATTCATCAACTTCTAAAAATGCCAATGAAACAGAAAATAAAGGTTAAAGAGTACATATATGTTTCAGTGCCAATTTCAGGAATATTATCCTATGGCTACAAATAACTGAATAGAATGACTAAATGCAAACTTTTTTGGTGCCAGTAAATATTTCATTCTGAAAGTCACACAGAAATCAGTATGATACACCAAGCACACATGAGAAAGCCGACTCCAAGTTCTTATCCTGTCATCAAAGGGACATAACTCTATACAGCTACTTGTGACTACATAGACCATAGAATCATACCAGTCACAATCTGAATTTCTACTGCCATTTTCAAAAGGAAGACAGGTCTTGTGTAAAGGAACTTGAGTAGATCTGTGTCCCTTAATACGTGCAAGAATTATGATTTTTCTTTGTTACCAAACCTGTGGACTGAGGGTTTTCTCCAATGAGGCAAATGTCTAATACTGTATCATACCTGACGTCCCCAACTCACTCACTCACTCACTCACTCACTCACTCACTACAGTGTTACTTACTCTATTTGGCAGCGGCAGCAGCATAAGCTTGAAAGTGATGCTGGGCAGTTTCTTCATTCGAATTATGATCCTGGAACAAAAAAACAGACATTATTGGTAACGCCAAGTGCATCATAACTATTATACAGACATTATTGGTAACGCCAAGTGCATCATAACTATTATACAGACATTATTGGTAACGCCAAGTGCATCATAACTATTATACAGACATTATTGGTAACGCCAAGTGCATCATAACTATTATACAGACATTATTGGTAACGCCAAGTGCATCATAACTATTATACAGACATTATTGGTAACGCCAAGTGCATCATAACTATTATACAGACATTATTGGTAACGCCAAGTGCACCATAACTATTATACAGACATTATTGGTAACGCCAAGGGCATCATAACTATTATACAGACATACAAGACCGGTCCTGGACTTTACAATGTCAGCATTGTTCAGGACAGCTGACACTATCAGTAATGTCAAGATTCTTCACAAACCCTAAACATTAATTACAGCTGGAGAATTGAAAACGGTAGATATTCTGGCCATAGCACAGTGACTACAGATCAGGGAAGATGTTCTGGCTCTAACAGAGTGACAACAGATCAGGGAAGATGTTCTGGCCAGAGCATAATGACTTTTGATCAGGGAAGATGTTCTGGCCAGAGCATAATGACTTTTGATCAGGGAAGATGTTCTGGCCAGAGCATAATGACTTTTGATCAGGGAAAATGTTTCGGCTCTAACAGAGTGACTACAGATCAGGGAAGATGTTCTGGCCACAACAGGGTAACTATTAATCAGGGCACATTTGTGGACCAATCACTTACCTCCATGGGGAGCGTTGTCAGCATGGCCCCAGTCTGTGCCCCCTGTTGGTAAGCCAACTGGGCATAGGGGCTGGCGACATACTGAAATAAGAAACACATCAAACATTAATACTATGAAATAGATCAACAAAAAAACATACACCTTTAGTCATTTCTCAGTTGTCTTCATAGATATATTCACATATTTATGCATATTATCTTTGAACTACATACTGATTGAAACTACAAGGGTATTAGTGTTAAACTGACTACGCTTGGTATCTAGCAATTAATATTAATTATGCTGTTCTAACCTCAAAGGCTACAATCAAGTAGTATACATTTAAAGGGCACATGATAAGAATATTTTACTGTTACTTAGTCTGTTGTTCATAGAGAAGTGCAAGTGAATCTTACTTAAATATTTGCACATTTATAACACAAGATATGTACACTGGGTGATATAAAAAGGTGAATATTTGGATATATGATATGGTTATATATAAAGATAAAACACATATGGTTACAAAGCAAAGTCAAAGGGTAGATAACTCTCACCAAGATGAATCCCCATCCCTTTAACAAAGATTATCAAGGAAAGCACCACAATGCACTACAGTTTAATGTTAACACTACAAATAGCAGTCTCAGAGAGCATATTATTTCTATTGTTAATAAGACTGAAGTAAGTATTTTTCTTTCAGTTGAAACATTCAGTTGGTACATTAAATATGTTTCCATTAAATACACAAACTTTGCATAAGCAGTTGGAAGTTATCTTCCCTGCATAAAAAACAAGCAGGAGTTAGCTTCCCTCTGCAAAAAGCAGCTGGAGTTACCTCCTCCTGCAGTAAGCAAGCGGGAGTTATCCCCCCTTCACCGGTTTCACATCTAAGCATAATATGTATATATATGTGTAAATAGAGGATACAAGATGCATTCTAAAAAAATACAGAAACAAAGCTGGAGCAAACAAAAGATACATATGGTACAGATTATGTTAGTATAAGCACTGAACAGATGATAACATGCAGACTAAATCAAGATATATGTATGTATCATGCACAGATATATATGAGGGTGGATATATATGGTGCTGCTTGCCCGCTGTTGTCTGAAGTCTGTGATCTGCACTGGTCATGAAGCTGGCAATGTGTTGACTCCGACGTGGATCATGCTTGCTTCTTTTGATATCCTCTAATCATAACATCACACTGTCTCCATTGTCAATTTCACAACAATCACTTCCATTTCCCCTTCATTATATAGATGAGATTCTGTCATTCATGTATTGGGCTCATTCTGAGCATCCATGTTTGGTACAGTGCCTAATCTGCCTGTTTCACACTCCATTTGTATTTTGTTAAAGGACTACATCATGAAAAGGAGTGGTTGTACAATGAAAAGGAGCAACCATTTGATTTTTAGGAGTCGAATAGTCTTGGATTATATTATAAAACCTTAATCAAGCCCCTGTTTTTCACAGCACATAAAAATGTCCTTTACTTTGTCGGAAAACCATAATCTGCATTAAATATGTGACCATCCTGTACTGACAGCTATATTTAAGTACATCCAATTTAAAGGTTAAATTGAGAACCTTTTCATGCAAGAAGAATTTAGCTGCTAATCATTACAAAATCAAATGGTTGGTCTCTACAATACTATTTGTGCCTCATAAAAGTGCCTGATATTTGATACCGATACTAGCATCTATTTTCTGGAATATAAATTCAAACTATTCTGCTGATGTCTGACCTAATATTTCTTTGGCTTATTCACGAATGGCATTAGAACTGACTTTCCAGGTAAATCTCAGTTATAGAGCAATACTGACAGATGGGAATGGATTATTCGCCAGGATCAGAATGCTATGATCACTAACAGTGATCATGACAAATAACGGTACCTAGTGTCATCATTTTGAGATTTTCCAGGTTTGACAGATGACCATGCTGCCAACACAAGTCATAAAGTCAACATTAACTTAGGATAGTTCCCATAACTTAACATTAACTTAGGATAGTTCCCATAACTTAACATTAACTTAGGATAGTTCCCATAACTTAACATTAACTTAGGATAGTTCCCATAACTTAACATTAACTTAGGATAGTTCCCATAACTTAACATTAACTTAGGATAGTTCCCATAACTTAACATTGACTTAGGATAGTTCCCATAACTTAACATTAACTTAGGATAGTTCCCATAACTTAACATTAACTTAGGATAGTTCCCATAACTTAACATTAGCTTAGGATAGTTCCCATAACTTAACATTAACTTAGGATAGTTCCCATAACTTAACATTAACTTAGGATAGTTCCCATAACTTAACATTAACTTAGGATAGTTCCCATAACTTAACATTGACTTAGGATAGTTCCCATAACTTAACATTGACTTCCAACAGCATCATGGTACGAGCTTCAAGTCATGTTAACAATGAGTCTAATGCCTGGTGTCAATATTCAAGACTAACAATTTTCATGTAGGTTTCTTTCACTTTCAACTTTTTTAATGAGAGTAAATGCTGTTTAAACTATGAAGTATGAATTGGACATGGACAAAACCTTAACCTGTCTGTTAAAAGTTTCAAAACTACATATTAAGTCCTGCAATCACATAGTTGGTGTGAAGTTTTGTTTGTCCTTTTGCCAAAACCAAATAAATGTTTGATATAATGTTTGTCATAATCTGCAGAACTCTACAAATGCATTTCTCGCACAGACAGATGGAAGTGAACAAAGCTAGTTGTACAGGATCACGTCCATTGGTGTTAGGAAAAAACAAACACAGAGTATTTTCTAGCTCATTTATTCTCTGCCCGTACGAGATTCACAATGTGGACTCTCAGTCTTGGACATCAGAACACTACAAACATAATGATTGAAGAAAACATAGACTCTCTCTCTCATACACACAAACAACACTGGAACCTTATAACAGTCATGGGGAAAACGGCACATTAGTAGCAATCAAACATGTTAACACAGGAAGTGCCCTGGCAGCCATATTGGATCATGAAAAAATCATTAAAATAAAAAAGGAGTAAATATCTGTTCCCAGTACCAAGATTATAGAGACTAATCAGCTACATATATTTTTTTATATTTTTTTTACATTATTTTTTTCATCCCACAATTTGGTCAGCTAATTCTATATGCTCTTGATTATATGCCCCAACCACCTGCAAGCAAACTGAAACGCTACTTGTCAAATTTGAGAAACAAATATAAAACTACAAAGTGACAATGGTTAATGAGAATCGAGGAGGAAACTGATGGAATGTATGCCTCTAACCCTATACCTCTCCTTGCCCATTCTTCAACAGCCTACAGTCTTAAAGGAGGACCACCACCTTGGGTCATAGCTGGGTGACATGCTCTGTAACTTGTACAGTCATGGATGTTTAAATTCCAATTTTCACTGAGCTTATTAATTTCAGACTTCAGTTAGTTGTACTACACAAAAGACATCATTTGAAGAATCTATAAAAAAATATACTTAATGCTAATTTTGTTGTTGTTGGTTTAAATTAAATGAAGTGTTTCTATTTTATACACGTGTATCATAACGATTATATCCAGCAACATGTTTAATATATATCCCCTTAAGAAGTCTTTTGAATTGGTATCTGAATGTGTAAAGAGACACATAGGAATCGTCAAGAGTAGCTGGTCCCGTGTAAATCTTTGGATAATCGGATTAATATGGCAAGTCAAACCAAGTAATATGTGGGGTTGGGAAAATATAATATTTTAAACTTCTAGCATACATGTCAAAGCCTGATAAAGTGATATATATAGTAATATTTGATTCTGTTTAAATCTGTAAGTACACTTATGGATGGGGTTTGGCAAAATAGCATGACTGTGCCCTATACCTAAAATACTGTCCATTTGTTATGCTCATAATGTATTGTTTCCCTGGATGAAAATGTGATATGCTGATTAGTTTAACATTCCACAGGTCAAGATAAATTAACATCAGAAACTGGTTTTATCAATGTGATCTATCCAAAGATGAATGGGAGGTAACTCTCACTGTAAGACATAATTCCGTCCAGAGTAGTGTCCCCTGTACATGCAAAACATAATGACATGATAGCTATTTACATATGCAAATTATATTCGTAAAATAAGTATGAATCTCACGGTAAAAAACATCAAAAATGCTTGCTCAGCACAAATAACCTGATATTGTTATAACTACTTGTGTAAAAACTGTAAAACTCCACAGAAATAAACAGACAGTCAACATTAAAATAGTTGAAAAATATCAAATTCTAAAAAATGACAAAATATTATGTTTGAATTCTGAATTCATCTCAGGCGTAGTGCTGTTCACGTACGCTGTAAAAGAATTATTGCTATAGATTTATGCAAAACAATAATTATACTAAATACATAATTTTATATTTGATAACATTGTACACAATTTTCTTATCACAAGATTCATGTATAACATTTTCAAAACAACTGATTATTCTATAAACTGGTTTACAACTGACTTCCTTCTCATACTAGACACTTTCAGATTCAAATACTTGTACTTCAAAAACAGGCTGAACATGATTTGCAAAAAATAAAACATTACTGTTGATCTAAAAAGCAATTTTTTTAGGAATACTTGCTCCTTTCTTCACAAAAAAAATCCTAGTATTCATTATTAGTGTTACTCCTCATGAAACAGAGCATCAAGGATAATGTTGTTTAGTTATCAGACCATTAGCTTGTACAGTCTGGAACAGAAACAAGTTCCCATTCTCCAGTGTCTGTGCAATAAGGAAACGTTATAAACCAGTATAGGAATAATCTTCAGAGGTATAACCATACAGGCATGATCCATTCAATCAAAGCACTTCACCCTAGTAAAACAGATCTGTAGAAATAGTTCTCCAAAATAAAATCTTATTTTTTCTCAAGTGACTAGAAATCGGCCAAATACATGCTACCTGAAAGAGTATATACGGCTAAGGAGGGGAATACACTAAAAATGATTATGAATATTTGATCATTTGTTTTCAATGTATTAATATCAAATGTAGATGTCAAAAAAAGCAAAATGGAGTTGATGGACTGGTATCCTGCAATATGTGTATGAAATGCCTGGATTCAAGGTTCTATCATGGTAGCACATGGTAGTAGCAACACAATTACAGTGATGTGTAATCATAGATAGAATAACCTCATGGATTTTCTTCTTGGAAACTGTAATGCTGCACATTCAATGCTGTAATAATTTAATTCATAGATTTTCATGAACATTGCAATTTCAGTTATAGACGGCCTGCTTGAGTGGATGTCTGATGAAAATCTAAAAATTAATTTATTTGGAGCTTGTGAGGTTGAAATACAAATTTGGTTAAATAGCACCAGAATGTAGTATACAGTTACACTTATCTCCCTTGTTTCTACGTTCCCGCTGGGCAACATGAGAAGAATGAGACTACGAGGCCTGATTATGATTCTGATCTTGCTCCTCACACTACTAATCATTATGCAAAATATTTAAAAGGTAATTTTAAATGGCAACCAAAGTCACTACACTGGTTCTGTTTTGGTGAAATTTGAAGTGATATCCAAATGTACTCTATTTGTTACAAGGTATGAACACAAACAATCAGTATAAGGATATATACTGCTGGAAAAAATAAGGGAAAGATAAAATCCATGAGCATGATATGGATCATAATGGATTTGGGATTTAAACCCATAACCAGCAGATCCTGTCATTGCTAAGGACCACAACTCTACATAGTAATTACTCACTTTAGAATAACAAGAAACTTTCCAAAATCAGTATTTCATTACAGCAAAATAAGAAGGAAACAATATGATCCAATATCATAACATTCACAAGAAATCTTAATAGTGTTCCCTTATTTTTTTCCTTCAGTATATTAATGTCTGTTTTTCTTCATTCAGTCATTCCTATATACAGAGAAACTCTACATAATTCTACCTGACAATTGCTTCGAAACACTGAAAATCAGTTACATGTACCGGTATGAATGAGTTTTGATTTCCACTATGGAGTTTGATCTTTTTCATATAAGTCCCATCACTGCCATGTGTGAACTGGGGTACAGCCTTTTACACACCGCTATAGTATGGACAACACTGGCTTATAACTGTTTTGATCATTATAGTACTTTAAACAGTATAGAAACAGCACCATGTCTTATGACAACATAGGATATACACTTTGAAAAAAATAAAAACAATGCTATGGGATTTTTTGTACAAGTTATTATATATGGTTCCTTATTCAAAATAGATCTTTCTGTACATGGTGTATAGCGGAAAGTCATTCCAGTATATCACTTCAGTTGGAGTCAACTTTTGTTGGCGACGGAAACTGATTCATAGCTACCATCTACAAATTTTACAAAATCTTACAAAATCTAATGAAAATGAACTTCACAGTAAAAGAAATTCTAGTGAGTCCTTTTGATAGATGAAAAAAATATAATATTTTTTAATGAGAGAATTCGTGAAAAGACTTGAAGTAATAAACTGAAATGAACTTCTGATTTACTTAATTTCTTAGATATGTTCTATATTTCAATAAATATACATTTGTAAACAGCCCTCTTACTATCTACATAAAAGTAACTAATATTTTTATATTTTCAAAACTTAAAATTCAAAAGTCATAAACAAAAAATAATAACCCATAAATAGAATTGTAAGTTATCACTTAATTTCAAATAAATAGAATAAATATTAAAATATCTGTTCTCAACTTGATAATCGGTGCCAATCACCAAAATGTAGCCTTGTCATAGTGATTGAAGACAACAGATCATTAATAATGATATTTGTGAACACCATCATGTCGCATCATTGGAAGAAAAATCTCATATGATTTACTAAAATGACTGAAATCAAAATATCTATGAAGATTGATTGATGTGGTTACCATGGTTACTGTAGCTTGTGCTATGTACAAACTAAAGGGAACTGCGACCTTCAATCATTCAAGGTCAGTCTTTGGTTGTAGTGATCATAATGATGAAAGATGTCAAGAATCAACAAGGTGAAATAAAACAATATGTCCATTCATTAGTACATTTCTCTGGCAAGGTGGGGGACCATCTCAAAATCTGTTCACTCATTATCCAATATGCCCTCAAAGCACAGGGCAATCGTCAATATGTTACTATTTTAAACAATGGAGCTGTCAAGCATTAAAGATTGTAGCTAGGTTCATGTTCAAATGAGAAATAAAATTTTGAGTTTCAGACTTTCAGATGGTCCATTTTGATTTGAATCTACAATAAAAAGACAATAGAAACACAAAATAGTCAGCTATGCTAATTCCTTTCGACAAGGTTACAAAACACACAAACAATATGCAAAAAATCAGACACCAACTCTGTATATACAACAATGAAAAACATTATATCTAGAGCCATTTCTTCTAAAAAAAACATGCTAAAATACTAAAAAAAAGTTGCAATGACTACTCATTAAGAACAAAGAAAATCTTCTTGGAGGTCACTTCTGATATCCCGGTCTACTAAGAGAGGAACAATCTAAGATAACAAAGACAAGCATAGGCAAAGTATTTACAAGACGTCAGCCATTTCTGTAAGTAAGAATGATGGCTGTTCATGCTCAGTAACCACCGACTACATCTGTAGGACAGAGGCTGAATTGGTTGTGTTAGCGTGGAAAAAGATCAACCCAAAAATAACATGACCGTGCATTGAAAATGTTGATCTAGGGTCTGGCCATCTACGGTAAGATTTTAACAATTCACGCATTGTCAAGAAGAAATGATCTATACGAGGAGAAACTGGATTAATTTAGACTTTGAAGAGGGGGACTGGCCTACTATCTAGAAGAATGCACATTGGTAAGAGCAACACTTCTGTCAATGATGTTAATTTTAGAGGATTGCTCTGGAAGCCAATTGGTTAGACACAAGGAACTTACAACGCGTTACGTTGGCCTACCGGGGTATTGGAAATGTGTAGATGACCCATCAAATTGGTCATGCCAGCCACGGCCGCAGAGGGATCGAAACTCGAGCACTGTGGATTTAAGTTGCTAGCCGTGGGGGCGTTCATCTGAGAAAAAACATCCTCCGTATGGAATCATGAACTCATGTGATGTTAAACACTTCGTGCTGAAAAAACACCTTACCACAGACATTGTTATGTCTTAAACATCAGACATTACTTGTTAAAGAGTTGGTCTAAACATGAATAAATCTGGACTTGCAGTGACAGCGAAAATAAACCTAGATGTTCTAAGGGTGAATTATTCATCCTGATCTTAAAAATACGTGCCCCATATTTGACATCTAGACACTGCAAACAGATGACAATATTCAGAACAATGGACTTTGTTGGCAACAGATAATCAACTGTAAAAGAAACTAACACATCAATCACATGTGAACAACTGTATCATTAATGAAAAATAACAAAAACACATCAATAAAGGAATTATAACAGAAGAAAAATACATATATACAAGAACATCTCAGATGGCAAAAACCTGACCATTGGCCTTATCACACAGCACGGTGTGTCAGAGTGATCTCCCTTGAAGGTCTTCGTCTTGGCGAGTTATCTCCCCTTTGCTAGCATAGCATTCAACTTGAAAAATCAAAACTTACATGAGGCAGCTGAGGTTGCATGATATACTGTGGATGCATTCCCCAAGTGGCGGGATTGGACGACACCTGATAGGTCGTCACTGGGGTCGTCGCCACTGATGTGTAGTTACGGGGGACGAGTCCTGTGGGGAGCAGCGCCGCCGGTGTGGCTACACTGTAAGGCATATATTGACTGTACATCTATAAGTATGCTCCTCAACTGAATCGACACAACTCTACTGATCAAGTGAAGAGGCTACACTATAAGGCATACATTGACTGTACTTCTATAAGTATGCTCCTCAACTGAATCAACTGAAGTGAACATCATTTTCAATTTCTGTGTTGCTGACATGATTACTTTTGGGCTTGGTAACTTAACTCAGGCCTTAACTGTCTCAAACTGCTTTTTGAAAATATGAAGATACATATTCTCCTTCTTAGCTGACAATAATCTGCATGTGCTTAATGAATCAAAAATTGCTCACATCCAAAAGAGAGATTCCATTATTTGTTAATGCAAAAAGGTGAAAAATAATCTGAGACCTTACAAAGAGACAAATCAAACTGGTTTGCGCCCCAAACATTTACCCATTACACAAACAGAAGGAATATAAAACTCTTCTTGCAGTTTGTCAGTTTCAATACTCACCCATGGTTCAGATTTGCTGGAATTGCTTGCTGGTCGTAACTGAACTGTAACTGAAATATACAAAAAGATAGATCATTGTTCCCATCCTTCATCAACTACAAATATCAAATACACAAAGATTTAAAAAGATATACTAGTGTCATTACTGCCACTCTTCAGTCATAAATCATCAATTACAAATATCATAATGCTTTTGAGTAATAAACATTGAATATCTTAAATATTTTTCAATTTGACAATAACACTGTCCAGTGCCTGGGACACAGTGTTAATTCATAGTTATCTCCCTTGGACCATGTGACTTGGTGACTGAATGAAGCACCTTAAAATAATTAAACACTATTTGGCATGATTGTAACATCTGAAATGAGAATTTTCACTGCATTTGTACTTACTTGAAGGCCTAGTTCCTGAAAACATAAGAAAAGCAGAATTTAAGTACTTTGTTATAAAAAAGTAAATACTTAAAAACCTGATATGTAATAATTTCATCATTGAAAATGGAATTAAACTGGTGACAGTATTTACTTCTCATTTGACTGCTCAATTGTTGAAGTCAAATAATACAGTAATTCTTTTGACAATTAAAACTGAGAAAATGTACAGAGATAAAGAATGGTGGACATAAAAATGCCAATCAACTTAAACCCTGTCAACAGTTGTACTTACATCTTCTCTTCCCGGAGGAAATAATCTCCCTTGTTGGAACTGATTCTTCTTCTTACTGCCGCTGTCTGCCAATTTCACCAACAAGGCTTCTGTACAACCTGAACACAAACATGGACACATTGTAGTCTCTACTTCCACTTTGTTGCCAACTTATCCTGAACACAAATATGGACACATTGTAGTCTCTACTTCCACTTTGTTGCCAACTTATCCTGAACACAAATATGGACACATTGTTATCTCTACTTCCACTTTGTTGGTAACTTATCCTTTGCATACATTCACAGCTAGAGTTTGGTTTGATTTGGTTTGTTGTTTTACGCCACACTCAGCAATATTCCAGTTATATAGGCAGTAGTCTGTAGATAATCATGTCTGGACCTGAATATCCAGTGATCAACAGCATGCAGGACCATTGGTCTTATTGTACAAAGGAATATCAGCACTACTATTGTAACTTCTATATTTTATCACAGATTTTTGATAGTCTAAGAACTAAGACCATTTTGCGAGACAGACTTCAATTCCACAAAGTGATCTTAGCACTAATTTTTTTTTTAAATTGACAATTTTTATTTCCTGTTTCCCCCGTTACAGTAGAAGGCAACAGAGCCAGGGGACTCTAGAGCCTTTTCCAAGACAACTTTGTTTGACAACAGAAAAACAGGATTTTTTTAACAAAGCACAAAACAACAACACAACAAGACACCACAACACATCTTAGCATTAAAATAATCTTAAGTTTGTGGTAACTTATTGTTGTGATTGTCTTAGTGCTTAGAACAGTCTGTATGGTTGTTAATAGGGACATTCACACTCAGCTGATCCGATTTGATATAGCTGAATCTGGTCAAAAGTATTCTTACACCCATACTATGTAGGTACCTATGCCTGTTACATGAGACGACTGCTCCATGTATTCCATGTCCTCCAATACTCCATGGCCAATCACTGGATTTCCCCATGCTTCAGTACATACAGACCACTATAGCTGAGTGTAGAGTTCAACAAGAAACACTCTCTTCAGATCAAACATCAAAGCAACATAAATATTTTTTTAGCCTCAATTATCTTTTTACCATGACGTAACTGGAAGACTTACTCATTCAAGTATCTGTTTCTGAAGCTTAATGTTTCGAGGTGATGCAATACGAATTTCAGTCTTTTCATTCATGAAGTATAGTCAGCTTTAACCAGGGCCTAGATTTTCGAAGCTCTCTTAGCTCTAAGATAGTCATAAGTTAATGTTAATGAATGGCACTTACGACTATCTTAGCGCTAAGAGAGCTTCGAAAATCTAGGCCCAGGTGTATATTTCAGACTACAGCACTATTCTGTACAGGCTTGCCATTACAAGAGCACTTGAAATTCCTCTACACTATGGCCGATTTCACTCACTTGAGACAAACATTTAACACATGCAATAAAAATTCCTCATCTTAATGTTTTGATCATGAATATTTAAAAACAAAACACAACTACTCCGTTGTGAAAAAACACAACACCCTGCTTGTATAACATTGGTCGCCATTCCATGACATGAATTACTCCTTGTACAAAGCATGTCGCCCGAATTTCAATAAGCTTATGATATCGGAGCAGTGTGTTATTCACGGTTTGTGGTCCTCTACAATAGCCTTCAGTTGGATGAGAGGCAGAGAGATATTCCAATAAGTTCAACACTTGTAACAACAAAGAAGCAATATAATCCCCTGTGTCCCCTGAATACATCAGTGGTTCGCTTATAGTCGTCTCCTGCACTTCAATACTACCACAGCTATCTCTGCATTGCCATTACAACACCATGTCTAGATGGGGCTGACCTCACCATGAATACAACAGTGTACAACATTAAAATACCTTGCTCACCAAAGGGCAGATCTGTGACTTACGACTAATCTGCAGTATGTGTAGAGGTTGTAAATTACTATGGTTTATGTACGAACATGTTTGAACTCTGCTTCTCTCACCCACCCTAGTGCTGTATTCTACAGTTGACTTGACATTGTTCTCAAACTATACTCCCCTCAATGTACATTTATTTGCTCATGCTGAATTTAAATCAGTTCTTGTGTATCAAAATCAAATTTGAGCCTGCATAGTATTGATTGCTTTTCTATAGATCTGTGGTGATCTATTCAGTACGGACAAATAACCGCTCTTGTTAATGGAAAGTCACGACTCCATACTTTCATAAATCAATTTGACTGGAGATGAATTTCTCGGCGAGTTTTACAAGCATTCTTCTCCAAATCACGCAAAGAGGCCTATCTTACTTGCCCTAAATATTTAGACATAAAGGTCACTACCTTTTGGATGTGTTTGTCCAGCAATCAATTTTGTAAGCCTTGTATGATTAGAAATCTGTTGTCATTCACAGATAGATCTGATTGATTTTGTCCTCACATTTTGTCCTACATCTATTGTCAGCAAAATTCATGACAAATATCATCAATACAAAAATAGATTACAGGGAAACTTTGTAAACTCAAATTCATACATATATACCCAAAGTAACTTACTTATCTCTTCCCTAGGATCAGATCTGATGCACTGAACATGAGTGAGGGAATGAGGTTTCACACTGGGTTTTACCCATCAAGGAACTGAACACAGGTGTTAGGTCGAACAAGCCTGTGCTTTAACCACTTGGCCACCACACAGCCCCCTTAATATGTGGATATAAGCACATAAACATACAAAATCGAAACAATACTTAATTACTATTCAAATCAACAGATCTATCTCTCCTTTCTGTGTTCTTATACTTCTGGGATGCTTGGGAAGCCTAGTGGCTAAAGTGTTCATTTGTCACGCTGAAGACCTGGGGTTCAATTTCCTACATGGGTACAATGTGTGGAGCCCATTTCTGGTGTCCCCTGCCGTGATATTGATGGAATATTGCTAAAAGCGGCACAAAACCATACTCACTCACTCTTATACTTCTTATTATAAGAGATTTATTTATTATATAAGATATGTATTTATACATTATTAAGAGATCTGTTTCTTACCTGGTAAAATTTTAGCATTGAAAGCATCAATAACTTGCTGGCACTTCTCCCTCGACTCCATGCGCGCGAAGCCCACTCCACGACTCAATCCATCAGGTTTCCTCAATATTCTTGTGGATATCACTGTACCGTAGTCTTTAAACATATTTTCTAAATTTTTCTCGGTGAAGTATATAGGGGAGATTAGCTATATACAGGTTAGTGGGATCTTGTTCTTGTTGCTGAAATGAATGAAGACACTATAAGAAAATTATATAAAACAAGACACATGTCAATATGGGCTTTTTTCAATGTTGTGTTGATATTTTGAACCAAGCAAACAGAGACTGCTGTGACAAACATAACATTTTATAAATCAACAACATTATTCTGTAATCAATATGCTTATATAAACCCGGAATAGAGATTGTGGAAAAAAAGAACAAATTTGGCCGAAAAGCTTTCATGTGATATTCAATGATATTTTTCAGCCGCTAGCTTTCTGCTAACAGCTATCAAACTTACAGATTTAAATGAAATCAGTTTTTAAAATAATATTAAAAATGATTTATTTTAATAAAATACCAGTAAGTATTGGAATTTGTATAAATGTCACTTTGAACATATAAAAGAGGGAAAATAATAGTGTTCACAGCTGCTTTTGAGTTGCACTCTTCCATGCCCGGAGTCACAGAATCAACAAAGACCTCACAATTCATGTTTTAAACACTTTAGTATCAATAATCTCCCCAAAACATCAAAATAAACATTTCAGATTAAAAAACACATTAAATGACTCCAAATATGTATTGAGATGTGAATTGGCCATCTTATCACATATTTACATCGACTGCTTCAGACTGATATAGAATTATGGGAAAAGTGTGCACGAATGTCGCTACTGTGGCCTTTAGCTATTCTATTAAGGACCCTTAATGTTCCATTCTGGAAACAACAGAAGCAATGGTTTTGCAAGAATATTCTATTTGTTAGAGGCAAGTGAGCTATTTAGCTTAAACAAATCATCCATTTCTCTGGCCTCTAAATAGAAACCCCCGATATGATATCATCCAAGGAAAACATTTATTCCCAGACGCTCCCCATGCGGTCTCAAGCACTGCATGATAAATACATTTTTTGTCATTTAGTCGTTAGACTGTGATGTTCGCTTCTCGGAATGCAAACCTTTCCTACACAATCTTGTTTATGGGCTTATAAAGCTTCTGTGTGTATGAATAATCTATATGCTGCCAGGAAAGAATTTATCGTCAAACAATAGTTTATGTTGTATGCAACAAACCAGTCATGAAGTTAGTGGTTTTTAAGATAGTCTTAAAACCCGGTTGATAATACACCAATGAGGTTAATGATTCCTTCTGAGGGAATCCCTGATAGTAATGAATAGTTCTTTGTTGCTTAATGTCCAGTGTAATTCCTGCCAATATCACTATCATCCATCACAAAACTGTACCTATGTATGCTAAACAAACATTATTGCCCCACAATGTTTAAGTCAGTGTCATATTGTTCTAGAATATATATGTAATACTAAGGTGATAATATTTTCAAAAATTACACCGATCAGTGCAATCTGATAGAGAACTGGTCAAGAATGTCTTCTTAACAACTAGTGAAAGCCTTCTTCTGTTAAGACTTTCATACCAGAATAATTACTGTGACTTATATTTCCTAAATTGCAATACAGTTTAGCAGATCCAAGATTACATTATGCATTGTGAAACTTTCTCAAAACCGCTTTTGTTGGGAAAATTATGTAATTTCTACAAGCCTTTTGAGCGAGACGGCCATTACAGCAATAACAACCTTATCTTATCACGAGAATGTTGGTGGGCTCTCAATGTAAAGGTGAAATGGTTTGACGCAGTTGGAGTGATTTTACGAACTCCCTTTAAAATCTGTTATCAATATCTGGCAGAACACAGTAATCCGTCAAGACACAATAACAGCTAATTACAGCTTAAGATTTTGTCAGTATTTTCGAGCGATTAGATAGGGTTTCTGGCAATCTGCCAAGACTGAGGAATAATCGTCCCACCATGGTGTGGTATAATCGCCCTGAAAGAAGCTTGTTGTGTCATGTCCAGTTCATGACAAGAGAAGCTATATTTCATATCGCACGCCATCAACAAAGTCTTCAAATATATCACACAGTGTTGACACGGCCTCGCATGATCCGCTCATTTCATTGGTCACATACATCTGTTGTATAAGGCCCATATATTGCCCACACCCTTGTAGGCCAACATACAGCTAATTCTTCATACAACACTTTTCATCCTGGCTATAAATATACTTCAGTATGATGCCTAAAGTCATCTTCCAATTAAACTGACAGTTTGAGGGATGCCAGAAGAATGGGGTGTAGTTTTAAATGAAACACTCTCTTCTCTGTGTAGCTTGTAACCTTGAAATACACTGCCCATACGATCTGTGCATGCTGATGGAAATACTCAAAACATGACATCAAGAGCCATCCAATTGTCTAGTATGCCAGTGTAATAAGTTTAGTGGAAAACATTGTTTTGCAGATATGAGGGGACATATTTCTTTTATAAAAAAATATGTAAAATATATACAGTGAATCGTGAAATTAATGACAGCAGAAAGCGTAAACAAGAAATGCGACTCTTGGTAGCTTGCACTACTAAAATGTCACATTTGTTCCTGTACTTGTGCGCATTGTTTTCTTGATACATTTCATGATATACTGTATTCATATTTGAATGAGTGAGTGAGTATAGGTTTATACCACTTTTAGCAATATTCCAGCAATATCATGGCGGGAGACACGAGAAATGGGCTTCACACATTGTACCCATGTGGGGAATCGAACCCAGGTCTTCAGCATGACGAGTGAACGCTTTAACCACTAGGCTATTCTACTGCCCCTATATCTGAATGCTTGACCCTCATGGTGGGTGAGTGGAATGCTGTACAGATGAGTCGCTGGGTGGGTAGGGGAGTATGTTCCTGGAATGGGAGGAGATTGGTTTCAAGATAAACTACATTACTGGCTTCCCTTTGCGATTTGTTTCTGTTATTTTCCTGCCACAAGTGAGGCAAGATCTGCTCACCATAACCAGGTATCATCAGTATTTGATACAGATTCCTAAACATTGATTCAGAATCATACATTTTACTCAGTAATTAAATGACATTTCTTATGATTGTAGAAACGACTTTGTCACTTTTCTTTACTGAATGTGTGAACTGGCAGTTTGGTGGATTTGTGACACCAAGGATAGTCTTCACTCATGCCCAGGTCTGGATTTGAACCCTCTAGGATTGATAATCAAACACACTAACTACTGCCTATCTGAATGGACCCAGCCAGCCTATGTTATCATCCTCAGAGGAAAGACCTGAAAAATGCTTTGCTCTTGTGCATACTCCAAAACACTGGGTTAATACCAAAACTTATCAGTACATCACATTTCTCCCAAACCAGGCATAAAAGACTCACAATGATAGCACAAAAATGTCTAACAACTTTAATATTTTTTTAATGCAAATTTGAAAAACGTTTACATAGCTTGAAGGGCTGTCTCCCTGTTGGGATGGGCTAGCTTCACAAAGGATCGCGTAAGCTGCCAGTGGAGATAATTTCAATTATACATCATGACAGATAAGAGGAATGACTTTGACCTACTTAATTCTTCAGGTGTAAAACATTTACAAATTCTACATACCTTAAATTTCACGTGGCATTATTCTATTGTAAGACTGACAACCAGATGAAGTAGCTATCTGTTCAAAATATTTCACACACTTGCTTTTACATTCTTATTTGTGACCTTGTCAAAAGTTTATGTTCCACTAATGTCATCTGACAGAGATATTTGAAAAAGATAAAACTTAGATAATATCTATACATGATCCATTCACATATGTCCTGTCTGTCAAAGTTCTGACAAAACACGGCCAAGACCACACAAACTTATGATGTTGTACTACCACATGTTGAATCAGAGGACCTTATTATCTTAATAAGTACGCCCAACTCACTTGATCATACACAATAATTGTGCCAGCATTTTAAAACATCCACATTCCAAATAACAAATAAAAATAACATTACAAACTTTTAACTTTTTAGGTAACAACTATTATTCATTGACAATATTCATTTCAATTTCAAACCCTCTTTTTAACAAAAATGAAAATGAACAAAACCATTACATGAATACATGAACAAAGCTTCCTGACACGTGTGGTGGCACCCTAAACATGTGGATTTGCCCTGCGGCTCCTAACAATCTTGTATATAAACAAGAAAAACAGGGCTTGAATTTGCTGCTGTTTTACGCATTCACTTGTATGAATGTTTAGGCTATGTTCAGTTTTAGCGTAATCCTGCACCGACTGAAAAACCAGGAAGATCGAAGCTGTCTATTAACCTTTTTATTATGCTTTCAAATCTGAAAAACTACATAAAAATTCATTGATTGTGGGAGATTGGGTTTCAGTGCTGCTTGAATCAAACCTGGTTATGCATTCAGACTGTGTGTGTACATATGCCATACCACACGTATCTCCAGCTCGGGCTACAGGTTCCAGGCATAGCACTTCTCAAAATGTCATATAAAATGAACTTCAAATATTCTCTCAAACAATGCACTGCCTTCTTTTGAGCTCAAACTAGGAGAGGGTTACCCACATCTTGTTCCGACAACCCGCACCCCATTTGATCCGAGGAACCCCAGTATTGTCCTGTTCTATACCAGACCTAGAATACGCACCCTCGCGCCAGTCATTCATCATATTCTTGTGTAAATAACACCCTTAATCCTTAGTATCGCACACACCTCAGATTTGTAACGCAAATCATATTTTGGGATTATGAAGTGCCTCATGGTGATAGATATTGCATTTACACATCTTTCATATTCGACCAGCAAACTGAAGCTTTGATCAGGCCATTTATTGTTGTGGGTATTTGAAAGCAGCATCTTTGAAGTGACATTAACACTTCGTACTCCTATTCATTACAAGAGAGATATACTCCGTATTTGCTTGGTGTTAAATAACAAATAGTTTTGTCATACCAGTCGAGTATTTGGTAAATATTTAGTTTGATATTTGTATAGAGGACCGTTTTCAAGAAATTATTTTTCGATTTCATATCTTGTGTCAATAGAAGGACCGCCCCAAGGCTTACAATGCTGGCCCTTGATGAACAATGAAAACATTAACATTTAAATGTTGCGTATTCGACATCTCACAACCACGTATATCAAATAAGAGACACGTACGAGGCAAGTCTGTCCTTTGAAACTGGCCGATAAACATCACAGTCTGTACAAATGTCACTACATCAAAAGCAACTTTCAAGAAGTCTTCACTTCATTTTTTCCTTTTGATAAAATACTATCTGAAAATTAGTAACAATGTATCAAATCTGTATAGTGTTCAAAGACAATTCAGTCTATTTTGATCCCAAACAATTTTTGCCCAGAGCATTGTTAATGATTTTTTAGATCGTGTGAATATCACATTTTGCATAACCACTAAGGTCAAACTGTTGAAAAAAGAAGAAGCGACAGACTTGTATCTGTTACCCAACTCCAGGAGCTCTGGGAGATATGAGTTATCTACCCTGCTCAAGCAAGGTTAGTCACCATGAGCCAAATCTCATTAAATTCACAGCTCATTTCAAACTAGTGGTTTATGTGAAATAGTCAGAAAAAAATAACCAGTTGATCTAGATTTTCACCTGCCTTTGAAGTAATAGATATTGAGACAAATTTATTAACTGTCCAGGTCTATCACTTTCAAAGCAAAGGTGCAGAAAATAATAAATAAGTATAATTCATGCAATATCAAAAACCCATAACACGTCATGTTACTCGGACTGCTCAACAGTCTGGTCAAAACAGAAATGATCCCCAAAGGTTGGAGTCAATCCTCTACAAGGCCTTCTACTTAAGACAATTGTACCAAATTATTTCCAAATTTGTTTTATTTTGCAGGTAATCCTGGACAACCCCCAGATCATAATCAGCTCCATCTATTACATTCCTATCCATTGTCGACTAATTCCCTCATTGGTGTCACACTCACCATAAGTACATTAATTAGTTTGTCAGAGTCCGGAATCGGGAAAGACACTTAACGGTAATGAGCTCTGAGCATTGCCCTGACAAGAAACACATTGCTAGATTAGGCAAATCCAGAAAAACAATAACGTTTGCTGTACAACTAATTATTATTCATGACTCATATATGGTTGTCCTGTGGTTCAGCTTGTTTTGATGCTAAGTTGAACTGTAAGTAGCATTAGTACAATAATTATTTCCTGAAGTCAAGTCAAGTTACTTAATTTTGAAATACAAACAAATTCAATATCTGCCTTGAGCAAAGACTACTCAATAAATACACACACAAATATGAGATTCTTCACAAATTGAGTTGTTGGTAAATCTATTATGAAACAGTTACATATATTTCAGTCACTACTCATTAGTGCTAGATACAGAGGAAATAATAGTTTCTTGGTTCACAATTCTTGGCAGCATAGTAACAGACTTACAAGAAAAAGGGGCGGTGGGGTAGCCTATAGGTTAAAGTGTTTGCTCATCAAACTTAAGACCAGGATCAATTCTCCACAAGGGTACAATGGGTACAAGCACATTTCTAGGGTCTCCCACCATGAATTGCTGGAATATTACTGAAAGTGGCATAAAACGACACCTACCTACTGCAAGGAAAATGTAGACACCCTGATGGGATGCAAGTGCTTATGGTAAGAGCTGACCCAAGATGGGGTGGCCATGATGTGTGACCAAGCCAAATGCACCTCATCATGTTACGCAAACATTGAGCAATGTTCATGGTGTCAATGACTAGCTAGAATCCATGACGTCATAGCCTTATTATTCTGTAGTGTCAGTCATTTTGATTAAGACCACTATTCCATATCAATAACTGCGGACACATCAAATAGTTGATGAAAATATGTGACAAACAATCTCCATATTCATGAAATATCTTTGCTAAAAGCAGAGTTCATTGTACCATTGCAACTATATGTCCATCATTGTTACCAAAACAGATGTTCGCTAAAAGGTCACCTTTCCTGCCCCAGGGTCATGGTCTTGGGTAGTGGTTACCACAGGTTGGTACAAGAATATGGAACAAGTCAGAAGTTGTTGGTGAAATGAGGAAACTCCATGTACATCTTTTCTGTCATTGACATCTGGGTGACACATAATTTGTTTTTATTGTCCTACAAACAAAACATGACTCTACGCTTATAAACTAGGTACCAGTATTGATCTATATAATCATTGGTATGATCAGTCAAATCCCCTCTCAATAACAGTCTAAGGCATGAGTATCTGACTTTTCAGCTGAGTACCGCAGAATCGATTCTACTTGCAAAAATAGTTGCATGGAAATTAGCATGTCCAGACAGATGACCTACCTGTGCCCTCCATAACAACAAGAGATATTCTGTTTTATCCATTATATTGTTTTCAAATATTATTCAAGTGATATGAGATCTTAACCAATGTTTGCTTGTAGATCCATGGAAAAACAAACGATACTTTCTTTCAAGTCTATGTATTCACGAATCCATAGGTGGGGAATACTATCCAGTGTAGAAAACCGAAATAGAGTGCCATTGAATGACTATCTCTTCTTTCATTTTCAACTGCCATTAAATATAGGTGCATATTTTCTGTTGCCTTTTTTTCTTTTCTTTTTTTAATAAAACATGCTGATTGCAGCAACTCTTAAACAAACTCGTAAACTGAAATCAATCCAAGTTCCACTTAATTTTAACCTGAAAAAGTACACCATCTGTTTTTGAACCCAAATATGCATACTCTGTTCCTGATATGGGAGAAAACAATAACCAGTTATCTGTGTCATACATAAATAGGTGCTTCAAAAAGGTCAAAACTGATGCTTTTTCGCAAACCAATGTACTTCATTATTTCCTTCAAAATATCTAAGGGTAAACATTTCAAACCACATCAGCCAGCACTTATTTCTGCTACTGTTATCATTTGTTGTTATAGATACCATCTTCAGCAAGTACATTTGGCTTGCACTAGTTAATAAAACACTGAGTAGACAAACACACATTATGTCTGACAGACACCTCTGTAGGTGGTGCTGTGTACGTGCCATTAGTCTGACCTCAACTACCATTAGGTATTTATACTCCCAGTTCAAACATTATAAACCCATTCAGTCTTACTCTTCTCCTATCAAAAATTGTCAGGGTGTTATATTTATGAGAAACTATATTACTGAATGTAACCCCCTGCCACTGAAAGAATGGTTCCTGGGTAATGGCCCCTTTGATCCAAAATGGCCGACAGAAAAAGCAGGACCGCAGCGAATTAATCTGAGAGGTGCCTTTAGCCTAAATGATTTCTCAGAGATGCTCCTGCACTAGAAACAGAGGCTCAGTGTTCAGTTGAGACGGCACTCACGTCATTATCATGGTAAACGATCACAATCTGACACAGACTATATTCAACTTGTCGAAACCATGGCATGCATAAACAAGCAGCCATCCTGAATCCATTCTTGCAAGAGTTCCATCAAATTATCTTGGCAGCATATAAGCACTTATCTTTCAGATATCAAAACCTTCAGATTCAAATGTACAATTTTAACTCGAGTGAGAGTATATCATCCATCCAGACATAAGTTAGTCTTACTGAAGCAAGCCTTCATATCATGCCTCACTGCCCAATGCACCTCCAGATATTGAGACGAAGCTACTTGCACAACATTTGTTTACGAAGACATAAAACTTCAGGAATGACACTTTCTTTATTATACTGATGGCTCAGGGCTAGTTATTGAACAATCCCCCTTCATTTATCTGGGGTGGTGGTGGGGTGGGTGGGGGAGTGAAGTAGTAGCCCTCAAGAAATATAAATACATGGACAAAGGTACTATCCCTTTTCAATGTCATTGTCAAGTTAGTGAATCAATTCTGAATCAATGTGAAGGAGCTGAACCTGTGACAGTCACTAACTGACCCAATGATTGAAAACAACAGCAGGGAGAATCGCTCCCTTTAACACCTGTGTCATCAGTATTCAATAGTGATTCATAAACACATGTTTATGATATAGATCATTATTTCATGCCCTTCACCATCATATTTAAATACTGTTGTCGCACAACTAGTTTTATTTGGAATGAAAGCACATGTACTATATAACTTCTATTTGTAATTAAATCACTATGAATTAATTAATTGATATATTCCCTTCCTCCCCCTACCATCTGTCTTGCCCATTCTGGTGTTGTCATGACCACTTCTCTTTAACCGTGGATAATAAACAATATCACATGGAGATAATATCCCATTATAGCCCGTCCATTCCATCCCTGCTGTTATACATATACCAGCAGTAGTATATGGACATAATGTACATTAACAATATAGTCATTATATGGAGCACTGTACTAACTGTTCAAATTGTTTTCCACTGAATGAGATAGCTCTTAAGATCTGACATGACACACACCAATCAAACCTTTGGTGTGATTACACAAGGCATCAAGTTCTGCCAAATTCAGATGTCAGTTGAATAACTGAGTCAGTGCTATCCGATATTATGGTAACATATGCAGTCTGGCAGATTAGTTCCAAGCCTGCTCAATTAAATGTCTTTCATTCAGTTAAATGCCTTTCACAAAGTTCAAGGTGTTTTGTCTAGTTAATGTTTTTCAGTATAGTAAGATCAGCTTACACAGTCCATACACGACAATTAAAATCTACTGAAAATTATGCCCAAACACAGATTTTGTCTCACACACTCAAAAAGACTGTGACAGATTGCTAATGGTAGAAAAATTACTCTGGGACCATCCTCCTAGACTTGCACAAGTCTCTAAGGTAATAATTAATAGTTTAAATGATAATTTCTATTAAAAAATATGAATAACAGACTGACGCATGGTGTCCGCATATCTAGATTTGCCTCTTTAAAGGATAGAATTACTATACATGGCAAGGCTACTATCTTCCCGACTGCAGTGTATATTGTATATAGCATGGCTTCTGAAGCTGCTTCACTGAACAGAATCATGTCTTAAACATTATTTATCATATATAAAGAAAACCGTATTATGTTTGCCAAAGGCTCCAAAATTATCCTTACTAATATTAATTAACAGAATTATCTAAATGTATTTACCTATAAGTATCTCATTTCAAAATCAGATTTCTGTCACATCTGCTTATCAGTGGTTAAAACTAGTTTAGAGGATACAGTTGAAGGTAAACACACTCAACACTTGGGAGAGTTTTCAGGTATATAAAGTACCCATAACAAAATGGGGTTGAAAGGCAGATTTTATGACTGTTGACAGTAGACAAACCCAAGTAGTGGACACTTGTCTAGGGTCAAGCATATATTGAAACAGAAGCGAGTGGTCTAGACAACGTGTCGCTACAAATCACACTGGACATTTCAAAGTATGCTGCTTGTAGTGTCACATGTCAGGGGTGAGTTTGAAATTGAGGCAGGTGACATTATTTCGGCTTTCAAGTCGGTCAGGTAGCTTTGGCGCGGTCAGGGGACACAAGTTTGTGCTAGGCACCTCAACACAACCCAACACAATCTCAAATACCTTCTAGCCTACAATTAATACCAAGGAGTCAGCAGAAATGTTGACTCAAAGATGGGATGGTTACCTTCCAGTCAATGTCAAGAATTTGTCAAGTAAAGATGTGTGTGCTGTCAAAAACAGTTAAATGAATACCCCATGCCATCTTAGGTCCACAGCCCCTCCCTGATATGTAGTGAGTTGTCAAGAAGCTACTACCTCCAGGCTTGGGTCAGTAGGCTGTTAGTATACATATCTCACTCACATGCCACTTCTTGTACATTTTAGTAGCTTCAAGAATGTACTGCCGCCACGTTAACTCAGCACAGGCAAGGTATTCCTAAATACCACTGTTGTCAGAGAACTGTTTCGTATAGACTCTACATCTAGCATTGGTCTACATCACCATCCTTCAGGACTGGTCAGTTCAGTTTTGGGGCCTCTGTCCACACAGGTAATGAGGGCTACAACTGTCAATACTCAAAAATAAACTAACGATAGTCATCCTGTCTCTCGGGAGAATGAACACATTGGGAGGGAACTGTTATTTTGACCCCAAATTGTTTTGGTTTGTTTCTTGGATAAAATAGTATTGCCCAGTTTGTGTTGCTGCAGTATTATATTAACTGAAAAGAATTATCCAAATCAAACAGTGTCAAACAGAAAATATCTTTGTACAATGACATTAATGTTCTCTCAGCATGCCACAAGTAGATAATTTCAATTTCACCATTAATCGTGACCATAATTAATCATTGAAACTATAATTGTTTATGCAAAATGGTTATGTCACTTACAAAAGAATGAAGAAAATTCCAAATGACAAGAATGTAAGTCATTTTGACTTAGATGTAAATTTGATTGTACCTCATTATATGTGAAATGTAATAATCAGACAGATGGCAATGCTATGAACATCGCTTTCCTTCAAAACCTAATGGGGGCCATCATCCCTGAATCAAGATAATCAATTACCATACTGAATGCATCTACAAAGACAATCACGTTTAACGAGTTCCTTTATTTAATGACGACAAGCAGCCACAGGGCAAAATGCAATCAGCTAGACTCATTATCTAAGACAATGCCAATGCTTCATTTCGACACTTGATGATCAGGAGAGACGTTCATTATCGCGTTCAACTGGTGCAGTCCATTAAAAACAAAGGGGAGCCTTTGTCACTTCAGAAAAAGAAACCTCTTACTAATTATATCATGCATCAGACATAAGTGTAATATTTCGATATTTTCTGTGCAGTTTTCTAAAGTATTTGCTCCAAGTACTACAAAATCAAAACCAATATCACTCATCCCTACTCTTCTGTTAGTATGTTACAACGATCTGGCAGAGAGAGATCCGTGATTAATTTCAGTCACATGCATGTTGTCAGACATTGTTCTGTGAGGTTATCACTCAACCAATGATAATGGCCTAATTGGTACTTAATTCCCAGAATGCATCAGCCTGTGTCTGTTGGATGGCTGTGATTGAGACATGTGATTTAAACGTGATTAGTTTATTACGATTGTTCCAATAGCAAGGACAATCTAATCAGAAAAACAAAGAAAATGAGAGTACATAGAAAAGAAATCACTTCTCGTAGCTTCATTAAATTACCCACGAATGTGACCGATTTTCTCTTTGATGCATTCCATTTTCATGTTTCCTCTCAAAATGATAATTATTGAAGCAAAACCACATCCAATGTTTAATTAAATTTCGCAAATATAAAATTGTAAAATGTTTCTTGTTTCAAAAAACTTCAATTGTTTTGGCATTTATTATTCTTTTTTCAACAAATACTGCCAATCTGAAGATAATTATCTTTAGCTTGAATGTGAAGAGTGAAATATCAACATGCTCCAGATCTAATTCAAATATTTCTCAAAGCTGTGTTGAATTCAGTTGCAAGTGTGAAAATGTGCAACATTATTTAGCTACTGGCAGGGCGGTGTGACAGTGCAAACACTGATACCACATTGTTGTAGGAAGACCAAGTCCAACTCACAGGGAAACAAATTAATATGTCATGATTAAATATAAATAGCCGCAATTGGGTACTGGTTGTCGTCTTTCTTGAAAATTCCATCCTGCTGTGGGATAGGAATACCCAACAACTGTTTGAGTTTCTAGTTAGTCAAATCTCTTTGTCTGAGTGGAGGGATTGCTGAGATGGTGAGGTAAAGAGCACCTGTTGGAATGACGGCAGTCTGACCTGTTCTCGTACACAATCTGTCGCAAATTCCCCTAATGACTATTTGTTCATCTTGCCTTTTGACTTGGAAAACATTTTACGAGTTTATCAAAAAATGCTACGAAAAAGACGAGACCCTACAATTACGCCAAGAAATTTGACTTCAAAAGGCGGTTTGTTTTTGCCAAGATTGTAAGGTCTGTTTCAGCACAGGAGAATGTGGAGTCTAAATCCGTAAGTAAACATCTAACAGCACAAATATCTCCTGAATCTATTACCTATCAAATACACAATTCAGGGGGAAATGGGTGGTCCGGCAGCCTGAATCATGGCAACTCAAACAGAGTTGCCTCCCTTAGCCATGCAAGGATCTGCAGTATGTTGGTTTGAAAAGCTAATTCATCCTAGTTATTATCCTTGGTCTGTCAGCTTAACCTGTTCACATCAGTCTCACTGACCTGAGACATCTATGACCGGTGTCACGTTAGTTTTTACACTCAAGTAATAAATATGGTTGTAAGTTGCTTTTTAGTCACTAATGTATTAAATCAAAATGAATCACCAGAAATAGTTATCATAACCTGAACCCATGTTGAGAATCAAACCTGGACCATGACAAGTAAGCTTTGACTACTAAGCTAAGACAGTGACCCATTAATGGATGAAATATTCTGGACAGTTTCAAAATATCAGTTTCAATGACTTCAAAATACTTCTCAAGATAATTTAAGAACTGTGTCTTTCTGAAAAATATGTTCAGATGAGTGAGTAGGTTTTATGCCGCTATTAGCAATATTCCAGCAATATCACAGCGGAGGACACCAGAAATGGGCTTCACACATTGTACCCATGTGGGGAATTGAACTGGGTCTTCAGCGTGATGAGCGAACGCTTTAACCACAGCTAGGCTACCCCACCACTCCTGTTCAGCTGAGAGCCAAGGTGAGTCTATGCTTTAACCAGCAGGCTACACACCCACTCCCTCACATCTAGGTGACATGTTGGGATATAAAGCAATATAACACCCAGCACACCCACTCATACAACTCTCATTATCATCCAACCCTGTAAACAAGATTAGACATGACAGAGTAGGCTTGCTACGGAATATATGCAGTTATAACCCATCATGGGCATCCAATCTCCTTTCTAGCCAAATATGGTGTACTGGAAACCATCCCTGCCCCAATCTTTATGTGGACCTTATGATAAAAGGTTGAATATATCTTGGTTGCCACAATCAGGGAGTTATCACAGTTTATATTAATGGGCAGGGAATTAAAACCACATATCTCCCTAGATAGAATGTGATAATAACTGGGCATATTATCAGCAGCTTACACACATACATATTTGTGTGAGCTATCTCCAGGCCTGGTCGGGGAGACAAGTTCAAAGAAATTGATTATAAATCAACATAGTTAAACATTCAACTGAGTTATGCCAGTGCCTACATGACAGATCGCACAGTCGACTTTCTAATCTATGTTTACAGGTTACGATAAAATATTCCACACTGGGAATAGCTGGGATTCCAGCAACACACACATGTTTATTGAAATATTTATGTTGTGTTATGCTTACTCTAAATACCCATAAACAGTGTCACTGATCCACTAGCGTGGCAGCCATCATCGTCCTTAACGCTGTACATCATATACATTATGCACTGCCAATGAAAATAGTTTTGAAAGTTCATTTCTGATGTCTCACGTCACGATATTGCTGGAATATTGCTAAAAATGGTGTAAAACCTCACTCACTCACTCACTAAAGTGAATCCGATCTGCACCAGAGCATAACACTCCTGTAACTTACACATTTCACTACAAGGAAGTGATGAAGAAACGACTATCTAGGAATTATTTAGGAATCTAGGCTAGATTCTAAAGTGCCCCTGGCAGATGAACGGGGAAAAAATCTTTGTTTTGTTATATTTTCTTATTTTTAGAGATCTTGAGATCTGGTGACTTGTACAACCAGAACAGGTGGTTGGGGGACCATGGATGCCAACATGGGTGTCAATGACACTACTTTCACTTTCCAGACCCTTGATCAGGTACCTTTGTCAATCCATTCTTAATTATTTGACAAAACGAGCCCAAAGAATCTGTCCACACATTATGCTCAGTAATAGATATGCCTGATTAGCTTTCCAGAGGTGTTTCAGTTTATATCATCAGCCCAATACAAACAAAGGAAGTCCAAGTCTGTGCAACCAGTTCAAGGGTTGTGCTTAATCCTGTACCAAACTACATGCATACTCTTACAGCCCTAGGTTGTACAATAGGGTGTTAATTAAACAAAGTATTAGACAGGATTTCATATTGTAGTACAAAGCTTTAACTGTCACTGTAAATAGTATGTGTGAAAACTCAAGTAAAAAGGTGGATTGCTGGGGTTAATCTGGTGTAATGCTGTGCCATGGTAGTGTTCTGGCCTTATGTTGTGTTCCCATGTATAGTATACAGGTTTCACAAGGGCTTATGCCACTTTGAATAGTATTTCAGTTAGCAAACCTATTTGGATTCCAGGTTAGATTGATCTTTAGGAACCCATGCTTGTCATAAGAGGCGACCAACGGGATGGGGTGGTCAGACTAGCTGACTTGGTTCACACATGTCATTGTATCCCAATTGCAAAGATCAATGCTCCTGATGCTGATCACTGGATTGTCCGGTCCACGATTATTTACAGACTGCTATCATATAGCTGGAATATTGCTGAGTGCAAGGTAAAACTTAACTCACTCACTCACTCCAGGTTAGAGCAGGTCCCTTGTGAGTGAGTATGGTTTTACGCCACTCTTATTCCAGAAATATCATAAGCAACACCAGAAATGCTCTTCACACACTGTACTCATGTGGGGAATTGAACTCGAGTCTACGGTGTGACTCACTCACTCACTAAACGCCACTTAAAGACGTTAACTGTACATTGGCAAGAAGAACTGAAACTGGCTGGGGCATTATTTTGCTGGTCACATAGTTACACCTCTGACCAAATTACTGGCTGACTGAAATTTGGGGGTAACAAGTCTCACGGGTGCTGCACCTTAATTACTGCAATGTCAAGGTGTGCCACAGGTGAAACGATGCTCTTTATGTGCATGTTTCACTCATTCACACCTGTTGGTTACCATTTCACACCCACACGTGTCAAACATTATGCAAATACCTGGCCAAACTGTCGCAGGTTTCATGGATATATTCACCATTAGCAGTCTTCAGTGGTTAAATCACCTGTACGTATGATTCACACTCAGTCTATAAGCTTCTCTACCAGGGTCTGTTCACAGATAGTCACAATAAACACACAGTTTAAAGCATTACCTATTACAGTGGACTCTAAACTTTGATGTGGAATGCTTTTGCATTAGAGCATGTTTAAGTGTCACCGTAAGGTTTTGAAATAGGAGAGATACTATTCTAGTAACCAGTGCTCATGTGTTTGACATGTGATCTCCTCAGCTTTTTCAATACTTTTATTTGATAATAATTTATTAACAACCCCGTCTCTGCCTGTCTAAACAGGTAATATGCACACCTGCATGCAAATTATGACACTAATTATAACAAAGCACCAATTTCACAACTAGACCCATCATAAGTAGTGGGCATTTTTAAACTTTCATGTGAAGTTAATGTACAATCAATTGGTACTGAAACCTAATTACACAGTGTGACCGAAATGTTGAAAAAGAAGGACCTTTATAAATTAGAGTAAAAATGTGTTAAAAGAATAAAATCAATGACAAAAGGTTCAAAATAAATCTAAATTTCATGCATGTATTCATGACATTACTAACTTTAGCAGGAGCAGTCAGCTTTATTTTCTTGTATTTTTAGCACCACATGTACCAGCCATGTGACAGTGGTCTGTAAATAACAGCCTGGACCAGACAATCCAGTGACTAGCATCCTGTTGTCAGGTTGTTATAGTCGAATTCTAACGTGAATGTTCACAAAGTAACAACATGTAGCTGACGAGTCAAGTAGAGATTTTAGGCAAGCTGAATTGTGAGGTTATTGAGGTGCAAGAGGGTTGGAGAAGTCCAAGGACCTACCTTTGCCATTTGTGCCTGGATGCCCTGACTCTGGAGCGTCTGGACCGCAGCCTCAGCCGCTTGTGGAGACTCAAAGTCTACGAACCCATACCCTGAAAGTGACAAAACAACTATGTATTATATCTATTATAATCTATTTGTATAACGCTGAGTTCCAGCTAGTCATAACGAGTGAGTGAGTGAGTTGGGTGAGTGAATGAGTTGAGTGAGTGAGTGAGTGAGTGAGTGAGTGAGTGAGTGAGTGAGTGAGTGAGTGAGTGAGTGAGTGAGTGAGTGAGTGAGTGAGTGAGTGAGTGAGTGAGTGAGTGAGTGAGTGAGTGAGTGAGTGAGTGAGTGAGTGAGTGAGTGAGTGAGTGGGTATTTCATTTATTTTCCAGTGTGTCAGTTAAATATGGATGGAAAGCCAGAAATGATGCAGATCTTAAATGTTATAAAACATAAACAACAAAGGTATTTTCATGACCAACCAAGACTCATAATTAAAATACATGAGATCTGAACCCATGATATTGTAAGCCAAATAATTATCGCTTTGTGCCGCATTAGTACAAAGGCAAAGAACTCTGTAACATTAGGGCCGCAAAGTTTTTTAATTACTGGTTTTTGCATGACTCAGAATCACATACACCTGATCAAGTGCAAACCATGTAAGACGTGATCCGAGCACTGCTGCAAGCCTGTGTAGTAAGCAAATATGGCAGATATCAAACTGATAGCACAAAGATCACCTTGTGCTTGATGGCTCTGATCAATACAGACAAGTTGTATCTGTTTTCAGCTAACATAAACGTTGTAAGCACTATTGTTTCCAAGTGAATTCATGTTCCATATGTAATGCCTAAGTATCCCGAGCTAGCAATGTCATCACGGTAATATGTTTTGGGGTTTTCGTAAGAAAATGTCAGCTCAAATCAGGTTACACTGACACAAAGCACATCAACAACTTCAAAAAGTTTCTAAAATTATAATAGAAAAGCAAAAGCCAGTTTAACGACATTCATCTTTCTTAAAACTTAAATTTACTGGTTTACAAATGACCCAAGATTCAACGGAGTCTACAAATCAGTATAATTCCACGCATGTATAAAATGGAGGATGTCAAAACAAAGATTCGTCTCGGAAAAGAATATTCACATATGTGTTTTTTAACATGTGTCTAATAAATAAAAAGAAACAAATTGGTGGTGAGTCAATAAGATCAACTATTCTTTTTTATGCAATTTGAATGCATGTACTTTTAATGAACTATTTGAATTCAAAATGCAAATTTTGTTCTGAAATCCCATACAAAACTCTAACAGCCTTCTTAATGAGACAACACTGAATGAAAAGTAACGCTCTAACAGTTCAATCAGCTAATTTGCTAACTTAATTTCACATCATTCTTTCCATAAGAAGTTGAAATCTCCTAAACTACACCTAATCTGGGATATGGAAATGTGCCTTTTCACACGACCTTGACATTGCCTCATGCAAGACGTCGCAGTTTTCTAATCCCCAATGGTTTACACAATTAGAAACTTTCAACGAGATACGGAAACTCCACACTACTCAAGATTTATTTGCAACTTGTGAATAACTGACTGGAAAAACGTCTTCGGGTCCGAGTCATTAGCATTTTGATGAGTTTCAATGAGACACATGAATTCTGCAATCAGGGTGGAATATGCAAGATGGCCATTGCAGCTGCAAGCCCAGGACGAATAAGATAACGTCGGTGCGTCTGCATCGAGCACATGTAGAACATTTTACGGTGATAATCCCCAGATAGAAATTATTATCTTTATGAGTCTTCAGCTCTACCATTGATGTAATCACCCTGATTTACTGGTGCACAAATTTAGCTCCAAAGCTTGATGGTAAACCATCAAGCATGTCAATCGATTCAAGACGACGCTTTTTGTAATCATCTCCTTAAACTAAACTCTGTTTTTCTTAATCACTCTATTGCCTTGACTACAAAGAGTGTTGCAATCTACTGCAATTTTGTCTGGTAAAAAAATCAATGGCGTTCTCTCAATATTAACATCCCAGATGAAAAAAAAACACCAAAAACTTTTGAATATCGACTGTATTTCCTTTCAACTCATTTAACATGTCAAAACAGAATAGTTAATACTTTGATGGCCTATTCATAAAGTGAGGAATCCTTTTCAATCAATGAGATGTCGCTATGAAGATTGGTGTTTTATTAATGAGGATGCGATTATGTTATCACACAAATATTTCATGATACTATCCTGAGTTTATTCATCAATGTCCTTGAATGCAGTAGACTAATCCATAAATGTCTTAGATCCTCCATGCATCATCTGCTTCTAACATGGCGGGAATGAAATTATCTGTATCCATTCTCCACACAGGGGAGAAACACATCACGCTATGCGGAGAGTATACAGTCTAAATCTGTACCATTGATACGACTTATTACAAGTTCTGATTACCTATAAACATGACTTGGAATATGCTGAGGTTGAAGAAACTAATTTCATTTTCAAGGGCAACTTTGAGAGCATGATCCCCCCAAAATCAATACCAAAACTGATTTAGAATTGAAACAAAGATGTTCATCAGTTAAAAAAAATTAATACCGAAATAACGGGAATTGGAAGGTATTCTTTCAGCTGTAAAAATAGACAATTAACTGACATGTTTATCCACAGTTGTGGAAGCCAGGCTATCAGGGGAGGTGTGGCGAGTTCACATGGGTCTGCCAACAGTAGTTGGGGAAGGTGTCAACGCTACAGCGGCAGGTATTATCGAGGCCCCGACAGAGGCTGACACGCTCGTACAGGAACAAATCCTTTGTGCTCAGTCAGGGAAGCAGTTCTTGGAGTTTGTAAAGCACCCAAGGTGTGAAGGGTCCTTGAAGTCCACAGGAGAACCTGATCGGAATATAAGTAGCTGATTCATCATGCTATGTACCACAGACAGCTGAGATGGGGTTACTGGTGTGGTTGCCATGGTTACAATATAAACTCTATCTTCATGTTCGAAGATTGCTGGAGGCACTTCATAGATCACCTGCATGTTCAGTTCTCTCATGCTAATATGTCTTCATTCATGTTAAGTCTCATAACACTGTAATCTGTCTGTCCATCCATGTGTTGCCTTAGCAACTCATTTTCCCTGTTTTCTTTCTATTTGTTCACATCAATATTTTCATCATAATTTTCTTGGGCATGGGTGGCCCAGTAGTCTCAGGTGCTGTGCAGAGTTGCCTCCCTTAGACATGTCAGGAGCCTATGGATTTATATTCTGGTTCATCCCGATTAGGGCCAGAGGGGTAGCCTAGTGGTTAAAGCGTTCGCTCGTCATGCGGAAGATCCGAATTCAATTCCCCACATGGGTACAATGTGTCATACCCATTTCTGTTGTTCACCATCATGATATTGCTGGAATATTGCTAAAAGCGGCGTAAAACCATACTCACTCACTCACTCACCCCGATTATGTTCCTAGATTTGTCAGCACCACACCAGTGTTTGTGGGTTTCACCAACAGGGTGAATGTCATCTGTATCACTTCTTGTTTTCGACCCGTGAAGGTCCGGGTTAGAATTGATCTTCAGTAACCCATGCTTGTTGTACGAGGCGACTAACAGGATCGGGTGGTCAGGCTCGCTGACTGGGTTACATGTCATCGTATCCCAGTTGCGCAGATCGATGTTCATGCTGTTGATCCCTGGATTGTCTGGTCCAGACTCGATTATTTTCAGACCGCCGCCATATAGCTTGAATAATGCTGAGTGTGGCGTAAAACTAAACTCACTCACTCACTTTCCTCCCACATCCGTAACGCTGGCCTCCCATGTAACTGGAATTCAGTGGCATTAAACCCAACTCATGTTCTCACTTCTCCTTTTCTGTTAATTAACACTGCCATTTGTCTTTCAGTAAGCGTTTCCCCCAGTATATTGTCTAGTCAGGCTATCAATGTCGTATCATCCACTTATCACTCCCTCTTCCATCTTGGCTTTCGAAACATTTTCTTAATTAGGGGTTTCCGTCGGTATGTAATTATTTACATGTGTTGAAAACATGGGTTAAAACTGTAATGATATCAAAAGGGAGAGACTGAATGAGACTGAATCTTGCTTTCCCAAACTAGTTTTGCATCTATTCACAAACAATCATATCACGATTTCAACAACATTAACAGGAAATGAGAAAATTTCAGTATAAAGTTTTATGAAGATCAAATTAACTGCTAATTCTAAAATTGAACAAACTAGAGTGTTCTAAGGCTCTCAGTGCACCCTCCAATGTCCCAGATTTTAGGTGGTCAATGCCCCATGACCTTAATCTCGTTAATCCCTCACACCTTGGCCAGGTGTACCTGTGTCCACCTGGATTCTGAAACTACTTGATCACAGGCACTCTTCATGACCCTGAACACAAACTGTTTATTTCTCCCCCTCCTGTAAATTAAGCTACACCTTTCTTGCCTCATGTAGCGACAACTGGCCAGTTTATTAGAGGCCCAGTACCAAGCCACTACCTGCCTACTAAGAGACTTGATCGTCCAGGTAGATCGTTTATACAGGTGTGTCCAGGTAGACCAGGTAACTAAACACACTCAGGTAATGCAAACACAGCGACACTATTGTTCACATGGATAACTGAATGCTACGAAATTCAATTATTTTTTCAAGCCTTTGCTCAAATTAGATTTTCTACCTTTTCACAACACATCATTATTTAGTTAATTCCAGCAGTGTAGAAATGGAACGACACAAATTATTTTCTTACATACACACAAGTGTGTTACTCTAGAAGAATTACATTCCTTATTCAAGGATTATTTATTAATTTGCTTTTGAGCTGTTGCACTTGAAACCAGGTCCGACAAGGGCACAGGTATGAAATACTGTAAGCGATACACGTATGGCCAACTGTTCAAATGGCAGAATGCTAACACAAGATTACTCATTAGGGAAACAGTAGTTTAAGCCCTGGCAGTCTAAGTTAGATAAAGAAAAAACTTACAAAACCAAAACTGCAACTGTGAACATTATTACACTTCTGAATCAGAATTATTAGAATAAAAATTTGGGAACTTTTCATCTTATCTGCTTTTCCTGTTGAAAGAGACAACAAGCTTTCCCGATATTTATTATCGGTATTTTTTATGTTTTTTCTTTGAAACTGGCTCCAATGATTATTGGATGTTCATGTTTTTCAGTATTCCCTGACTATTTCTGTGTCTACAAGAACTTCCACAGACGTCTCTGGTTTTTCAGTGCCACCTAGAACCATGAGGAACATGTTTGGATTTCATTTTTTCTAAACTTTGTCTAAAACTTTCCACCTGTTTTGACATCACTGACTTTGCACAAACCTCAGTTGTTGATATGTCCATCGCGAAAAGATAAACAACATTTTACGCCTTTCATGTTTTCAAGAGTGGAATGTTGATGAATTTCAGAGATTTAAACTTTTCAAGACAAAAAGAGACAAGACTTATCATGCAGCCCTGCTCAGTTTCTAAAACAGAATTCTTCTCTCGCAACCCTTGTCAGTATTTCCACATTAAGACAGTGGGCTAAATCAATGTCACAGAGGCATCATGGGTAATCAAATCACCTGCCACAGAACTGCAACACAATTTGGATGATGGCCATTATGATCATCATCCTCTAAGACCTACTGCTGCACCAGGGACATATTGGTCTCGTTTGGACAAGACTTGCACAAGCCTCTAAGGCAATAACTACTAAATTAAATAATCATTTATAGATTATTTCAATAATAAGACTGTGTAGTCACTATAAAAGACTGGGACTTGTAATATGGATGTAATTACTTTGCATCCATTATTATTCAGTACAGGACTACAATTCACCCAGCTTTGTCCTCAAGACTTAAGGCTTGCATAACAAATTATTCATAGAAAAGTCATTTTATCAACTTTAATGTCTTTTCAAGAATTCATATTGCTATTGGACAAAAGTAAAATGGGGAAGGTATTACAGGTTGATTTATGATTAAAATGTAATTGAACATGAATCTTACCTTTGCATTTATTTGTGTTCTGATCTATTATTGCTTTTGTAGACGTAATTTTTCCAAACCTGCAAGAAAGAAAACATTGGGTTAGAGAAAAACCAACAATCAAGAGTGGACATGAATATGCATTGATAAAGGTATCTAATATAAACAAAATAAGTAAAATAAGTAAAATAACAAACTGGCTCCAAGTGACACAGTAAATAGTATCGTAAAAAACCTTGGTGTTTATGTTATGACATCACATGACCTTCTCCACTGTCACAAATCTATCTTATTCTTTAGACTGTATTTGGCATTAAACATAACTGACTATCTATCACTCTCTTTCTCACTCACTCACTGACTATCACTCTCTCACTCACTCACTCACTCACTCTCACTGACTATCTATCACTCTCTTTCTCACTCACTCACTGACTATTACGCTCTCACTCACTCACTATCACTCTCACTCACTCACTCTCACTGACTATCGATCACTCTCTTTCCCACTAACTTACTGACTATCACTCTCTCTCTCTCTCACTCACTCACTATCACTCTCACTCAAAACCTCACTCACTCACTCAAAACCTCACTCACTCACTCACTCTCACTGACTATCTATCACTCACTCACTCACTCACTCAGTATGTATTAGCCTAGATTACTGGGTGCTCACATATCTGTACTCTTAAACATGTCTTTCTGATAGTTTTTACAAACATGTTGCAAATCATTTATGAAATACATTTCTGACTACAGAAAAGGTCCTATTAATATGTAGTCTAACCAAAAGTCAAACCAGTCATACAACTACATGACACATGACTTGCCACGCATGACAATATTTTCAATCAGAAGTCACTAACCACGGACAATAGCACTTCATCTCTTCTAGGAAAGCCACCCCATCCTGAGTTCGCTTTGAAAGCACAAATGCCTTATTATAAGCCGACAAACACAATTTCATGCAGCCCAGGGAAAGAATGAATCTTGAATTAATTCAGTCGTAGGGAACATTAATCAATGCTGCCTAAATTTACACATGAGCGATACCATATTTAATTAATGTCATCAGACACAAAACAGCTTGATCAAATCTCAAAGCTTTTTAAAAATATTTACAACAAGAGCATCCTCATATTTCATTCAGATATGATATCTCTAATGACTGACAAGTTTTGAGCTCAACAATCCGTGGCAACTAGAGCACAACAGGGTTCCAGAGATGAGGCCGAGATGTTTCTTTACAATATTTTATTGCCCAAGTTGACCCATAACTAAACCAGTCTTTCAACACTCAGCACTGTTTTTTTCCATCCAGGCGTTGAGACATGATGTGCCCCAGCATTCTATTATATATGACAGTAACATGATGTCCTCTGCCAACATTTTATGAAATTCCACTTAAAACTGTATCCACGCCCTTAATTTATTCTTTTTTGTTTATGTCTTTTGTTTGGGATGTAGTTCAAGTTTAACCAAGCAGAGAGACTTAATGTTTTAAAACCAAGACCACAACTCCGTCCATAAGTAAAAGTCTGACTTTTAAACATCAGTTATTACTGCACTAACTTTCTGAAGTGAAAGGGAGGCAATAAAACCGAGCACATCTGCAGTTAGCCAATTGTATGTCTTGGAATGTTTTGAATGCCATTAAAATAAAACACTTCACATAAGCCTCCAAATAACTTGGCAAAGAAAAAATCTTGAGCTAAAAGTGACAAGAAAAGTTGCCAAAAAATCCTAAACCTAAGCAAGGAGTGTTTTCTTTACCCAATCCTAAACAGATTATTAACAACTTTTTTTAAAAACCTACACAGCAGCTTCGAGAGTTTTGCATTACTTCTATCCTTATCTAAAGAAGCAGCAGAATAAAAAGAATTTTAATTGAAATACAAAAGCAATTCATCCTTAGCATTTCAGAGGTTCTTGTCAACATGAATTAGAAACACTGACTGACTGAGTTTGGTTTTACGCCGCTTTAGGAATATTCCAGCAGCATCACGGCGGGGAACACCAGAAATGGGCTTCACACATTGTACCCATGTGGGGATTCAAACCCAGGTCTTCGTCGTGACGAGCCAACGCTTTAACCACTAGGCTACCCCACCGCCCCAATTAGAAACACATTCAAAGAGAAAAGACTGTGGCAAATGTAAACAAGTACCTTAATGTGTAAATTGAAAGTTAGTAGAAGCAATATATTAATCAGCAAATGTATTGGGCGACATCAACATTATTCATACAATGGCAGATACACTATACATTCCACGACAGATATTCCTTAACTTCTTTTGAACAGTATACAAAAAAAAGCAGAACGTAGATCGATCCTGAAATCTTTTTGAGAAGAGGTATTTTTATTGGCTGTTGATGTTAAGTTTGGTAATGAGCAAGAATAAATCTATGCTCATGACTTCATACCAAGCGGTGACTGGTCAAGGGCATTATTGTGACAAAATGCAAATATATCACCCTGGATGAATGAGGATGGGTCAAAACCAGGTTATTTAAATGTTCATAATGTGACAACAGTGTTTGATGATCAAGTTTAAGTTCCATCAAGAAACTGACCAAACTCTACATCTGCAACACATCAGACTCTACATCCGATGAAGGTGTGATGTTTTCACTATACAACAATTCAGAGTAGGGCAGAGCATTAACAATTAGATAACTCAAATAAAAGGATCCTTTAAATGGCAAGCTTGAACTAAGAGCATAATTCTAATACAAACTAACTCGAAATGGAATGCTTCGTCAATAGGACAAATTCAAACTGCACCCTTAAATGTGGTTTGATTGCTTAAGTTGTATGCAACATGCACTGTGTGACTTGGTTTGACAATATGTGACTTTGTGAGACTAACAATCCCCCCTTGTTTGAACACTATGTTCACAGAGCAATAATCCAGAAAATTGTACTAAAATTACATCTTGAACAATTTAAGTGATTGAACCACAACTGACTGACTGCCAGCCTCAAAACACATTCATACCTGTTGCAGCTCAGTAAACAATTATTCAGCCTTTGTATTGACAAGATAGAATTAAGAATGGTGCATGCAATACTCCTTAGAGTTAACATGTTAAACCATCTGGATAAGACTTTGATTTTTGATTTTTCATGGATATGACTTCCATACGGATAATGCACATTGATCTGTTGAACATAATTTACAACTTGCTTTTAATTATATATAATTTTTATCTGATAACTTTTGATGTCCTTAATGTTTTCTTTAATGTTGAATAATTTTGAAAAGTCGAATCATTTTTGTAAAAAACATGAAACGAAGCATAGCCAATAGGGTTCAGTGTTTCTTATGAGTGGGGGCAGTGGGGTAGCCTTGTAGTTAAAGCGTTTGCTGGTCATGCCAAAGATCTGGGTTCGATTCCCCATATGGGTGCGATGTGTGAAGCCCATTTCTGGTGTCCCCCTGAGTGATATTGCTGGAATATTGCTAAAAGCGGCGCAAAACCATACTCACTCACTCACTCACATGAGTGACTTGCCCTTGCATGTGTCTGTGATGCACTGATACTTCATGCAAGAGTCCTAAAAGCGCCTATAAAGAGGGATATATAAAGAGGGTTAAACCCATTGAATTCGGGCTCTGATAAAGAAATCATTTTAAAATCAAATACCTGAGTTTGTGGTTGACAAGAACAGACTCAATAGCACATACTTAACAAAGTCACTATGTCTAACTTGCAGACACTTATCATACAACCATATCAACAGCATTCTTAACCAGATGCCAAAATAGTAAGAAGCCATTTATTCACCAAAATATTTACGTATTCATTATGTGTTACTTCAACCGTACCATGTGTTCATTGGCCATCTTAGGCACTCACGGACTGAACTCTTCAATGTTAGTTAATGAACCCCCATTGCTCCATATAAAGACCAAACACTCTCCTATTCATGATCTTGTCCATTCAAACTTCCAGTTTCTTTGGATGACCCGGCAAGCACTGGCTCCGCTCTGCTTCACTGTCAAGGGTTGTGATTTTGTATGAATAAGTCACAAATTCCTTGTATTCTTTCAGCCAAATCAAAGATATTTTGTTGCTCTTCCACTTTATCCAACTACATATGTGGTGTAACATATGTTATATTTGGGATTACACTTTCTTAGTAAAGTACAGATTCTAGTACTTTTGTTGGGTTGAGTCCCATGCGGGATTCAAACCCATACCCTCAGAGTCAGGCACCTAATCGCCAGCATACAAAGTCAGCCACTGTGACTTCCACTACATATGTGGTGATTTTAATGTGGTAAGGTTGCAATCCAAGTGAACATTGCATGATAAGAATCACAGAATTCTTATTAACATCAAAATGGTTCAAACTTCATTCAGATAAGATGAATAAATATGTTAAAGGGTACTAAATACAGCAACCAAACTCTCTCCATAGTCATAAATAATCTCTGCTAAAAGCAGGATCTACTGTACAATTTCTACGACATCATAAGTGTGTCTTCAGGAACACCTATCAAAGAATGAATTAAATAAAGCCCATCAGCAAAACCTTACTTTAAAAAAAATATGGGTCAGTAAAATATTCCAACAAATGACTTCAATTGATATATTTTTATTCACGTCTTCATTGCGGGAATCAAATCAAAATGGCTGACCACAAAAATTTCCTCTTGACAATAGAGAAGGGTTACGCTGTGTTCTTTACAGTCTGATGCTCTTCGAAATGGCTATTGCTGCCTGCAAGGCACTAGAGGTTATGTCAGTGCTAACAGATTTAATGCCAGCTAAATGGCATAATAATAGGCAATCTCTGGCAAACAAGGACATTCAATAGCCGTACCTGTTTAAGTCCACAAATCACTGTATCACAGAGGCACTTGAATAGATGACCAGTCATCTTGTTGCATATGCTTAGGGAGTGTTATTGTATCAAGTTCTGACTTGCTCAACCAATTTCAGTCAGGACATTTTATGTCAGTAGGACAAAAGTTCACATGCCCAATAAAGAATGATTGTAATTGCCTGCCGAAGTTATAAACCATCTTTCAATTTTCGTATTCTGACAAAATTGGACATGTCTTTTTTTCCTTTATAGGATTTGATTCCCAAATTAGAAATAAGTATTAGAAATAAAAGTTCACAGAACATGAAGCAGGGGATTAAGGTCGAACACATTTTTCAGATTGAAGTGGCTTGTATTGATCAGGCTGTGAGTGAAATCTACATTTATGTGTTTCTTTCAAACCCCAAATCTGGGTATTCATATTAAAGCTGGCAAAATCTCCAATCTAATAAATACTTATTCGTTGTATCTTAAATCAATATAAGTTCTTCTATCTTTCAAAACCCCAACCCTGGGTATTCATATTAAAGCTGGCCAAATTTGAATCTAATATATATTATTTTATGTATCTCAATTCAGTTTCAGTTCTTCTATCAGCAGTCAAAGCTGTAACTCCAATGAACATGCATCACTGTACTTAATGTTAATTGGCTAACTCAACCGTGAGTAAATGTTGTCAAGAAATGTAGTCCTTGTGATGAAGTTTACATTTACTTTATTAAGGATTTGCTAGCTTGCTTCACACACATGTTATGTAAGTTCACCATCGATTGTCAACATCAGAGTCTTAAGGCAGAACCTTGACCAGTAATGGCCGTTTCACAGGTCATTGTTCCCATGAATGGTATCACGACCTGAGGACATTGGTGGAAAGTGCCATGATCGTGTTACATTACTGTAGCATGGAGGTGGTAATTGCAACCACAAGCTGAATTCATTGATAAATTGATTACTGTTGTGTTAATATAGTGCCATTGTCATTTCATCAAAACTTTCTGGCCTGTCAGCCAATTTCATTCAACTTTCAGTTTGGCAGAAGATTGTTCTATAAATCAAAGTCTAGAGTTTTTGAGTGAGTGAGTGAGTGTCTGAAACACGACTCATTCACTCCAAAAACAACATTTCATTACGACAACATCACCAGGGTTACGTCAGGAGCTGCAAGGTCAAATATCAGTTGTAACAGAAAAGTTTATGCACTACTATAATACATCAACATGTGTGTGATATATTAATGTCATAATTTAAACACTTTCAGAAAACACCATATATGTCATAAACATGTCATTTTTTCATTCTCATTGTGCTAAAAAATCACTGTCAAATCAATCAAGAGAGGCTGCAGATGTTTTGGGGCAGATTAAAAGAAAAAATCACTAGATGAAACGATGATTAATCAAATATCTGGGACAAGCTGTCAGTCATTGAGCAACTTACTTCAAAAAGCCATGAACTATCTCACGAAACTTTGTTTATAATAAGCATTTATAATCGTAAATTATAATCCTTTAAGAAGTCATAGAAATTCCCGATAATAAATTCCCCAGAGGGATGTAAAAATTGAACAACAGGATCCTATGTTGTAAACAACGCATCTTATCATCATCTATTCACAGAACATTCAATTTTGACTCTTACAACCAATGGAATCTGTGGTAACCCAGTATTCTCTGGCCCTGATGTTTTCTAATATATACTGAGAGAAATAAATAAAGGATCACAGGAAAATTCAAGAGTTCCTTTATTATTTTCCAGTTTTCATCACCACAGCACTATTCAAAGCTGGTGATGAAAACTAGAAAATATTAAAGGAACGCTTGAATTTTCCTGTGATCCTTTATTTATTTCTCTCAGTATATCATTCGCCAACTGCATTACATGCAAACCCAGCACCCATAACCATAGATTTCTAGCATTGCAGGCACAGGCTACATGTCAGGTTGGCCATTGGGTATTGGGCATTGATGAAGACATCACACTTTCTGCATGAGTTACCTGCCTTCGGCATGCCAGAATCCTATGATCAAGTGTTTGAAACCACTATTTGTTTCAGTTGTCATTCCTGGTTTGTCTGCACTAAAACCATGCTCAATGGTTTCACCACAATGCTAAATGTGTTGACCTGCAAGATTTAGGGATTCAGTCCCACACTGTGCAGGCATGCTGTCACAGTGAGTGAGTGAGTTTAGTTTTACACCGCCAGCTATATGGCGGCGGTCTGTAAATAATCAAGTCTGCACCAGACAATCCAATGATCAACAGCATGAGCATCGATCTGCGCAATTGGGAACCGATGACATGTGTCAACCAAGTCAGCAAGCCTGACCACCAGATCTCGTTAGTTGCCTCTTACGACAAGCATGGGTTACTGAAGATCAATATTCTAACCCTGACCTTCATGGGTCGCATGCTGTTACATAACTGAAATTAGGGCTGGGACGATACACTATGTCATGATACCATACGCATTGCGATATTTTACCTGCGATACGATACGTATCATGATACATACACCTTGAAAGAATGGCACAGTATTAAGATTTAAACTGATTTATTTCAAGGTATTTGTGTATAACAATAACACTATTGTAATAAACAAGCAAGTAACTCTATCATACTTGCCTGTTTTTCTCTAAATAAGTACTTTAACAAGTTTAAGATGAAACTGTTCTGAAAAAACGTTGTGTATCATTTTGTATTGATACACCAGCCGAGATGTATCGGTGCATCGGTGAATCGTCCCTGCCTTAACTGAAACGCTGTTGAAGATGACAATGAACCTTGCCTACTCTAACATGAGACAACAGTGTCTCATCAGCAATGTTGTCATGAATCAGAACTGATTTTTTTATTTTCTGTTAAAACAGACATAAACTATACAAGCCAGGACACCCATGCCATTAAACTCACACAAAGACAAGATATGTGAGAATTTTTTGGCACTTAGGTTGTAAACATAATCTGTCATAAGATATCTGTCTTATGTTCCAGGTGTTCACGAATATCCTATGCTTCATGCCATCAAGAACCCATTTCTAATAATACACTACTTGCCCTACTACTTCCGATGACTCCAGATATTCATGTACATACCTGACAGGACTTGTAGCGACCATCAAATAAAACTGTCTCCAAGCAGTATGTATGTTAGGTCAATGAATAATAGCGTCATTCCAAGATGTCTCAGCTAAGGCAAGTCTTCCTTCATGTTTCAGAATACAGATTCAATCGACCAGAATTAATTACAAATCAAACAGATATTATTTGCCTAATTTCACTTAATTAGAAATACAAAACTGTTCAAAATGATTATTATATTTATTGAATGACTAATTACATTTGACCACTATAAACCAACTGAAAAAATGTCATGTCAGATTTATTTTTAAAAGAAAAAGCATAAAGTTTGGAAAACTCTCTGAAACAACAAATAAACATAACTTTTACAGACAACAAAACCTAATCTATCACAACTAAACACATTTACATTTAAAAGTTTACATACTAAACATCCTACATTACAGACTCAGCCCTTACATTTTCCACTAAACAGACCAAAATAAATTTACCAAATATGAAAAACTATTGAACTCTACAAATATATCAATACAAGTTTATTGGTTAACAAGGAATCTATAAGTCATAAGGTATGACATGGTTCCATTCCAAACAGATATCTTAGTACTAAGGTGATCATTATTCCCATACTACAACATAGATTGACAAATGCACGCTAAGATTGGTTTGTAGAATGGGCCTTGTACTATGGATATATCTGTCTGTCTTTTGTATACTGGGCGAGGAATTAGCAGTGTCAGTCCAAAATTCCTCATATAAGAATGGAAATATCTCGTATATATATACGCCGATAAAACACTGTACAAGAAACAGGCTGTTGTTGCCTTAAGGTGGGACCCTTTCACCTGCTTTCATATGCTGACCACTTAGGCACGTGTACGTCAACTGACACAAGTCAAAAGTATCCCTGATAACAAACTTCACTCGCACAACTCATTCTGTGGATCAAAGAATCATGACACAAGGGCCATAACAAGAAGTATGTCACAGGACATTTTGTTTTTATGAACAGCTCAAAAGCAGACCTCCCTGGACTGAGATTTTAACGTGTGTGTTCATCACAATGTGAGACTAAGTGTCATGTACCCTTGTAGCTCGATTCCATTACTATCAAAGGACAAAAAGAATTATGTTGAAAGAACATTGACAGGGGAATAAAGAATATTGACTGGGGAATATAGTTTTCTTTAGAAAAAACGATACCGTAAATTTTGTTTTCTGTCTTTTTCTATCTCTGTAACAACTAAATGTAGCAATAGCAGGATTATTCATAAAAATGTCTTTAATCATATGGACGATATTTTAAACTTTATTTCCTAAAATAGTATTAAAAACTATCTTAAATCTCAAACATCAGCACCAGAAAATGGGTTTTTCTATATTTTCCGGGGCGGTGGGTTAGCCTGGTGGTTAAGGCGTTCGCTCGTCACGCTGAAGACCCGGGTTTGATTCCCCACATGGGCACAATGTTTGAAGCTCATGTCCCCCGCCGTGATATTGCTGGAATATTGCTAAAAGCGGCGTAAAACTAAAAACACACACACACTTCTATATTTTCTGCGAAAGAGAATTCAACTCACAGTAAAGGACCAACAAAGCTGTGTAAATTATATGAATGGCATAGTGAAAATCAGAGATGACACCACGTGTTACCAAGAAGGCAAGCATGTCCTAGTAGCACCCACTATTTCCACATTTAAAAAGTATTTGTTGAAAGTTTTTGAGCAAAATAAAACAACAAGCTTCACTTAATCAACAAACCTTCAAAATAACATCCAGAAGCATAAAGTAGTCCGAACTTGTGTTAGTAAATGATCTACGACCAAGAGTGATCTGTGTATGTTAGTTTTTCTTCCTACAAAGCACCATGATATTTTATAAACATCATACCCTGCCTCACCAAGCATACACATAATTGTTTCATGAAAAAAAAATGTGGTTTTATCATACTTGGAAATGCTATAACTATGAAAAGATATTTTCAAAAGATCTTCAAACATCTATAGTAACCTTATCTTTCAACATATTGCAACGTTTAGACTCATCTGTGTTCATGGTTCGGGTTGTATGACCAGTTAAAGTAATTATTTCGATCAAAACATCGCATAATCTGAAAATTTGCAGTGTTGAAAAATATTCCTCTCATCAAAGTAAGACACAAAATAAACAGTTTCTGCACTGAGCCCAAATGCATTTGGGATGTCTAAAGTTTTATGTGAGGATCTAGTATGGCATTATAAGAAGGCTTGACGTCAGTGCTATGGAAGATAGGATTGGTCTATGTATATATCGGAAGCTGATTTGCCTTCAAAGCAGCAGTTCAAACATATCCGAAATTCAATAGTGATTCCAATACACCCTCAGTGCCTCATTACAGCACATGCTTTTATTTAATCAAAATCTGCCGAGTTCTTACTTTGGAAGGTCACATCAAGGTCAGCTTATGGAAGGAAATCAATGGATTGCTTCATCTTGTAACAATGTTCTTAAAACTGCCTCTTCTGGTCAGGATGATGGCTTCACAGATCAAAATACAGACAGCAACATGTGTATGTGTCTTCTCACAGAAGGTCTAGCTTGCTGGTTGGATTTGTAAACTATCGTCAAGCAATCTATTTCCATTGCCAACTGTGGGGTTTTTTTCATATTTTCTGTGAAGAATTCTTACAAAGAATATATTTTCCTCCATATTTATTCATAGGTTTGGAGTGGAGTTTTCGTCTGGTGATCTAAGGTGTCAATAAATACTACAGAGAGTTATGTACCCTGAAATGCCAGGATCTGCTGATCATGGGGATTGTCTAGCTGAAAACCACATAGGTTCCACTGAGGTATAAAACATCAAAAACCTGCATCACATCAAGCCTGCATCTTGATGTTGTGAAAATCTTCATTAAAAGAAAGATCAACCATTCCACTTGATATTGTGATGAGTGAGTGAGTGAGTTTAGTTTTATGCCGCTTTTAGCAATATTCCAGCAATATCACAGCGGGGGACACCAGAATTGGGCTTCACACATTGTACCCATGTGGGGAATCGAAGCCGGGTCTTTGGCGTGACGAGCAACCGCTTCAACCTCTGGGCTACCCCACTGCCCTGATACTCTGATAGACTGTATCTTGAAGAACAAATTAGAAAATACAAAATAATAGTCTGTGCCAATGGTCTAATGCTGTCATTTAAAAAAGTAAATTGTGACTTACTGTTGACATAATGTGACAAGGTCTTTGTCTGTGGTGTTGGGGTTAAGGCCACGAATGTAGAGGTTTGTTCGACTGAGGTTCTCTCCAGATAGAGACTGGTTGCTGGACTGGCTACTGGTGGTGTTGGGGCTGGCAGCAGGCATATTGCGAGGTGGATAACTCTGAAAAAACAAAACAATACATGAATACAACAGAATTCCAGCATTCAATTACCATAGCGAATGGAAACAATACTATAGCATGACAAATTTCTGATTTATCACTTCAAATTGTCAATTCAAATTTTGTATTCATGAGTATTCTTGAACATCCATTGATATTCATGTGTAACATCAATTAGGACTGGTTTGTTTACTGCTCTAGACAGTTCCACATGACAGTAGTCTGTCTATCAAAGATCATGCATGCAAATACTTCATACTGGAATATCGATTTAAAGTACAGAAGTTGAGAAAACCTAATATACTAAGATCACTTTGTGCAACCCTGCCTTTGTCTGTACTATAGACATGGTGTGTCAAGAAGTGCTGGCTCTGCCATGGAGATTACACCTATCTTAGGGTGTAGTGTGTTGGATATTGGTCTTAAGGGAAGTAGTAGAAACCATCCACACCCATGATATAATACCACCAATGACAGAAGGGCTAGATATGATAGCACAAATGTTTAACACACTGCCAATGTTTTTTCCATGAAAATGATTGATAATGCAAAGCTTTCATCAACTTTATTATCATAGCTTTCAGAAAGTCAGCAGGTATTAAACTACCATTACAGCAAGGAAAAGAGATTCATATACGCAGGGTCTGTTTCAATGAGAATCAGAATTCTTCAGTTTCACATAACATTTTTTAGATTAGCATCCCAATATTCTGAAGCTTCTGAAAAGCATCTTGCATGTTATTTTTTTGTGAGAAAAAAGTTACAGTCTGTCTTGATGTCCGATAGAACACAGGATGCACATTGTATGCATTCCCGATGATATGTACAATACAATCTCAGAACACAACATCTGATGTTCCTCAAGTTGAAACATCATCGAAGCATGCTTCTGAGATTTGCAAATGATAATGCCACATATATAACATTCCCCTACCAACTAACCACAAACAACTCTCTTGTATCTCAGCCTAGAAAAACAAACACTTTGTATGAAGGATACCCAGTGTCATATTTATCCACCACCCTTTTTAATAAGGACTGCTTGGATATTACAGGTTACACTGTTTAAGAAAATTGGTAAAACATCCTCGTAAACTGAAGGGTGATAGTGACTTTGTTTCTTGTTAGTGAACCTGCTATCTGCCACACACCCTGCCACCATGTTGCTGGGCATGTGCCACATTGGTATCCACCAATGAAACATGTCCATTCAAACAATTTCTACCAAGTGGGTTGATATATAGAGAAAACACTGTTCCCACGTTGTAGGTCCTTTGTCCTGCGACACCAGCGATAGCCAAAGAGATGCTTCAAACAAATTGATTACACTGTAAATTTACCAATCACAATGTTTTGTCTCAGCACTAATCAGAGGGTATTTCAACGATTTAGTCCTGACTAAAAAAACTTGCACGGTCATATATTCTGCTTATGTCAGTAAGACAGGCCTGTTATCTTGTTGTGTAAAAAAGCCTTCATTCCTCATGTGTGATGACTACAGCGTCAGTTCACTATCTCATGCTACGCCTGATAAACTATGTATTACATAACACCCTCTAACATTGTGAACAAGGTATAAATCTCTATTATGTTAAACAGCATTAATGAAAATTATAATTCAATATTTATTGTGACATGTGGCTCAACTGTTAAATTTCAGCTAATTTTTAATGCAATCTTTAATAAAATATTTTTTGAAAGTATTCAAATTGTATGGAATATCACTTGAAAAAAATCGGAAAAGACAAAATATGTAAATATCAGTTGCCATAGATTATGTAATAGCATGATGATCTACCATAAAATATTCTGTTCAGATGGTGAGACACGATGATCTAATGCTAATTATACTGCTACAGAAGGCATGAATATTCAGTGTCTAGTCTTTAGATAGGTCGCAGCAAGGAATAATACTGAGTCATCATCCAGTTCCATACCAGAATGCTGCAGATTCAATAAAATTTATCAAATCCCAGTATTATCTTGCACTGAAAGATGAAACTGTCTGACAAAATAAATTAATCTCTTGAGCCCAACTGGGCACAATTTGACTCAACTGACCTGGGATGTTTTTTATTCAAAAGGCTTGGACTATTTTGGACCATAATCAGAATGTATGGTCAAAGTTTGTAATTTCCATCCCCAATGTTGGGTATGACTAATGCAGTCACATTATGACTAGTTGGAGACGTTTTTATGAAATATTTCACTTAGAATCTTGATCAATAGCTAAATGGATGACTGCAGTCTGAAAACAGCCACTAAACTGAAATATCTATCAATGCTAGGCATCAGATACTGAACAGTTTTCCTGCAGATCGCTGGACGGCATGGAGCAAAAATCTACCATTGTTGTTCCCTAACTACTTCAGAATCAATACCTCCCCGATCGACTCAACATCAGTGGATCGTGGAGCCATTCCATGGACCAGGAGCAAGCTGGTGGAGCCATATCACATAGCTAATTGTGTGGTATGGTAGACATATAGTAGACACCTAGATGGCCTGATACAGCCCGTATTGTCTGGGAACATTGCAAGCCCGCAGATGATGCAGCAGGTTGGATCAGGCTATAGATAATATCCAGGTACCATTAACACTTTTTCACCCAAGTGACCACTGATAAAAGTATTCTAAAAAGGCTTTGAAAAATATTCAACTGATGATCACTGAAGAATAAAGCTATCATTTTTTATGATATTATAATATGTATTCAAGCCAGTGCCACCAGGGCAGTCGATTAACCCTTTTTGACATAGGCGATACAAAACTATACACATAGGATGCCACTCTTGGCAGTAGTCAAATTCAGAGGTAAATGGGTTAAGGGTCTCCTCAAGGTGTCAAGATGCGCTTGTCCAAGTTTCCACAAAGCGGATCAACAAGCGTGAATGGTACACAAGGATGGAAAGGTCTCGGCAGGTTGTGTACAATTGGTGAGGGGAGCATACATAAGTTTCCCAGAACATTATTATATCTACTGTACCTGAAAGATTCATGTATGGCCCTGTGAACAACAAAAGTAATCTTGACCATTTCAAAGTTAACAATTTCTCACAAAACTCTCCATCTGTAGAAAACTACTCTGTATCCCAGTCTTAAACTCCAGAGACACTCACTGAACTTCAGGAATTTATAATTCATAATATATATGTACATGTATATATATTCTCATTTCTAGATTGGTCGTTTTTGACATTTTTACATTATCATGTAAGTTCTAATTAATATTTCCAGAAAGAAAACACAGCACAGATGTGTAGGTAATTTGTAAAACAAATAATATCGTCTTTTTAAATGTATTTTCAGTTTGGTTTATTCAATTCTTGAGCACAGTTGACTTACAATAAGCTATTCACAGTACACTTGTTGGTACTTCACACATATGTATTACCTTTTTTTCCAAACTTGACATGGGGCTTAAGAATCAAAGTGTCCCACAGCCATTTATAATATATGTGACTGAGATTGAATTTTCTTCACAATATATTTACGAATCAATATTTTAAAGTGCAATTTCAATATCAGGGACTGCCAATACTTTGGCCACACACGAGGCAAACAGTAAATACACAGATACGTATTCCAGGAAGCCACATTCCTAATCTAAGAAGAACGTGATCACTCACAATTATTGACTCTGATTTCTCAACAAAAAATCTTTCTTTATCCATCAGGTCCTACAATCGTGTGCAGTGCTCTTATCACAGCAACTAGGGCACTGCTCACCCAATATTCGTCAGGTATTCGAGGCTATTTCAAGTTTGAACAACCCCTCTGGGCTCGCTGACGGCACAAGAGATAGGACATATCAGTCTGCATTTTTTACAGCCATGACAAGAGATTTGTTTCAATTAAATATGCGACAGATGCCTCATAGAACTGGGGCAAAACAAGGCAACATCTTTATCAGCTGATTTATAATCGACTTCTGGATAAATCAAAACATCAAAAACAGTTAGTTGTTTCAGTTGTTAGCATAGCATGTTCCTTGAAACCAGTCTGACAACATTTCAAAACTGAAATCTTGAACAAACGAACATCTTGACTCCTACAGTTTTAGGACCTGGAGGGCCAAGCACAGGTTTTGTTTCAGCAAACAGGACAGAGTATTTTGACTAGCATTAAGGAATTTTTTTAGGAATTTGGAGAATTCTACAAGCGACAGTGACCATACTTCTTGTGTAACTAGTTGTAATATAATGTCATAACCTGCATTCTTCTCAGTGTCTCCTTGTTTCGCCATTAAAAACATCAGCTCCACACACATTCAAGCAAACATAGTTTTTTACCTGGACAAACAATATCTTATTCTTAAGATAAACAGGTCTGTTTAAACACTATTATAAGACCAGGATGCCTGGCTTGGCCAGAGAGCACTTGCCGAGCAAACCACACCGCCATCTTCATGTCTGAGCAAATATTACAAATATAAACATACACAAATAAGCTAAATATATTTCCTTAATCATAGACGTGAAATATTTTTAGGATGTTAAGGGCAAAAAGAAGATTGTTATTTTCTCCCTAAGCCACCTCAAGTCATGGTTAAGATACACTTAAGGAACAGGCCATGTTTGCTATCAACACGAAACCAATACGTAATGGCAGTTTGCTTCATTGTATAATTAATCCATGTTAAGTTTTAAAACTCTCAACCCTCCATCATGCAAATTCTCACAAATTCCTTTTCAACAACAATTTGAAATATTCTGTCTTACAAATATTAGCATCTAGATTTAGACCAGAATTTCCGAAACATAAATGTCCACACATCCATTTTAGGAACAATTAAAAAATAAATGTATTTTTCATGTATATTCATAAAGATATATGCACATATCATACTATTCAAATAATTTACCTTGATTTCCACAAATTATTCACCAAACATATTTTTGACTGGGAAAACTGCGAAAAAAATGTCCAACAAGTGACATAGCACATGTTCTAAGCAGGAGCAGTTAATCCTAATCCAGAAGTTGACAAACTATGGTCACATGCACTTTATCTTTCAAATGACCTACTTGGACATCAGCTCAGTGTATTTGCATACATCTCAGATAAAGCTAATCCTTGAAAAGTCAATAGCGTGTACAAGCTATCGTAACCATCATCTGCTTTTCGGCCCGTGTCTAGACAAGCGAGAGGAGGCAGGTGACTCTATCTGCATTTGGGTGTAACACTATAGCAAATGTACCACAGTCTTAACTTTCTGGTATCATATATATACCTTTAGTGCTTGAAGTGCTGAGTTTTAGAAACACTTGTAGCTATCTTTCTCATTTTAGTTACCTGTACAAAGTATTCAGCTTCACTCAGCTACCTGTTCAACATTGAGCAATAGGAGTTGATTCTTATAATGACTTGTAGCCATTTTTTTAATTTTAGAAATAGGTTCATCTTCTGCTTCAGTTTAATACCTACATGATCTATTGCAACAAAGGTTAAAGAATATAACAGCTGCAAGCTATGTTTTTCTATTTTAGATATATTTACATTTTCTGCTTCATAATACAACATTGTACTATAACAGCTGAAGTTTCCAATGATTGTAGTTATGTTTAAAAAGGTTTTTTGCTTAATTCAAACACGTACAAGTCAAAGTTGAATTAGATAACAATTTGATAAATGTCAAGATGAAGAGATTGACACTGTATCTACAGTCTTGTATACAAGATATATATTTGTTGTAGTTGATAACTTTCAATTAATTCCATCTACAAAAGCCAATAAGAATGAAGCAGAGTTCCCAAATACCATGTACCATCCAAGTCTATCTAACATCTACCAGATCCATGCCATACCGGGTATTCATATCCCAAGTTTATCTGTCAAAGTAAACGTCCGACCATGTGTAACCAGCAAGACCCTGAAATCTATCACGGCTTTTCACCTGACCGATTTCTGTCAAATGATCTACCTGTAATATTCCTACTGTTGTAATCACAGGTATTCACGGGTGTGTGAAAAGATGCGATACTCTGATAATGTGAAAAGTCCTGGTTCAAAATATCCACCAACCTACCTCAGAGTGTCCGTTGTCCACGATCTGAAGAAACACGGGAGAGCCCAACATTCCTAAGTGACCTATCTGGCTGTCGACCACAGCTTGTAATATTTCATGAAGCTTGCCGTCTACCTTCTTGTCTACAGTTGACAACTGGTCACAGCATGAAGATGAACAAACTCTGGAGTTTATTTACTGTCACAGAACTCCGATCTATTCTCGAGCCCGACTCCAACTATTCAAACACCCAGCAGTCCCCTTCCACAGTGAAATGAGAGACCTCTCACCGTCGCTTACACCGTAAAACTGATAAAATTGCCACACAGGCATACCTGGGTTACCACCTGTAATCAACACTCCCTCTTTATAACAACAAATCAGGGAGACAGGCTCGCTCATTCAACTAGCCAGAGGGCTTGGACCCAGTTGGGAATCTCTCCATGACAGGTTCTACAGTGCTGTCTCTGTTTACCCCTATAATTAACTGGAAATCACAACACTGTTTCTCTACCCCTCCTTATATCACAAAAATGTTTAAAACTATTGCTAGCTTTACTCTGGCTTCACTATAAAGCACCCAGCACCGTAAACACCATGTAGGCTCTTGCATTAGGATTCGATGAAGCACGAATGTGATAAAATAATCTTCTAAACAGATAATGTTCATTGAGTGACAATCTATACAGGTACAGGCCTTTTAACACACATTTATTTACTGGCACCTGAAGTACTTCACCCTTGAGCCATTATCACACCTATCATTAATCGAGCATTCTTGTCTTTATTACACTACAGTGACTATGTCAGTGTATATACTAATTCTAGCACAGGTATCAATACTCATATATAATGTATTTCAATGTTTCATTGTTTATACAAAGCATTCATTCTTAATCAACAGGTGTAGGTGTGGGGGTGGCTCAAGGTTGAAATGTTTCAGCATCTAACTATGTAAATAGTCTTCAGTATAGTAGGGTGACAGTTTGTCAAAAAGTATTCTCTCTACAAGTGAGTGAACACTATTTGGAGAAGCTTCATTCTTATTGTTTTTTGTAGATGGAATTAATTGAAAGTTATCAACTACAAAAAATGTATATCTTGTATACTAGAAGGGGCTTAAGGTTGAAATGTTTCAGTATCTAATTATGTAAATAGTCTTCAGTATAGTAGGGTGACAGTTTGTCAAAAAGTATTCTCTCTACAAGTGAGTGAACAGTATTTGGAGAAACAGCGTCTTGGAAAATAAAAAGTCGAGCCTTTTAAGTCAAGCCGTAAAATTCCATTACATATATGATCATGGTAATAGTGTCGTCACAAACATGTGGATGACCGCTTCACCACAGCTATGTGACACTGGTGGAGAGCCGGAGATTATCTCGAGGAAGATGGCTGGAAGGTGTGGAGCACACGGGGATGACAAGTGCGGACTCGATCTGCCCGATCACGAGATGGTCCCACCTGTAATAGCGTTACCTCCATGGACGATCTAGACTTAAGAAGTATCTGTGATCGTTTTTTAAACCAAATAGGTCAGTTGTGAAAGACGGCCGTCTTGGGTGACAGCGTTTGGTGTACGACAGGTTTGTCACGTTATACAGCTATCAGACATTACACAAACTTGTACTGTCTGCAGACAGGAGAATCGCACATCTGTAGTCACAGTCACTGTGATCTGTCTCTCTGTCACCATAGGAATGTCGACGTACCTCACAACAACTGTACGTTCAGGGGTACAGCCTCTTTCATCCAGCTTATCAGTACTTAATACCTCCTCCAAAGGTATTTAACACAATTTACAAATGTACAGGTGTTTGGGGAACACATTGTGTTATGTTTAATGATAAGAGTTAAAATGATTAACACTCTTTTCATGCATTTGTCTGACTTCACATTTCAGTGAAAGCCACTGTTTTTCAATTAAAAATTTATACAATGTAGTTAGAGTCACTGTTTTTAATGCAAACCTACCTGATTCTGAATGAGTACAAACTTGGCAACTCTTATACAGTTTTTCTACAGACTAGTCAATAGTTCAACTTTCAAGTCATATTAACCTTACCACTCACAACATACTATATCTTAAATCACCTCCCATATCTCAAATATTTTCGATCCAAACACACAAAGAAATACTCATAATTCAATTAACTGTGACAAAGAGTTGAATATGACTTTATGTAATAAGATATTGATAATCTAAGTCAAACACACTTGCATTCCCTTTCCCCTTTACAAGTAGGAAATTGGATATTAAGTCTTCCACAAAGGTTCCTCCCTGTACTAGTCAGTGCCTTTAAAGACTCACCAAACACATAAAACACCTCTCTGTTGGCTTTGGCCTAAGTAAATGCCAGTCCATATTCAACATCAGAGGTGTAAAGCAATACATATATGGGCCACAGATTTAAGTCTAACATATTCCCACAGCTTGGACAAGGGTGTCAAGTACCGCTGCCTTGTAAGTAGCAAGTCATATTTACATCAGAGCTGTAAAAAGTCCAATGTTCATATTCAAGACTATAGTTCATTGGTTTAACAAGGCAGACGGTCAGACAGTTGGAGACAATTTTCGAAACAATGACCAAACTTCATGTCTATAAAGTCTGTACTTGCTATATTACATCAATATTGTCAATGTTATCTGATTATGTCTTAAGCCACAGACACATGATTGGCTATACTAGTCACCAATCCTAATCCACATAATACTACTTTCCTAAGTCCTACTTAACACCATCCGTCATTTATCAATCAATGGAGAGAAGACAGCATGAGAGGAATGATCACGACATGCCTAAACTCATCCAATCTTCTTACATTCCCTCTTCTGTCGATCCAGAGTTGATACCATAATCTTCCCAACCCCACCCACTTTTATATCCCACTGATTGTCAGATTACCTGTTTCTGATTACAGGTGTCTGTGCCTATTAATTATGCACTGCATACCTGTCATCAAATGCTCACTTCAACTTTTATCTACCTTTTCACTGACTTCCCCCCAAGTTCAATTCCCCCCATTGTTACCTGTATAAAGATCTGTCCATTAATCCCCATCCCCATTCTAAATGATGCCATCCCCCTTTCAGCATCTACCCCTTAAACTCCACCCATTCCCCACCCACAGTAAACTATAATCAACTCTGACATAACCCCAATAAGGAGCATCTAAAGCCCTCTTTTGATGTCCTGTATTGCATCCCCCATTCAAACCCTTGTCATCAGTGCCAATAATGATCATTCAGCTCAACAAAACTAATGAAGTCTTGTTAATTACTCTAATAACTAATTACGTCTGTCTAATAAGAACACTAAAACTAGTTCCATGTTCCATTCATAATGCTCATGACTACATCATTTTCACTTAATTTAATGTATTAGGGTACACTCAAATTTCATTTTCAGCTTCCTTAGGAGAATACACATAGATGTCCCAAATAATTACTTTATGAAACTGCTGACTTTAAATTCAATTTATTAGTTAAGAGTTACTTACTTAAGACTAGTGGTAAGAAAATATTGTAATGTTAAGAAAGGTACAATACGTTATGGATGACAACTTGATTATTATTTTCTTCTTCATTATCATCCATAAAGTATCCAACCATTTTTGTTACTCATCAACTTCTAAACTGCCACTCAAACAAATCATTGTAATGTTAATAAAACTGGCAAACCATTAACATAGTAAGAAATCACTAACAGGTACAGTCCATTGTATGAGCTCAACTACATCATGAGCATGTGTTTATGAATTTCTATAAAATAGTAGTTCTACAGGTGTTCAAAGAAAAGAATGTTACTGCCTGGAAAACAGCTTACGATTTTACAACTGAATCAAAATAAACTAAGATATAAGCCCTATTCATTCAACCAACCACAGTAAAGTGTGAGAGTTAAAGCATCCCACATACGTCTCTAAGATAGATAAACCTGTTTATTTCTCCTTGCTGAGCCTCATTAACAAGTATAATTTTTATATTGAGATCAACCTGTTGTACAAGTTCCGCCCATCAAATGACGACAAGAGATAAATGTGTTCCCTTGTTACTCCTCCTTCATATAAGAAAACCATCTTCAGGCAAACCCGAAATAATCTCTTCTTTCAAGCTGACTAGTGGCCCATGAATTCCTGTCAGCCGAGAACCTCAGTCTCACTATTTCACATTCCTCAGGTGAAACCCAAACCTTGCCACGCCCACTTTCCCTGCCCCACACCATGTCAGCTGACCACACAGCCCGGTTTACCTGTAATCACTGAAGCTTGACCCTTACCTGGTTGTACAATGTAAAAGTCCTAGTATGTCCTGTCACTGACGGCTTGTCATTACACTGGCAGAGTAGACGACCAAATACCTGGTAAATGATTCCCTCCTATGTTCAGCCACTCGTAACCTCTCGCCCCACCCCCCTTCATTACCATAGCGACACAACAATTGCACTCCTTTTATAGCGCTGTCCCCATTATACTGCCACATCTAGTGTCAACAGGTATCCGACTGTATATCTTACTCTCAGCCCACCACTATAAAATAAACATTGCTATCACAATCAGTAAATATTTGCAGTTCTGCTTACTAAAATCCCCATCATACAGTTTTCTCTAATCCCAATCCTGTATGGCTGAACTTGCCTTCAAAAAGATTTAAGCCGATACAATTTATACACAACCTTGTTTTGCCAAATTTCCAAATCAAACCAATTAACAAGTTCTAACCTCCGGCAACAAAACATAAACAAATCCAATTAACTTTAAACCACACATACTTTCCAGTGAATATAAATCTAGGAATTAAAACCCCATAGCTCATAAATCCATGTTGCTATTTCCAAAATCCTGGGAATGTCACAAAATTTAATTAAGTCACAAATGTTTCGTAGATGCTGAAAACATAAAATACCCATAAAAAAGATAATTCTGTTTTCAGAGAAAGGCACATGTTAAAGGTTTGATTCATTCATGTTGGGATTAGCCTGGAGGCTGGACAGGGGAATAGTATATGTTGATCAGTGAGAGCCCAAAGCAGATCTACTGTTCACCTACACACTAGCTCCTTGTACATAACTATACTGATCCTGGGCCCTGTTCTGAACAGCCATCATAAGTATACGACTAAATTGAACATAGGCGTATGACAATCGTACAATAACTTGTAAAATTGGGCCTTGAACTTATAATTTACCTTGCCCCTTTATTGGAGATTAACTGACAGTTGATGATTGAGGGATGGAGGGATAAAGGGATGAAGTTTTAACTATCTCTAATCAAATCAATAGGGTTTGTGGAACCAACACAAGGTTTTGAACATTGTAAAACGTATGGTGATCTCTTCGTACTACACTGAATAATGATAAGGCATTGCAGACATGGAAACAGGGTGTGTGAATGCTCAAGCGGCTTATGCATATTTCTGAAAACGATACGATACATGGAAGAAAAAACAAACAAAAGGAAACTGAAATTGAGAGAAAGTTGAAGAGTTTAGGAAGAATACACATGATAGAGCAATGTGACAGCAAGGACAGAAAGAGATGGTGGGATAGAGACAGCATCGATGTACCTTATCTCACACCTGTTTCAATTTGTAAAGAAAATCCTCAAGCTATCTCCATGTCCCTTAAATTGACCTGTCTCCCCATAAATATTCCCCCCAAACACCCAACAACAAGTGTGTCCATCCTTCACATGGTCTAGACACAAAACGGTGGCCATTCCCATAAACCCCCAAACACATCATTATTGAGAGAAAGAATAGAAGCCCTCTTACCCATATAAAAGAACAGCAGTGTAGAACTCAAGTGCTTTAAAGCAATTTGATTGATTGTAAACTTCCAGCTAGGGCGATATTGCTAAATAACCCCTAGTGTTACAGAGAGGGAGCAGGGGAATGCTGTCCCCTTAGGGTGTGCAGTATTACAATGTGACTATATGGGAATATGACAACACTACACTGCTATAGTGAGGCAGTCAGCTGAATCTCCCTTGGGCAAGGTTGACAAGACATTGATAAGCTTGGCTGTAATGGAGAGGGTGAAGGGACACCTCACACCTCCTCCCCCCCCCCTTTCCCCTTCTCTAGCCTCCCTGTGGCACCCCATGTTCTTCAATGATTCTAGAGGATCTACCTGCTTGACTGCCCTCAAATCTGGGTTCGTTACAGGTGGTGTGAAATCTGTTTCATTTATGAGCTATTTTTACCTTTTAAACCTACTTCAATGCTAAATAAACTTGACATGAGAATGAAAACAGTATAAACTTCCATTTTGCATTGAAATTGCTAACAATTATTACCATTTAACAAACACCTAGAAGGAAACTGACCTACTGCTGAACCTACAATTACACTTTCCTTGCACAGGTAAAAACTCCTCTGAAAGATTACCACAAACACAGAAAGACTAAAAATTATTTATGGACTTGTCACGGCTTGCATGTCAAGGAGTGTATATGAGTGTAGACAAGGAGTGTATACGTGTGTGTATACAACTCAAATGGAGCCACAGGTTAATAAAGTCGCATTCCACAAATTTCTGAACCTCACCAGGCAGAGAGCTAGCATGAATAATGATGTATCATTTTGAAAGGTGTGATTGTCCAATACGCTGTCTTGTGAGAATAATACATTCAATACCTGAGTGAACAGTATTAATCCCATCTAAGCCACGAGACCGTGTCTTGTTACTAGACAAACAAGTAACCAGCATAGAATCAATTGTATTCTCATGGAACAAAATAAGGTAACATAAAAACATAGACGATGAAAGTTTACTGCTCCCTGTTCGATATCAACAAGAAATGATACAGAGAATATTGTAGGTAGATGGTGAGTCAATCCATTCACAACATATGTGATAACACTTCAAATGTTTTCTTTCATACTTGTTCCCTTACTTTTCATCGTCAGTATATAACAAGCCAATCAGTATAGCCCATATCTCCATATCTAGATCTCCCCACACAACTACAAAGGAATAATCACAAATATTCACTGTAAAACTGTGCATATTTGCAACAAATGGAAACTAACTGCAACTACAGAGTCTCTGGTTGGATTAAACAAGGGCTTAGCTCCTCTGTGTATGGACTCCTGTTAAATACAGTGTACATAGGCCTGCTTGGACAGGGATTTCATTGGAAATTGATACACCTACCTGCTGCAACATGACCTCAATACTGTGGCCTATAGATCCTGCGACTCACTGGTTCGGAACTCTCTGTTAACTGCCTATTATGTCATACACAGCTTTTATAGAATATTGACTATGAGTAAAATACCATACCATGATGGAATCAATTTCCACTACCTTCCGAACAACAAAATAAGCCCTTTGGAAAATAGGGTCAATGTTTGAGGAAGATATAATGGGAGGCAAATTTTAATTACTGAATTGAACCAACAAAGATTTTGTTGGTAAGTAAACATCTTTGCAAAACATTTTTTAATGCTTTGATATGATGGTTGTTTATTGAGAGAATTGACAGAAAAATGTGAATGTTTGTAACAGACCAGGTGACATACCATGAATGATATACTAGTACTTGTACAGAGTTTATAAAAAAAATGTCAAAAAGTTGTAAATTACTTTACAAAAAAGGTGCATATCTCCAAAATAGGAAACACTTGCATTCACTGACATTTTGACCCTAAAAGGGAAACGGACACATTCCACACAGCTGACACATGTAGGGAAACCTGATCTCGTCAAGCTCTAACTTACACTGTCCCAGCGTATACCAAACAGGTAAATCTTTAAGCCATTGGATTTACTGAAAATCAACTTCCCCAAATCATCAAACTAACAACACACCTCTCTTGCATGGATCAATGTCTGTTAGCTTAATGCAAAAGGATGAACGAAAACAACATGGCTTCATTAGGGAAAAGAATCTGTCTGACTCATGGGACCAGTATAACAAATAGACCAGTACAATATCAGGAACATCAACAGTAGACTTTAAGTGACCCTTGTCAACCAGCAGATGTTTTGTCATCAAACACAGTCAGGGACTAATGAGAGAAGTGATGTGTGAGGACCATATTTGAGGCGACACTCACGACAGTTATGGTCAACATACAGGTGAATGTGTTCATGTCCACTGACCACACAAACTATGTCCATAAACTCCTACAAATTAACTGATACTGCCACGCCAATCAAGTAAGAATTTCTTTTAAACATTTCCCATATACCTGTTTATGAACGTATTTCAAACTAGTATACACATTGAGGAATTATCATTAGGATATTGAGAAAATATCATTGGGATTGTCTTTTCATCCATCCTTCTATTTTTGTCAACACAAATAAATCAATAAAATGTATGAAGCATATGCATAAGTCTAGATGAAAACAATACACATTGTACATAGATGAAGACCTCTTACGGTCCATCTTTGTCAAATATTTCAGCACTAACCATTGACTTAAAACAACAGTATTAACTGTACTTGAATAGTACAGTGTGTACACAAATGAAAAAAAACTGGGGCAAAATATGAGTCAGAAAATTGCAAGGCTCATCCCTAGCATCATGGCCACACCCATCTCAAGCAGCTATCTGTTCAGACCAAGTGGTGCCCTTTCAACCCCATCCCATCCAAGGACAAAATATTTTACCTGTTGCAGTTCGTCGAGAGAGTCACAGTCAGTGGAGGACAGTTGCATAGCACTAGGCATGCTGCATAGTCCGGTGATGGCTCTGGGAATGTCTACCACATAAAACTGCTGGGGCTGTTTCAGGGAGTAACAGAGCGACATGGCAGCTATAGAGAGAGGTCCTAGGTAACGACTGTAGAGCTGTACACTCCTGACACTGGCATATAGGATCCACACGCTATTGTTGTGGCGTAGTCACCCGGATTGTTCACCGGCCACTGTGCCACAGCATCACCACGCGCTGAATGAGCCGCAAGGACAGTGGGAGACAGAGTCAGTGATCCGCGGGGAATCTACGTGGGGCAATCTACGGCCCTCGTTTACTGTAGCTGCAAGCTCCCAAAACTAACCAACATCACAGCTCCTGCTGCTCA